>NC_060128.1:200208103-200531353 GCF_021461395.2 Schistocerca americana | reverse complement strand
GATACTTTCCGTCTCTCCGCGTATAAAAGGAAGCGTGCTAACTGGTTCACTGACTCACTGCCTCACAGCCCAAGCCGCTGAGGACAGAAACTTGGTACGGTGTCCACCTTATATTGTACGCGTCTTCTGAGGAGGGATTTTACGAAATTCCGCCTCTAACAGCATGACAGGATTTATTGAAAATATGCCTCTAGTAACGCTATTTTGAATCTAGAAGTGCAAAAATTGCTCTTTGGTTTTACACGGGTAGCGAAGTGTTTTGATTTGTAGACGAGCAATGGCGTAGCAACATACAAATTTGATTCAAGAGAAACAAAACAATAATAATTGTGCGTGCAGGCCGTAAACTCTACGTGAGCGAAGTACCGTGCGCCAAGTTAATTCTTTAGTAAATAGCTGCGAGACAGATGCGTAGTGTGACGGAGGAAGTCCTGGCAGTGCCTGGGGTCGAACGACAGACCTACGGATTTGTAGTCCGGCACCTGTACACAGAGCCAGGTACGTGGTGCGCAATTAACAAATGTCACGCTGTAATGTGGAAACTAAAATGTGTTTCTTTGACTGCTTTATTCGCTATTCATCTACCGCACGTTCTTACACAGTTTCCCTGTCCTAGAATCACTCGTTTTTCATGGGCGCCCTTCCAGCGAAAATTTGGTGCTAAGTATGAAGTCAGTCGTGTAAAGTAAACAAGGCAGCTGGCGTCCAGTGGGAGCAGCGGCAGGTGTGTTTGAAGTGTGGAGGTCATCGAGGGGGCGTAGAAATGGATTCGGACTGCCAATTTTCCCACCTGCAGGAACAATAATTGGAACCTGGCAGTCTCTGGACGGGCCACCACTGCTTTCCGGACCACTGCGCGTCTCTTCAAAGGAACACGCATTCCCTCGAGCAGAGGGGGTCATGTTCTGGCGCCGGAAATGGACGCCTCTGGGAGAAGATTGTGCCCCGAATCAGGTTTTGCCTGAAAACAGAGAGGAAGAGGAGCGGCAGGAAAATCAAATAAAGCGCGCGCTTCGTGTGCGCCGCGGGCAACCGTGCCAGGCCTGTGCCAGTCGCGCCAGCCTCTGGGGAGAGCCGAGGGCGTGTGTGTGTGTGTGTGTGTGTGTGTGTGTGTGTGTGTGTGTGTTTGAAACTTGGAGCGCTCGCTCGCTGCAAACTTGCGCGCGAGATAACTTATCCAGCGCCGCCGCAAGAATGTAAGTTACAGCTACTGTGTGTAGCTGCCCTGCGTGCCTACCCGCCTGCAGCCTATTACGGGACCACAGAGTGTGAGTGGGGGGAGGGGGGGGGGAGGTAGGAGTTGTCTTGTCTTGTGTTCCAACTACTGCGACACACATCGCAAGGACAGTAGACTCGATTAATTCGCGCTCAAACTTGTACAGCTAGGTCTGCTACATTATTCTCTAGACCTGGGACTACGCGAAACGCCGGCTTTTCCGAACAGATTTGTCCTATTTTGCAGGTGCGTATCTCCTACACGGACGACGGCGAACTTACGGAAGACGATAATCGAAATTCGTTAATCATTTGTCGCTGTCTTGTTTACGTCTTAAGTCAAATCGAAACGTAGTGCGTGAGTCCGCGGGTTTCACGTACGAAGCAGTACTAATGTTAGTGTCCTCTTCCGTAACTGGGAGATCAGCTGCCATCCACAGTCATTCGGAGTATTCGCGTTCAATTTGTGGTATTCCTTGCAATTCTTTTTTCCCCTCGGTGGTAGGACTGAACGTGTGGCCAACTGGGGAGCTACTTGAACGCAAAGTAGCAGCTGGGAGCCCGACAACGGTGGGGAGATCTGGCTGACGGCAGAGTGTGGCCCGGCGGTCGGTCGGCACCGCGCGTCCTTCTAGGCGTCACATGGCGGACATGACGTCCGCGGTTTCGTTCGCTGTGCGTCTCTGCATGTCTCTGTTAAATACGTAAACGAATGTACCGAAGATAAGATTCCAGCACAGAGTCTGTCGCCCACAGTTTCGCCCGTGAAATCATTTTCAAACGAGTGTGCAGTATGAGCTATCAAAATGGTGCTAAATGGGTTGTCTATGAAGCACTCAGGCAGTCGTGATAGTACATTGCTGGTCGTGGCCGCACTTAAAGAGTTGAACACACGACAGCTCGTGTTTGTAGAGCGGCAACTGCGCCTCTACTCTGTCCAGCGGGCTCCCAACACTCCCAGCTGGTGTCCACTACACTACACTACACTACACTACACTACACCACACCACCGCTTTTCCAGTAACTCTGGCCCTGAGCGTTATGTTGTGTAAGAGTTCGACTTTGACGCCTTCCCGTATACGATGTCCGCACAGTGGAATCTCGTCTATATGCACTAGGCGGGACCGTAGGTTAGCCGGTTTCTCGAAAATCGGAGTAATGCGCGAAGACACAAGATAATCAGAACGCCATAAAAAACGCACGTTGAATTTATTTCCGTGGCACAAATTATGCAACTTTCACACGAATTTTGTCGAGTTTTGTACACAGGAACAATCGAACCGCCCAGTTTATTTCTGCACCCAGACTAGTGCTTCTTTATGAGCAACGCGATGACGCAGGCCCTTCGCCAGCTTTGGATGTACTTCAGCCGAAGTCGTGTCCGCCTGGCAGTCATTTCGTCCTACCCCGCCGCTGTGTCTGCGTATGTCATAAAATCTTAACAATAAGCGGCGAATTCCACATATCATGCATCATGACTGTCTGAAGACAAACAAGCATTTCGAAAGAAAAGTCTTCTTTGGTTTATTCTCCGACTTTGACACTGTTGACGTTGCAACATGTTGTTCCGAACAGTTCTCCTTTACCTATGCTGTGCAGTGCAGAGCAGTGCATCCAACCTTTTCGCCCGCGAAAACTGCCTGCCGCCTCGGTGGTCCCAGACGCCATTTTAGCCTCGCCAGATCAACGTGAACGTTCTAACTGGCACCGTACCACGATCAGCGCCTGGCAGCTGGCTCAGTTCAATTTTAACGATTGTCGCCTTCCATCGCAGCCGCAGTTATTTTCGGAGTATCGAATGCGGTGCTGCCACTGTAAACGATCCCCGATAACGAGGCGTCCGGAGTAATGAGGGCGGAGTGTGGCGGGGTGTGGCCGGGGTCAACGACCGCCCACCGTACCGCGGAGCCTCTTCCTGAAGTAGCCAGCGATGTCTGCAAAGATACCGACAACCCCGTACTCCAATTAAACGTACTTTATGGTGCTGTAAACTAAGAGTCTCCAAAGGCGAAAAACTGCAACAGATTACATTAAAGCGCAGTCCGCAGTGCGACAACTGCCCTACCGCCGACACACTGGTACACACCGGTTCCAAATACGGAACTCGAGTAGAAAAAAAAATAATCTCGGAAGGTTTATTAGGATTACAGAGACTGCAGCAAAACAAATATGTACTTGTGGCAGACTCTAATGTTTTTCCCTGAAACTGAGAACAGCAGCTACGGTTAGATTATAGTCCAGCTCGCATACTTTGCGAAAAAGGCAAAGAATGTGAGTGTAGACGAGTAGGTACAAATATATAATGGAAGAGCGGCCGAGCGGCTCTAGGCGCTACAGTCTGGAACCGCGAGACCGCTACGCTCGCAGGTTCGAATCCTGCCTCGGGCATGGATGTGTGTGATGTCCTTAGGTTAGTTAGGTTTAACTAGTTCTAAGTTCTAGGGGACTGATGACCTCAGAAGTTAAGTCCCATAGCGCTCAGAGCCATTTGAACATTTGGAACAGCAGCAAAATCTTCGGAGGAGTCCATAATACCAAACATTTCTTGGAAATTTTTCTCTTAGTTTACCGTTAAGAAGCGATAATTCTTGATTAGTGCCTGTCGTTTAAGACGGTTGCCAAGATGAGTGAAATTCTTTTAAGTAATTTGGCACGAAAAGCTTCGCTTTTGAAAAGTTTAGGTGTTTCACGAGACCACCAATTTCGCATAAGTTAAATTTTTTTCCAGACGTGCTTGAATGATTTGTTTTGAAGATTTTGGGTCGTTTGTAAAGGGAGAGGGATTCTTTATATTTGAAGAATGAAGTATGTAATCTTCTCGTTTACGGTTCGCGAGAAGGATATTAGGAGCACCGAAGCCAGGACGAGGAGGTACGAAATACTCGAGGGCGCAGGCAAGGGCTGAAGGGAACGCTGAATTGCTAGCGCTCCGAAGAGCTGAACCAAATGAATCGAAACGTCGCGCGATGGATTCCCGATCACTTAGGACTCGTCTCACCTCCGGCAGTGTTTGTTGATGCAGAAGACGACGAGCAGTACCGCGGCTGGGAATCGGCGCTCCTGACTCGCATTCAGGAGAACGACGGTTCAATCGCGCGTCCGGCCATCCTGATTTAGGTTTTCCGTTCAAAAATGGTTCAAATGGCTCTAAGTGCTAAGGGACTTAACATGTGACGTCGTCAGTCCCCTAGACGTAGAAGTACTTAAACCTAACTAACCTAAAGGACATCACACACATCCATGCCCGAGGCAGGATTCGAACCTGCGACCGTAGCGGTCTCGCGGTTCCAGACTGAAGTGCCTAGCACCGCACGGTCACTTCCGCCGGCTAGGTTTTCCGTGATTTCCCTAAATCGGTCCAGGCAAATTCCGGGATGGTTTCTTTCGAACGGCACGGCCGACTTCCTTCCCCGTCGTTCCCTAATCCGGTGAGACAGATGACCTCGCTGCCTGCTCTCCTTCCCCAAAACAACCGAACCCAATCGGCGCTGAACTGAATGCCCTCACAACGGGCTGGATGCGTGACGTGATAGGTCGGAGCAGTCCCTGGTAAACTGCTGCGGTGTCCAGACCGGCCTCAGGCTCGATGACGGCTGCACTTAGGTGCGCGTTAGGGATCTGCGTACTTAAACTTCTCCGCATCAGGCACACTTTCGTCTGGAGCGGAGTGAGACGTTAAACGGTCACAGTCTAGAAACGGCAGCTCGCGTTACCATAAATGTTAGACATGCAATTAAATCACGTAAAGGTAAATTTTCCAAACTACTAACCAATGGACGTAATGCGGAATCAACGCGAAAAGTAGCTACGGCGACCAACGTTTGACCAGCTTCTCCGCCTGCCTTCAGCGCTCTTAATATCCTTCTCGCGAAACCGTAAACTAAAAGATTAAAACTTCACTGGTAGTTTGGTTGCTGGGAGACGAGGTACTGGCGGAATTAAAGCTGTGAGCAAGGGCCACGGGTCGTGCTCGGGTAGCTCAGTCGGTGGAGCACTTGCCCGCGAAGCCGAAGGTGCCGAGTTCGAGCCTCGTTGTGGCACACAGTTTTAATCTGCCAGGAAGTTTCGAGGTTTGACCAGCCTGCGCTTCACCACGACTCTATGCAAAATCAATACGGCCGCGCCGCGCCGCGACGCACTGATGGATCACGTAGGGTATGAGGTCAGCAGTGTCGACATCCATATCTGCAGTCGGTCCAGTAGACGCTTTGCTACGCAACTCGGCGCTGCCGCTGTTACCCATTCACCGAGACACCTCGACGCCTCACACATCATTTGGCATCCTGCTATTTACAAGACTGCTTTACATGTAGGGACTGCCTGCAATATGGATGTTGATACTGCTAACATTACTGATGTGCTACACGGTCCACCACTGTTTCGTGGCGACCGTATTGATTTCCCACTCACTGATGTTGAGGTGAAAGCTGGTCAAGCCCGGCTTACTGTAGCTGTTTCTCGTGTTGATCCTGCATTACGTTCATAGGCTACTATTTTAGAAAATTTCGCTGCGCGTGATTGAACTGCACGTGGAAAAATTTATTGTAATGTAAGCAGGAGTTTCTGCAGGTACTCGTGTGTCAGGGATATTTTTCACTGTTAAACCTGTGTCTGTGCATTCTCGTCACGTATCTAAATTATTTAAAGATGAAAATGCTTTTTTTTTTACATAAATACTTCGCAACCCACCGTACAGAGAGTGCAAGAGTGACCCCCGTACCAGAGAATCAGTCATTCCCTTACCTCGCAAATAGTGAGCGAAAAACGACTATCTATATTAATCCGCAGCAGCCCTAATTTCTCATGTCTTACCTTCGTGGTCCTTAAACGTAATGTACACGGTGACAATTATAGAACTATATGAAATAAAATCGTTATAACTTCTGCTGACTTTTTATGGGACCATACTACTGAAGTCATTGCTTGCGCACTACTTAATCTAACTTACGTGAAGGACAAAACACACACACACACACACACACACACACACACACACACACACACACACACACACACACACACACACACACACACACCCGAGAGAGGACTCGAAACTCCGACGGGACGGGAGGGGGCGGTAACCACGGCAAGGCGCCCTAGACCGTGCGGCTACCCCGCGCGCCATAACTACTGAACGGTTTGCGTTAGGACGTACACAGTGCGTGGTTGCCCGAGGGGCATGATGGGAATTAGTACGCACAGTATGGTATGGTTTAGTGGCGAAGCCAACTTTCATTTGGATGGGTTCGTCCATAAGCAAAATTGGCGCATTTGGGGGACGGAGAATCCGCATTTCGCGATGAGAAATCTCTCCATCCTCCACGGGTGACTGTGAGGTGTGTAGCGTCCACTCACGGAGTAACCTGTGCGATATACCTCGATGGCACGGTGACCACCGAACGGTACGTCAAAGTTTCGGAAGATGATTTCGTCCCCATTACCGAAGGTGAATCTGATTTCGACAAGATGTGGTTCATGCAAGACGGAGTTCGACCCCCATCCAAGCAGGAAGAGTGCTTTGGGGACCGCATTCTGGCTCTGGGCTACCCAGAGGCCACTGGAAGGGGCCTCGATTGGCCGCCATATTCTCCGGATCTGAACACATGCGACTCCTTTTTGTGGGGCTGTACTAAAGACAAGTTGTATAGCAATAACCCCAAACGCATTGCTGAGCTGAAAACAGCCATTCAGGTCATCGACAGCATCGATCTTCCGACACTTCAGCGGGTCACACAAAATTTCGCTATTTATGCCACATCATCGCCAATTACGGCAGGCATATCTAACATGTCGTAACCTAAATCCGAATACCTGCAGTGACGTTTAAATGTCGACTTAAGTGTGCGCACACCGTAGTTTGTAACTAATTTTTATTTTCATATAATTCAATAATTGTAACCCTGTATGCTGGCGGCAGTAGAACCGGTCTGTAATCAGCTTCAAATGCTGGTTCTCTAAATTTTCTCAGTTGTGTTCCTCGAAAAGAACGTCTCCTTCCCTCCAGGGTTTCCCATTCGAGTTCCCGAAGCACATCCGTAACACTTGCGTTTTGTTCGAACCTACAGGTAGAAAACCTAGCAGCCTGCCCCTTCGACGCCTTCCTTCAAACCGACCAAGCAAAACCGAAAACTAGCTCGCACCCTCGTCCTATATGCGGTCTCCTTTACAGGTGAACCACAGTTCCCTTGAACTCGCAGACGAAAGTGAAGTCGGTCGTTCGCCTTCTCTACAATGATCCTCAGCTGCCTGTTGCACCTCATATCGCTTTGCAACGATAGGCTCAGATATTTAAACGACGCGGCTGTGTGGACCAGGACAGTGGTAATATTGTACACGAAGTCTTACCAGGGGTGGTCGCGTAATATACAGGGTGATTCACGAAGATATGCAAATATTTCAATACATTATTCTACAAGTAAAACTAAAGAAAAAAGATCATACAAACATCGGTCCGCAAATGTTTACTACGGACTTAAGGCTAATAAAAGATTTTGCCTGAAATTCAGCAACTTAGCAAATATGAAGCCATCGCAACACTCGACGAGGTTGAAGTAAAGCACAGCTGCTATTTATTTTGTTGTTATTGGTCTGGTGAGTCTAATAAAACATGTCCGAACCTCTATCTGCAGTAGTTTTTCAGAACATCGAGAGAAGCAAACATTATTATACAAGTAAATGTTTACTTTCCTTTGAGAATGTAAAAACGTATATGTCATTGCTGGCAACCGTTAGTGAGTTGGTTCAGTCGTTTCCTAACCTTGAAACGAGTTAGTATTTTGTGTTGTTCAGTGAAAGAACATAACAACAACAGTGTATTTAAGTGAAACCACATAATAACTGTTGTAGTTTGTAGATTATTTATGAAATAGGAATGCCTTTGAAGTTCGCGAGCCGGCCGCGGTGGTCTAGCGGTTCTAGGCGCTACAGTCTGGAACCGCGCGACTGCTACGGTTGCAGGTTCGAATCCTGCCACGGGCATGGATGTGTGTGATGTCCTTAGGTTAGTTAGGTTTAAGTAGTTCTAAGTCCTAGGGGACTGATGACCACAGATGTTAAGTCCCATACTGCTCAGAGCCACTTGAACCATTTTTGAAGTTCGCGACAGAGGAATACGCCGATATGGTGTTTGCTTATGGCAAATGTGATGGTAATGCTACGGCTGCAGTTAACAAATATGGCGTACGTTATCCAACTCTGAGGATTCCGAATGCACGAACCATTAGCGGAGTATTTTGAATCTTAAGGGAGACAGGTTCTTTACCTAGCGTTCATGATCAGTACGAGCGCCCGATACGTAAAGACGATGATGAGAACATTACGGATGCTGTTCAACGTAGCCCGGGTACCAGTACACCACGTATCTCTCAACGGTTAGGCATTTCACACTCTAAGGTATGGCGTACACTCAAGTACAATTATCTGTGTCCTTACCATAAACAAAAAACGCGTCATTTACATCTGGGAGATCCTGCCCTTACATTCGAGTTGTGCAACTCGTTAAATACTAATCGGCAGCTACACAAATACATTTTATTTATTGATGAGGCACAGTTTACTCGAGATGGTATAAACAATTCACATAACGGGCACGTATGATCTGAAGCAAACCCACATGCAACAGTGCAACGCAATTTCCAGCAGCGATAAATGTGTGGTGTCGCAAAATCAACACACACTTCATGGGACCATTCATTTTCCCTGGACGTCTAACTGCCGAGACATACTTGCAATTCCTTCAAGAAGAAATGCCCCACTTGCTGAAAGATATTGAAGTTGCTACGCGATTGCAAATGTATTTTCAACATGACGGCGCACCTCCACATTTCACCAAGGCCATTACTACTCTGCTCTGAGCACTATGCGACTTAACGTCTGAGGTCATCAGTCCCCGAGAACTTAGAACTACTTACACCTAAGTAATCTAAGGACATCACACACATTCATGAACGAGGCAGGATTCGAACCTTGGACCGTAGCGGTCGCGCGGTTCCAGACTGTAGCGCCTAGAACCATTCGGTCACCCCAACGACTCTTTAGTTTTAATTGAAGAATAAGATATTAAAATATTTGCATACCTTCGTGAATCACAGTGTATACGAAATTTGTCGGTGATGTGAGTGTAAGATATTATATTACGCAAGACGTGCAGCGTCAGGCAAGAAACGGACAATAGTCCATCGAGAACCTGCAGGAGTTGACAGATGTAACAAATGGCTTTTCTTTTTCCGTAAACTTTTGGAAGTAACGTCATCCGTGTCGCCGAGGGACAGACAACAGCGCAGACGGTCGCTACTCCTGATTTACGTTCAGCGTCAACCGCCGGCCACTGCACGAATCGTCGGCTTCCTACAGGTCTGTGCTACGTCTGGCGACCGCAGCGCAGCCGCTGCCAGCCGCACGCAACCTGCGGCGCGAGTACAGCACGTCCCCCCTGGGACGCCGCCACACCTGACGGCTTATCCGCGCTCACTGCTGTCTGCATTTGAGTAACGGCTCAGCCCAGTCACACTGCGAGGCGGCGCCTTCAAACTGACCGCCGCTCTCCGCCGCCAACAGAGCGCGTCCACTTTCACGAGACATCGTCTCTGCGGCAGCGGCGGACTTCCTACAGAGGAGGTCACAGACCTGCTGGTGTCTCGACTGGCCCTCGCACCGGACGCTTCCCTGTCCCAGTGACCTCTGATAACCTCAGGATGGGAGGCTGCACAAAGGACAGCAAAACAAAAGTTTATCTCACAACGTGTCGAGCCCTGCTTCGTACTTAGCACGTTGTCAGCCACTTTACTCGTAAGCTTTCCCATTCCGATGGGTTAGCAATCCGTGACGGACTTTAAATGGTGGGGCAGGATTTGTGAAAGGGCAGAGCTGGAGGAGAGGCCGCTCTCTCCCTGCTACACGACACACCCACACTCTGCGTACCGCTGTGAAGCGCATCCTCTCTCTGCTGTGCGTTTGCCCCGCATCTGCGCAGCGTCGGAGTGGCACGGGAACTTCAAACGGTGACCGGACGTCATTCGTGTCGCCAAACAGTCAGCGCCCCGTACGGAATACGCCTGCCCCTAGTGTCTGCGTGTGGCGTTTTCTAAACTCTTGGGAATAGCGTAACTGAGACGGGAGTTGGATACCAGCCCGGCGATCGCCTATCGGGATGTGGGAAACCGCCTAAAAGCCACAGCCCCGGGCTGGTCGCCAAAGCGGTCCTCTTCGGTAATCCGGGTGCGGCGCATCTCCCCGTCCCGGAAGCGCCGCTCGGGTACGCGCGACTATTCGGGCGGGTTACTGAGAAACGCATGTCACACGATACTTTCCCCTGTACAACTAATCGGCTTTCCTTCTCGTTCAATCACCGGTGTACGGTACACTGGAACGACGATTAAATGGTTCGTGGCGCATTATAATCGGCTTAACATTGTCTTCCCGTTTCCTACAGGAGCCATAACTACAGGGTTATACTCCTCGCTTAATGCTGGTTCTTCAAATTTTCCAAGTACAGTTTGACGGTACGTTACTGGCGCATGTCTTTTACCGCCTATTTCTGGTCTTTCGCAAACTTCCTCGAACATCTGCGGCGGATCGAAGAAACCTGTGAGCACTGGTACTGTCGGTGTACTCGTTCACTACTCCCTACAGATCTCAAACAATAGAGTAACACTGCAGCACTGGTCGCACCGACGTTTTGCTAGCAGTCTGTCGACTGACTCCATTTCTGGAGCATTCTACCGATGAACCCAAGTCTTCTACTCGCTATACCTGCCCCTAAGCGTATGTCACGATTCCATTTCACACCCCTACAAAATTTCACCCCCATCTATGTCTACGTGTTGACTCATTCCAGGTTTCGCTTAGTGATGTTCACTCGTGTAGTGTAGCAGGCTGCATGTGGAGCGGTACGCCGTCACAGACATGATCGAATCTACATCGTTGGCCGTTAAAATTCGAGCACCCGAAAGACTAAGAAATAACCAAGTCTTTCTTATTGCACGTAAGGGATGTAGTGTTGTGGCTGGGTACCGAACAGAATCCCGCTTGGATGTCTGGTGGGCGTACTTAGTCCAGCGCTGCAACACTATGCGAGGGCTCGTCAGGTGTAGTGCCTAGTGGTCGTGGTGGTGGTGGTGGTGGTGGTGGTGGTGGTGGTCGTGGCTGTGGCTATCCATTGGCTTCCCTCCCAACGGAGATGGAGTTTGCTGAAGTGGGCCAACACTGGCTGTTGTCCCAAAATGCGTCGTAGGTGCGCCCAGTACGTCTGAACAGGGTCGACTCGTCACGTACGCTGGCGCAGAGATGTCCTTAGGCACGCCGAAAACTGCAGCGCATGCGCCTTCTACCCGGCAGTCAGCTATGAAAAAATCTGTTCGCTTCGAGTCCACACAATTGGACGGAAGCACGAAATCACGACCGCGCACATTCGTACAACGACGTGTCGAAAAAATTCGAACGAAGAAATGCGAAATCGCTATACAATATCGAAACAGGAGAAGAAACACACACCGGTAAGACCCGGACGATACTCAGAGGTCAACTGTTTGCGTCTTCCGTGGTGAACAGACACCAACACAATTGGTTCGTTAGCGAAGCGATTGCAACAAAATATTCGCTCGTTCCTTTTCCTTACACTGAACACATCGCGCCCATTACTCCAGGGCACGTGTGGGCAAATAGCGGCCTGCCAAGACAGTCAGAATTCCAGAATGAGATTTTCACTCTGCAGCGGAGTGTGCGCTGGTATGAAACTTCCTGGCAAATTAAAACTGTGTGCCGGAGCGAGACTCGAACTCGGGTCCTTTGCCTTTCGCGGGCAAGTGCTCTGCCATCTGAGCTACCCAAGCACGACTCACGCCTCGTCCTCACAGCTTTACTTCTGCCAGAGCACTTGCCCGCGAAAGGCAAAGGTCCCGAGTTCGAGTCTCGGTCCGGCACACAGTTTTAATCTGCCAGGAAGTTTCACAGTCACAATTGTTATGTAACAATTTATAAATTTTCCCAGATGGAAAGTTAACTGATTTATGGAAGCATTTTAAAAGGTGTGACCCTCCACTTCCACAAAGCTACTGCCCATCCCCGCTCTAGGGGAGCGAACAACAGTTAACGCCGAATGGTATACGAAAATTTGTTTGCCACAACTGTTCGACGAAATCAGAAGAGACAACGAGAAGCGTGACATCGTTCTTCGCCGTGGCAGTGTCTGCTGTCACGTAGCGCGTCGAACAATCGACTGCTGGAGTCGGCCTTCCCCCCCATCTCGCTTCTATCTGAAGTATATGGTACATACAATTTTCTTTTTCTCCCAGTTGAGGGACCGAAGTAAACTCGCTGATTGCAGCGTACACTTTAGAGCACACATGGGCAACTTCTGGTGTCCTCCGGGCCTGATGAGCACGTTTAAGCTGTTGGGCCAACCCGTCGCGTGACGCCACAGCAGCGATTTTAAGGCGTAAAATAAGAACTACAGAAACCGCGATGTCAACGTTTGTGGGGCAGAGCACCGAATATCAATGGCACCCAACTCATGAAACGCCACCCCAACAAATTATCCGTCGAAACAAGCGTTTTGGGAAGTACATTCATTTTAAGTTCACCCCACCTTCAGACGCTGTCATTTATTTACCCGTCCCGTGCATTATTTTCTTACTCACGACGTTTGACAACACCTTTCTTAAAAACTTCCGTTGCGAAATTCTGCACCGCCTCGCTTACTCTCCCACGAATTTCTGCCCGTGGACCGCCGTTGTTCACCCGTGCTGTACACCATGTGCTTTCAGTGCGTCGCTGTCGTATCTTCCCGTTTCCAATAGCTGCCACCATTTGACTGGAGAAAGCTCTTCAACGCACTGTCAGCCTGTCCTTGAAGACCATTTTTTCTTTGTTTCTACTAATTTTGGACTGAAGTGTGTTTAGAAAGCGCTGTTATATGCTAACACACACTACGCTACTAAGTAAGTCATTGTTTATTTCACGATAACAATATGGCGCTATATATTTTTTCTATGTGGTACCGAGACTACGTTCGTATGGTCTCTCTCACTACAGGGACACCCACTCCATAATTTTTAGGTGCCTAATATGGAGTTTCCGTAACGTTCAACGTATTTGAGTTATTTTCTACCATACGTAGTATTCGTTTTCAACCGGTTCTAAAGTTATGCTGCGGATCGCACCATTTTTAAATTCTATTGTCGCAAAACAGTGCCCGCTGACAACTTCTCATTCACAAAAAAGTAAGATCTGAAACGAGGAGCTCAAAAGTGAGTAATCTTAAAGATGAAAAAACGCAGAGTTGGAAGCCCGGCCTGGCACACAATTGCGCGGCTGGTGGCCGTGTGAGTAAGTGACTGGCAGACTGCGGCCGACCTCGCCGGTGGGCGGCGCCGCCCAGCCCCCTGCTAATGGGCGGCGGTAATTGCGGCCACGCCCGCCGACGCCAATTAGGCCACCGCGTCTGCCTGGCCGGGCGCGGCGTTCAGGGCGTCGCGACGCCGTGACGTCATCGCCGCGCAGTGCCGGGGTCGTAAATCCACTCGCTACCGATACGCCTGGCCGGCTGGTGTGCCACGATATGGGAAACAAATAAGAAACGAAAGGAGCGGCTAACGTCAGTGCGGTCTGTCGTGGTGGTCGGAGTGCAGGCTGCCCGGGTCACGGATACCACCTGCAAGCGGTCAAATAACTTGTCAAACTTCTATAGTCCATCAGATCATTTGGGAAACTGAACCGTAGTTTTGGTACACTGCATAAATGACGTAAATCGCATAGGTATTACTAGCAGGGGAAGAAACACAAATGAATGTGTAAGAGAGCAACTGGGAGCCGACCACTTCTCTTACTGCTCATTCTGTCTGTCCGTTTTGCATATGATTAGCCCACATATCTTTCAATATTAGTCAACTGTGTATTTTATATCCTTACACAATATAAATTGCACTTTGTAAATAATAAAAATTTTTAGATCGCGTAACTTATGCGCTTCTACATAACCAAAGCAACTACTTTTTACATGCACAAACATAAATTATACGAAATTATTATTGTTATTTTGTACTCAATATAACCCCCTTCATTATGATGAAGGGCAAGACTTTCCTGTTTTGCGGTTCTTTGTTTTTTCATCTTTTTGTTGAGGAAACTGCGTTTTCTAGCACTGTATGATAAATCTGTACTGTTTTCTTTGCTTATTCTACAACATCGCTCTGTTTCACGTTACAAATCAACAATTTTCCAAATAAAATCTGAATTAAACATTAACAGTTTCAGTTTTGCCGTAAATAGCGTTTAGTTTTAAATAGCAGATAGGACTATTACTATCTAGAACAAAAATGTTCCCTAAGTTATGCCGCCCTTCATATATTCTCACTCAGTTTGTAGCCGGATCACCGTTTCCAATTTTCAGGGGAATCTAATAAAATATTGGTCGCATACGTAAAGAAAGCGACTGTTACGAGGTAACGCCTGATACGTATGCAACGCACCTAACGTGCAGGTAACGCGGGCAACACCTTAACCGACGAAAGCTAGCAGGAAAACGACCGTACGAATACGTATCTGTAAGGCGGACAATCTTAGCGACAGGGATGCATGTTTTCAACTATGCGCCGCCTGGAATCCGGCAATGACTGCCATTAAATCAAAACTGGGAAAACAAGAACTTACGATTCACGGTTCGATGCAGCGCAGTGCTGAGATTTAATTCAGGTTTTAACCAGACGAGCGTCCGGCAGCAAAGTCACTGCCCACAGCGCACGCACGGAAGACTTTTCTGCGACTCCCGGCGGGGGGCCAACACGAGTACTGCTTTCTTCCAACTGCGAGCGTCTTCCCTGCTCCTGGGCTGATGAATATCGATGCCGTCCGTCGATTTTCATCAGTCGCGTCTTGCAGTGGAGACTGCAGCAACTACCACCACCTGCAGATGTCGAGCAGTTGCATCGATGAAATACTGTTGTAATTCCACAATACGATCCGGCGGCAAAACTGAGAAGTGTATTTGCAATACACCTATGATTTTTTAACGAAGAGCGGCAAAAAAATCATCATATTAAGTTGAACATTGTCTGGAGGAATTTGCATAGGACCGTTCTACCATCCAAGGTCAATGGAAAGTTGTACAAGATAGTCCATGAAAAATTGCGACCCGAGAAAAATTGTACAACACTGACCTCAGCGCAACTCTTACTTGTCAGACTCGTGGTGTCGTTGAGTCGTTAATTCATAGTTCCACCTGTAGAACCGTGTCTCAAATCTGGTCTTACATCCGAGGGATACTTGTGATCAAAGGTCGCGCAATACACTCACATAATGGAAATGACAAGGCCGCAAAAGCTGCGGTACACACGATCCAGAAACAACGGAGCAGTTAAGATGACGGCGATTTCCATAATTCTCTGTCGATCACCCGTTCAATGGTTATTACTCTTACATATTACTGCATTAACAATAGCATTCCATAAGAGCATTGCCACAATAATGGCACCAGGATAACAAAGAAGAAGGGAAAGGGAAAGAAACGACGATGTGTCTTTTTCTCTACAGCCCGTCAAAAGTATGTATGAGTAAAGATCTCATTTTGTGTACAATCGCTGTCTAAAGACAGCAAAAGCAAAAGTCGTTGAACAAGTAATACCGCGTAATCGAGAACTATGGCCAACAGATTCACGACACACAAATAGGGTACTGTTTAGCAGAAACGTAACGTTTGCTTCAGTCAATATATCTTAACATGTGCGGTACTCTCAGAGATATATTTCGCGTAACAGAAGTTACTGAGTTGTCAGCAAAGTGAAACTATGGAGCTTGACTTAAGTGACGAACAAGATATGTGAACGAATGAAGAAAATTCAAGTTAATACGACGTAATGGAGTAGTCCATTTAGCCTGCATTAAAACAAGCCCAACTGCGAATAATGATTGTTTCTCGTTGAACAGAGATGGTTCATCTCAAATTGTCAAAAGTGGACTTAAAATTGGTTGCCTAGATTTTGATTTTATGAAAAGATGTATAAAATCAGCACTAAGTACAACGTTACATATCAGGGTCTTCGAAAAGCGTGTTGGACATTATGATGTCAGCCAAACGCACTTTTACTGAATGCTGGACTACAGTTCAAACTGACACACAAACATGAGACCATAATCGTCACGTCGCTGTGAACAGTTGCCGGAGCGTTCTGCCTGTGACTCCGTTCCTCCTTAATGTTAGAATTCCGCTCCTTGTTGACGGGGCCGTTCGGGAACTGATGTGTGAACGGTCTCATCATGAATGGGAAACCTCTTCCCCATTTCCCTGGTCGTTACCCTCTGTGGTCGTCGTCCGTCACCTTCCTCGCAGATCAGCATCACATACGTCGACGCGGCTCTGATCAAACTGCCGCAACCATTTCACTACGGTTGGACGCGACACTTAATCAGGCCCACATGTCGCCAGAACTTCACGGTGAATCTGCGTTCAATTAGGATGTTTTGCCAGAAAGAATCGCACTGCCGCCCCGTGCCACACGCGTGTAGTGGCTGCAGTACTCAGTCCACTGCAGGGAGGATGCCGGAGTGCAGTCCCATCCCCCTATTGCTATTTTTATCTCATTCCATCTGATAAAGAGTGTCTCTCTTCAAGCAAGCAAATAAAATTAATAATTCCCCGCTTAGGTCAGTATTTGTTCCTTCTTCAATTAACAAAAGGCTCTTGGTCCAAATTAAACAGCATTTTAAGAAGCTCGTAGCAACCTGCCAACCCGATGAAGATTGCACTGCGGCGCAACGTTTACAAGGAGACGCAAAGCGATTCCTGGAGTTGAGACCCCAGTTCTAGAATCGATATCGGAGTGTTTATCTGACCTGCTAGAAGCCGTGTCAAAAGTCTGCTGACGGAAAAAAAAGTGGCCAAATGCGAGACGACTCGCTCACTGAATGTTCCGAACAAACTTAGTTATGTATACAGACTGTTCGTTCATCCCGAGAATCGGGAATCTTCACGATTTTTACCTGTTATCGTCACTAGCAAGATATCGATCCTCAAGATTGCAAGACTTTCGACAATGTTTTGGTTTCAGGTTCAAATTTGTGTAATTCCGTACATGTTATTACAATGTCACACTTATTTTACCAACTCTGGAGTTACATTAACATGCTAACCTAATTAGCAATACCAATAACTTAAACCTTTTTTAAAATCGTTACCCATTAACGCCTAACTCAGCTGAATCAAAACTTAAACATCAGTGAAAAAGTGACAAAAAATGTTTTTCCTATGATGTAAATACACGTTAACAAGTTTCGCATTTTTTCCTTCACTTGTACTTGCTAAATTTCCTCATTCCAGTATCAAAATATGTGACATAAAAAGCCGTATCTCTTGATTGCATTGACTTGAAGGCTTACGTTTTAGACTGGCATGGGACCGCTGGCCTTCATATGTGACAAAAGTTTGAAGCTTGCTCCGTTTACCCGACCGGGCGGAGTGGCCGAGCGGTTCTAGGCGCTACAGTCTGGAACCGCGCGACCGCTGCGGTCGCAGGTTCGAATCCTGCCTCGGGCATGGATGTGTGTGATGTCCTTAGGTTAGTTAGGTTTAAGTAGTTCTACGTCTAGGGAACTGATAACCTCAGAAGTTAAGTCCCATAGTGCTCAACGCCATTTGAACCATTTTGAACCGTTTACCCATTGTGAAGGAAAAAAGGTCTTAACATATGGCCGGACGGACGGACAACAAAGTGAAGCTTTAAGGTTTCCGTTTCTACTGACGGCGCTACGGAACCGTAACAACAGGTTTGACGAGTCCCATGATGGACGAACACTGTGTACCATTTACACCTGTATTCAGTGAGCTACCTCTGGTGTGCGGCGGGGAATATTTGTGATTCTACTCCATTCACGAATGACGGGCCGAAAGACATTTGTTGATAAACTTTCGTATCAGTTCTAATTACTTAAATTTCGTATCTGTGGTCATTTCGCGAACGCGTGTATGGCGAACTAATGTGCTATGTGACGCTTCCCGAAACGTTTGCTGTCGGAACCGCAGCACTAAATCTCTTCGATGAGCAGGACGCCCCTCTCGTAGCGCCTGGCACTGCACTGGATCTTGTTGAGCATGCCCGCAATGCCGACTCAAAGATCCCGCGACGAAACGCGCCGCTCTTCGTCGGAGATTCTCTTCTATTAATCGTACTTGATGGAAGTTCGCAGACTTGTGAACAATACCCAAGAATCGGTCGGATAAGAGTTTTGCTTGGCTCCTCTTTCGTGGACGAATTTTCATTTCCTTAAAAATTGTCTCATTAAATCACAGCCGACCATTGTGCTATGTCTTTCAGACGGTGATTCCTCTTTAGGTCGGCCCGGACGGTTAACCCCCCAGGTCTTCTACGGTAGCGGCTGCTCGCAGTGGTGTGCCGCCAACAGTACAGTCCATAACGAGTGGACTGGAAGGCCTGTTCAGTATGCAGGATGCGTCACAGTTATTTGCGGTCAAGGTCGGCTGCCGATTATCGATCCGGTGCAGGTGTTCGTTCCTGTCCCGTGGCGTTGCAGCCTTCCTACAGACAAAGGCGGCGTCGAGACTGCAACAGTATCCTCTACACGACTTAACACGTACTGTAGTGTAACACTCCAGAAAATACGCTTAACCGCCGTGTGTCGACTTCTGTCTGCACGGAAGTCCTGAATGTAGTCACAAATCTGGTAAGCCGGTAATTTTTTTTCCAGTAACCGCCAGACCGCCAGTGCATCGAATGCACTCCTGAAATCGAGAAACATCGAAGTCAAGGAACCTGTTCGCCTTTACCTAGGAGTGTCTCGGGTCCAGATCAGGGCAAACTGTGTTTGGCAAATTCTCTCTTTACGAATTGGACGTTCGTTTTAAAAGAGGAGATGTTTGCTCTCGAGGAACGTCATAGTGCGTCGTCACAGAACACGGTGCACAACTGTACGAGAGACTGACGTCAGCGATGTAGGCCTGCAGTTACGAGAGATTCTTCCACAGCATTTCTTGGAAAGAGGAATTACCTGTGCTTTTTTTCCATAGCTAGGTACCCTACTTTGCTTGACTGATAAAGAACTAGAAAGGCAGCAAGTGTGTCCGCGTAATTTCCGTAGAATCTTACGGGTATCTCACCTGGTCCAAGAGCCATTGCAGTACTAAGCGATTTTAGGTGCTTTTCTACTCCGCGATCACTTATCTCTGTGTCCGCAATTTCAGCATTCTTGCGAAGATTTAGAACAGGAACCGTATCACGAACCTGCGCGGTGCGACAATTTAGGAACCCCAATTCCAGTATTTCGGCCTTCCCTCTGCGACCTTCCGTTTTAGAGTGAGTGCCGTCACGGAGTGACAGAGCAGATGACTTGTAACCGCTGACTGGCTTTATGTAGGGCAGAAACGTCTCAGAGTTTTCAGTCAGATCGTTTGTCAAAACTTTATCCTCGGAGGGCCGGGCCCGCAGCTGCGAATCCTGTTTGGACGCGGCGTCTCCTGGACGAACAACCGTCACACCAAACGGCGCGTCACTATAATGTATCAGCCCGGTAAATCCGCATGACGACCAGCCGGCGGACGAGCACCGTAAAGAGGGGTGTCGAGGAACCGGTCTGGGTATAATGGGGTGGCACAGGTCACGTGATCACTCAATCTGTGAGAGGGGGGGCGTCTGGCCGGGGAGTTCCAGGGGGGCCGTGGCGAGGGCTGGCGAAAGGGCAGCTACGTCACACAGTGCCACTAATGACCACCTTATTACCCTTACCCTCCTGGCTTCCACGCACTACACTGGCACACGGCTCCCAGATCCAGTTTTCAACCTACCGTAAGCTGATTTCCAGTTCCGCTACTAGCTCGTCCCGTGAACACTCCAGCGTCGATGCTGGAAATGCGGTTCTTGCTGCCGGATTTCTGTTTCAACAACTGGTTTTCGGCTCCGTGAAAACACCCAACAATACTTGCACTGTAACTGTGTTTTTAAGATGTACACGAAGCGACTGTGTGTTGAACGGCCTGTCCAGGAAGTTGTGAATTTCCTCCGTTTCACTCGCACAAAAACACTTTTGTTTTATAGAAAAAAGAAAGACGTAAATGAAGGTCGAATTCGCAAAATCTAACTGCTCGGCAACAACGAACCGTATATCTCACTCAGCAGGCTAATTAGTGAAGTAACTATACGTTACCTCACTTTTGGAGCCGAAGGCTGTCCTACGTAATGAGTGGCCCGCGTCAAAAATACTCCCTGTCGCCCCCATTCCCGGCGCAACCTTTACTTCTGTTGCGTACTGACACATTTTGGTAGCGTTCGTGATACTATATAAAAAAAAGTGTAAGGAAATGACGTACAGTTCACGTATCGGTCGACTGTTAGAAATCTCGTGTACTGTGCGGCTGATCCTTCGGGCATGGGTGTGTGTGTGTTTGTCCTTAGGATAATTTAGGTTAAGTAGTGTGTAAGCTTAGGGACTGATGACCTTAGCAGTTAAGTCCCATAAGGTTTCACACATCGTGTATAACGGCTTTCTAAAACGTATTTCAGTACTCAAATTCGCAAGTGTGTAAGACCATTCGATGTACGTTGAAAGAAGGTTTACTGGATGTGACCACAGCTGAACCCAAACTAATGCAAAAGGAAACTTTAAACGGAATGTCACGGATGGAGACAATTTTGACAAGAAGCGGGCAAGATGGCTAATATTCAGTTAAGTTCCTAACAACAACAACACAGAAAAATAAGTTGCAATTTTGTCGGTGGAAGGAACAAGCTGGCTTCAGCTATGGACATGGACATGGCGTTTGTAAGTCGCTGAACTTAGTCAAGGGACCAATGACTGGCAGCGATTGAGACGTTTTGAGAAGCTGCTGGGCCCTGGACCTTACCAGGACACTGCGCGGCCCACAACTGACGGAGAAGTCGCCCATGGAGACGGCGCCCGTCGCCGACAGAATCCTCAGCAGCAGTGCGAGTTACTGGAATGTTCCGAAACACGCGCATTTTGCAGGGCACATGTGATCAGTGGAACGACAGAGGCGATCCTGGAAGTGATGAAAATGAGGAGGTGAGGAGGACATACAGCTAGCCGGGAGGGTTACAGGCGGAACGCTGATGTTCTCCACAGCGCAGCGCCTGGCAGTTCTGCAGCCAGCAGTGCGTCGCAGATGGTCAGGCAGCGGGAACTGTGTGCATTTACACGGGCTCAGAGAGAGAGAGTCTGACAATGTCCGCAGCATCACGCTGTTTGCAGTTACGAGGACACCGCGGATAAAACTCTGCCAGCGAAAGGTAATCCACAACTTTTACACGAACCAGACGCCAGCTGTAAAATTCGAAGTAGATGAAAAGGAAGCAATGGTTGAGAAGTCAGTGACACGGGTTTGTAGTCTATCCCCGACGTTATTCACTCTGTACATCGAGCAAGCAGTTAAACAAACCAAAGACAGATTTGGAATTTGAAGAAAAAAATTACCGAGGGAAATAATAACTTCGACATTGGCGAATGAAATTTTAATTATGTCAGAAACGGTTAGCGAGTTAGTGGAGCAGTTGAACGGAATGCATATTGCCTTGCAAAGTAATTATAAGGTGAAGACTAATGAAATGTAATGAAACTGAATCGTGAGAGGCCGAGGAATTACGTTAAATAATCAGACATACAAATAGCACACGAGTTTTTGCCGCTTGGGCAGCAAAATAACTGACAATGGGAGAAGTGAAGGGAATATAAAATGCAAACAGGTATCAGCAAGAAAAGCATTTCTCAAAATGAGTATTTGTAACATCGAATATGAAATTAAATGCTAGGAAAACTTCTCTGTCCGGAGTGTAACCTCGTAGGAAAGTGAAAATCGGACCATCAACGGTTCAGACTTCTAGTACTACATCATAACTCGCGATTTTTCGGCAGAGGGTCCACACGCAATAACCTTCAAACTATTCGCCGTATGTCACGATGTTGCAAATCTAGCTGCCCTTCTCTTCTCTTTTTCGATGACCTCCGTCAACCCTGTCTGCTTCGGAATCCACACCGCGCAGCAGTACGCCAACAGAGGACGGACAAGCGCAGTGTAAGCAGTCTCTTTAGTAAGCGTCTTACATTTTCTAAGTGTTCTGCCACCTCATCACAGTCTTTGGTTTGCTCCCCCCCCCCCCCCCCCCACATTGTCAAAGTGATCCTTCCAGTTTAAGTTATTCGTAATTGTAATCGCTAAAATTTAATTAAACGGACAGCCCTTTAAATTTGTGAGATTTATCTAGTAACCGCAATTTAGCACAGAATGGTTTATTACTCATAAGGATCACTTCACACATTTCATATTTAAAGTCGCTTACCATTTCCCGTACCATACAGATATCTTCTCTAAATCAGTTTTCAATTGGTTTTCGTATTTTGATAACTTTAAGGTAAATGGCAGCATCATCTGCAAACAGTCTAAGAAAGCAGCTCACATCGTCGGCCGTAGAGTTGTAACAGCACAGCACCTCTAGCACTTTCTTGGGAAGTCCCAGACAATACTTCTGTTTCCTAGATGACTTCCCGTAAGCTACTGCAGACCGCGTCGTTTCTGACACAAAATCACGAACCCAGTCGCGCCACTGAGACGATACTCTGCAGGCAACCAATTTGATTAGAAATCCCATGCGATGAATGCTGTGAAAAGACTTCTTGAAATCTACAAATATGCAATCAATTTGAGATTCCCTGTCAGTACCACTCACTGCTACGCATCAGTAAACAGCTACTTGCGTTTCACGAGAACTCTATTTGCTGAATTCCTGTCGGTTACACACTGATAAGGCAAAGAAACTGGTACAGCTGCCTTACATCGTGTAGGTCCCCCGGGAGCACGCACGAGTGCCTCAACACGACGTGGCGTGGACCCGACTAATGCCTGAAGTAGAGCTGGAGAAAACTTGACACCATGAATCCTGCAGGGCTGTCCATAAATCAGCAAAAGTACGAGATGGTGGTGATCTCTTCTGAACACCACGTTGCAAGGCATCCCAGATATGCTCAATAATCTTCGTGTCTAGGGATTTTGGTGGCCAGTGGAAGTGTTCCTGCAGCCACTCTGTAGCAATTCTAGACGTGTGGGGTGTTGCAGTGTCCTGCTGGAATTTTCCAAGTCCGTCGGAATGCACAGTGGACACGAATGGATGCAGGTGATCAGAGAGGATGCTTACGTACGTGTCACCTGTCAGAGTCGTACCTAGACGTATCAGGGGTTCCATATCACTCCAACTGCACACACCCCACACCATGGCAGAGCCTCCACCAGCTTGAACAGTCCCCTGCTGACATCCAGCGTCCACGGATTCATGAGGTGGTCTCCACGCCCGTGCACGTCCATCCCCTCCATACAATTTGGAACGAGACTCGTCCGAGCAGTCACCAACAGCCCAGTGTCGGTGTTGACAGGCCTAGGCAAGGCGTAGTGTCGTGGAGTCATCAAGGGTACACGATTGAGCTTTCGGCTCCGAAAACCCATATCGGTGATGTTTCGTCGAATAGTTGGCATGCTGACTCTTGTTGAAATCTGCAGCAATATGCGGAAGGGTTGCACTTCTGTGACGTTGAACTATTCTCTTCGCTCGTCGTTGGTCCCATTCTTGCAGCATCTTTTTCCGGCTGCAGCGATGTGGGATATTTGATGTTTTACCGGATTCTTGATATTCACGGTACACTCGTGAAACGGTCGTACGAGAAAATCCCCATTTCATCACTACCTCGGAGAGGCTGTGTCCCATCGCTCTTACGCCCAAGATAACACCACGTTCAAACTTAAATCTCAAATAACCTGCCATCGCAGCAGCAGTAACCGATCTAACAACTTTGCCAGACACTTGTTGTCTCATATAGGCGTTGCCGACCGGAGAGCCGTATTCTGCCTCTTTACGTATATCTGCATTTGAGTGCGCATGGCTATGCCAGTTTCTTTGGTACTTCAGTGTATATCGGCAACGGTCTTGCCGCAGTGGATACACCGGTTCCCGTGAGATCACCGAACTAAAGAGCTGTCGGGCGTGGTCGGCACTTGGATGGGTGGCCATCCAGGCCCCCATGCACTGTTTCCATTTTTCGGGGTGCACTCAGCCTCGTGATGCCAATTGAGGAGCTACTCGACCGAATACTAGCGGCTTCGGTCAAGAATACCACCATTACGACCGGGAGAGCGGTGTGCTGACCCCACGCCCCTCCTATCCGCATCCTCCTTGAGGATGACACGGCGGTCGGATGGTCCCGGTAGGCCACTTGTGGCTTCATTGCATATCAATAGAGCGGTTTCTCTGTGGTGTTTCAGAGCGTTGGAGCACAGGATATGTTCGAAAGCCCTGCCACAAATCTATTTCGATGACATGTACGCGTATCTGTGATAGGCTGCGATACCTTGTGACTGTTGCTTCTGTAGCTATGAACTGGAAATGTCGGCGGTCGGCTACTGGGAGTAGTGCCGGGCTCGGGACGCCGCCCCCACGGTATAGTCTGTCTGTAAACTGAAGAGCGAGCGAGCGATTCCCCACTCTGCCTACCATGCTACGTCACAGGGCGCTTCTACAGGCTGTTTCACAACGCAGTACAGTCCCGGCCGCGGCACGCGCTTTAAATCTGTTGCGACGCCTTGTGAAGATACCTCCTGCCTGCGTTTATTTTTAGGCAAATGCGTTAAGAGTATAAGGAAAACAAAAACGATAGCCTCTTCGAAACAAAACATTATAGAGCAAATAATATTAACATATAATAATATTAACTGAAGTCAGGATTCTACTACAAACATAGAACCGAATGCCTATTCATGTGAATGTATGTTCCTCTATTTGTAAGACGAACCAGATATAGTCCAATCAATCTGTAGAATTTAAGGCTTGTCCTTGCTTTGTGTTTCTACTAAAAGGTAAACGTTTTCTTTGAAGGGCTGCATTGAAACTTAACAATTCTTGGAGCACGATGAGTGTTTAAAAAGTAACCAGAAATTTATAATTTCGTATATTGTATTAGTTCGATTCGCACTGCTTTTTTTGTCACTGTCTTCGTAAACATGTCTGAAAAGTATTTCCTGGTAAATCCCATTTCACGCAATGTCTTATGTAAAACATATTTGTGCCAAGCGAAATGTATTTTTTGTTTCAAGGCAGTAATTTCCGTAATGTGGGCACTATTTTTTTGGTTTATGTAAAAGACCTCCATCGTTTGTCGAATGACCGATTCTGTGAAGCTGTCTATAACGATGGGTTTCCGCCCTAAATTATTAGTTTTCCTTCGCGGCGATTCAAGGAAACCATGCGCTTTGTTTTCACGTTCCTTCCTGTTGTGGCGAGGCTGACGTTTGCACATACTGCAGCCCTTTGCTTGGGACTGGAAATATTAGCCAACAGTTTCTTTTGTGTCGCCTCCTTAACACACATTCTTGATAACGTTAGAGACGATCGAACGCTTGTTACTCCGCAAATACCTCCTCTTCTTCGTATTCTGCACATTTTCTTGCAATGCAGGGCGATTATCCATAACTTCCGGATACTGAAGTATATCAATGAGTACACAAAGTCAATTGACTGACTCTTGCACCTAAGATTCCATGAACAGAGACGACGTATATCACTGCACGCCGAGCTACACCGCTAGACAAGTAACGGGCAACTGATTTTGGGTGCCCCTGTAGTCCAGTGGCAGGGTTCTTCCGGGAAAGGCCACTTCCCCCACCAAAACCGCTGCTCGCTCTTGAGTTTACAGACAGACTATACCTCCTGGGGCCACGCAGCTGTCGCTGTTACTGCTGACGCCTGACGGCCCGGCATATATAACGGTCGTGCTCTAGCTAGCACAGGTCCGGCCCAGTCTACCGGCTCGCCACATCACGCAACGCGACGCGACACAAGCCCCCGGCGGCCGCCCTGTGCTGAATCTGCCGCCAGCCAGCGGCGCGCCGTGTAATTGCCACTAAACGCCGGGCGAGACTAATTGTCGCGGCGGGGGTTCCCCCCCGGAGCGGGCGCCCCGCCGCGCGCCCTGTAAACAGACAGGGCCGCCAACCCCTCCCCACTGCTGCCATCTGGCGGCGTGATTGGCCCGATGAGCGGGCCGCCGGCACAGGCAATCAAAACTGGCGCCTCCCCCCACACCCCCACACCCTCCGCTCCCGTCCCCCGACATCGACGCCCGAGGCCGGCAGCAAATGTTTCCACGAGCGCGCTCGAAACCTCTAATGCCACCGCTTCCGAGATGGCGTCCATTAGAAAGTAATCGGCGGGAGACTAAACGTAGTTGTGCGGATTTCAGGTCGAGACCACACACAAACGTTAGCGAAGAGAGAACGCACATGTCAAAAATGTTAGATAAGAAAATTTTATTTTTATTTGCTTCACCGGGGGGCTTCAGGCTTCAGGCCCTCTGTTACACCGGACCAGCAACTACACAAACAACAATGTGTACATCAGAATTACTTAAAAGAACAGAATAACTTGAGTAAGGTAGTGATGAAATAATAGCAAATATAATTGACATGATATAAGAACGTAGGCTTCCGCGGCCAGTGTCATACTGATTAAAATTCTTCTCGGTATTATGCCGCGTCATTGCTGAAAACTAACGACAATAATAAACTAAAACCGACGTTCCGGCCGAACTGCAACGGCCTTCCTCAGGGCACGATTGGTTTTGCATGGGGATAGGTGCTTCCATTTACTACAGACTACCTATGTCTCACGTCACTGTTGTAAAACTTTTAATCATATTACAGGGCCACTTAAAAGTTTTACAACAGTGACGTCAGACATAGGTAGTCTGTAATAAATAGAAGCACCTATCCCCATGCAAAACCAATCGTGCCCTGAGGAAGGCCGTTGCAGTTCGACCGAAACGTCGGCTTCAGTTTATTATTGTTGTTAGTTTTTAGCAATGACGCGGCATAATACCCAGAAGAATTTTAATCACTTAATTAACATGATCTGAGACTTGATCTCAGTTATCAACTGTTTGGATCAATGTTACTAACTCGAAACTAACGGTAAAAATACTAACGATGCTACTAGTATTGTCAATCCACACTAATATTGTAAATGTGAAAGTAACTCCATTTGTTACGCTTTTACGGCTAAACCGGTGAAGCGATTTTGATGAAATTCGGAATAGAGAGAGCTTTAACGCTGATGATAACACAGGCTACTTTAGGAAAAGTGTGTAGTACAAGGTACTTATTGATTTGAAGAATATAACGCAAAATATGGAACAATAGAGTAATTACTCTTCGAAAAAGCAATTTACAGTTTGACTTTGAAACTGGGTTACATTACTGAAAATGCTTTTTTTGTTTGATATGTTCTGCATAACACGATTCAACTTGATGGATGCAATGCTCACTTAGCCGTCAACCTGTTTAACGCATACTTATGCGCTGCTATCAGTCACGTACTGCTCGTATTTAAACCGCTGAGCGTCGAGCGTATTTTGCAGCTTCTGAGACATTCGAAGTCTCAATGAGGGCGCCCTTTAAATGCTGTACGACAGACACACGTCGTCTGTTTATGTGCAGAACGTCGGAGGGTTTTGGCGCGGCTGCGAGGGTACCAGGAACACACGTGAGGCCGGCTGACGTTATCGCACACACACACAAATATTATTAATTTTGCGCTACAAGCAACTACAAATCATTTATTTCCTTTCTGCGTCAATTTAACGATATTTGATCCTTTGTGAAAGTCTGAATTTTGGTCCAGTACAGGCGCCATTAACGGTCATAAGAGAACTGCTAGGCGTCAAGAGCTCGCGGTCCTGTGGTCAGCACTGCCGACCCGCATTCACGGGATCCTGGGTTCGATTCTCTGCCGGATCAGATCTTGTCCACTCGGAACTGAGAGAGTGTGTTGTCCTTGTCATCATTTTATCACTATCCACACGAAAATTAACAACGGGGTGTCAAATAAAAAGCCTTGAACCAAATGTTTGAACATCCCAGCAGGATGTCTCCACTTGCAAGTCAGATGATATGAGCGGTTGTGAAGGGGTGCGTCTGCAAGTTTTCATTTCCCGTGCAAACGCGCCTTTTGTCCCATTCGAAAAATGAGACAATATTCCCTAGGGCCAATGCAGTTAAGCTTATATGGGGTGCCTCCCGAAATTTGTGACCGGATACGGATTTTTTAAAAGCAAACACACAGCACGCCATCTTAGCCGGGGAGCCATCCATACAAGCAGAAGTGCCTTTAATGATACCCAACGCTTTGGGATCCTTGGTGTTCACGTTGTGTATCAATAACCTGGAAGACAATATCAACAGCGACCTCAGAGTTTTCGCATAGGAGGAAGTGATCTGTTGTCGAGCACTCTCTTAAAACAGCCGTACAGATAATCAGCCAGAACATGACGAGATTTGAAAGTCGTCCCAAGTTTGGCAACTTGCTTAAAGTGTCCAGAAATGTATAATTCTGCACATTAGAAAACTAAAATACGTAGTTGCCTATAACTACGACATCAACTAGTCGCAACTGGAATCGGCAACACAGATACCTGCGTCTAACAGTCTGTAGCTGGGACGGTGACATAGGCTCACGCGTGGGTAAGGCAGTGGCAGATTTGGGTTCACTGGTAAGATACTAGGATAACGCAGTCATTCCACATACGTGGCTGCCAAGAGACTTCTCTGACCAATCCTAGAATACTGATCAAGTATGTGCATCACATACTCAATGGGACTAACAGGGGATGTTCAACCTATATAAACAGTGGTATCAGGTCTTGTTTCGGCGTTACAAAGATGATGGAAAACTGAAGTGGGGATCGCTTGAACACAGACGCCAGGAATAATGTGAAAGACTGCTACAGAGGCCAAACAGTGGACGGTTGGGGCTGAGCAACATGAAGTTCACCAGGTGAAGACCATAATGTATAGAGTACATCTTCAGCTAGTTTACAGACTGTGCTGGAGCATCTAGGACACAGATTCACAACAGTACCGTCTTACGGAATTACGATACTGAACTCTTGATGACAGCTGAGACACGAGTGCTTTTAAAGGGAGCTAGCGCGAGGCTATGGCGCGACGCTGGGCTCGTTATGACCGCATGGTCGTCCTCATTCTGCTGGTCTCCGAGGTGAGAAAAGCCGCGGGACACCACCTGATGTCGTGTCGGACCCGCGAGTGGAGCAACTCGACGTGGCGAGGAGTCAACAACTCGCTGGAAGTCCCCTGCAGAAATACTGTACCCAAGTCGAAGTGTCCGGAACACTGTTCAGACCGATCGCGAACAAAAGTTTCCTGGTGACATGGCACAATGCCATCCATAAGAATGCCGTCGTTGTTTGAGAATAAGACGTCCATGAATGGCTCCAAATGGTCTCCAAAAAGCCAAACATAACCATTTCCCGGCATTGGTCGGTTCAATTGGACCAGAGAATCCAGTTTATTGCATGTGAACACAGCCCACACTATTATGAAGCCACCACCAGCTTGCGCAGTGCCCTGTTGACAACCTGGGTCCGTGACTTCGAGGTGTCTGCACCACATTGGAATCCTACCAGCAGCTCTTACCAACAGAAACCAGGCAGGACTCGTGTGACGAGGCCACGGTTTTCCAGTCGTCTGCGGTCCGCACGAGCCTAGGAGGGGCGCTGGAGGCGACGTCGCGCCGTTGACAAAGGCACTCGCGAAGGTCGTCTGCTGCCATAGCCCATTAACGCCAGCTGTCGTCGTACTGTGCTGACGGATACGTTTGTCGTACGTCCCAGACTGATTTCTGCGGCCACTTCTATCAGCGCTGAAAACTCTAAACGGCGCTGTTCTCGGTTGTTAAGTGGACGCCGTCGGCCAATGCGTTGTCCGTGGTGAGAGGTAACGCCTCAAACTTTGTATTCTCGGCCCACTCTTGACACTGTGGATCTGTGAATAGTGAATTCCCTAACGATTTCCGAAATGAATGTCCCATGCGTGTAGCTGCAACCACCGTTCCGCGTTCGAAGTCTCAATTCCCGGCGTGCGGTCATAATCAAGTGGGAAACCTGAGCTCAGGTGAGGTGACAGCTCCGGCAGTGCACCGCCCTTTTATGCCCTTCACGTCAATGTTTTATCTAGGCTGTCAACTGCACACAACGTTCTTCTGTAGAGAACGAGAGAGAGAGAGAGAGAGAGAGAGAGAGAGAGAGAGAGAGAGAGAGAGAGAGAGAGAGAGAGAGAGATATGTGCTTGTCTCGCTCCCTTTGGTTTCCTGTCGCAGTCTCCTCTGATGAATGGACATGCTGACTCGGCATACTGGACCGTAACGTGTGGCGGACCTGACCCACTTAACTACGTACCGGTTCGATTCCTGCTTCCGTCTCTTGTCTCTGGCACGACTGTATTTTGTCTGCAGCAAAATTAACGAGTTTTAATAAGAAATATTTCCTACCACTTATTATTCTGTGCCGTAACACTGTTTACAGAGTTTCGAGAACTTGGTTCAAATGGCTCTGAGCACTATGCGACTTAACTTCTGAGGTAATCAGTCCCCTAGAACTTAGAACTACTTAAACCTAACTAAGCTAAGCACATCACACACATCCATGCCCGAGGCAGGATTCGAACCTGCGACCGTAGCGGTTGCTCGGTTCCAGGCTGTAGCGCCTAGTACCGCACGGCCACCCCGGCCGGCTCGAGAACCTGTACTGAGTGAGAAACCTAGGAATATTCTCCAGCCGCAATATACTGCTGACACAGGACTGCAAAGGGAGCACTAGCACAGTTAAACGGCACAACAGAGGAGTTTAAGCAGTATCGTCGTCGTCGTGGCCCTGACGTGTGGTAGAAAATCAAACACACTGTGCGACGCCCCTGGCGGTGGTTGAAGTGCGGGGTTGCGGACGCAGACGTAGCAGTGATCTGCCAGAGTGGAGACAGCCCGCGGTGGAAGGCACTTTGTGTTCTACGAGTTTGTGGCGCCGGCGCCGACCGCTGATGCGGGGTTACCGGCAGAGTCTTGTGCGGGCAGCAGCCGCTGTTGGGATACCGTTCTTAAATGCGGGCGCAATTGGCCGCACTTACTAACACAACTGGGCGTGCATCGCACAGCAAATTTCGCGAGGCGGAAGGGGGAGAGGAGCGACTACGCCTACAAACAAAGGAATGATATGGAACCGTAATTACACTCACTGAGCTCCCCTGTTCACACAAATACAGTGCCTAACCAACCATTAACTCCTCTACCTTCATCGGCACGGAAACTAAGTCAAGAGTAGTCCTTTGCATAGAGCTTGCTGCTTTGTCAGTCGCCGGTAGTGAAATTGCGAACTAAGGATCAAAGTAACATATTAGTCAAATAGGGCAAAAAATTGAAACTTTTGGACATTTGTGATAAGTTCCTATGGGACCAAACTGCTGAGGTCATCATCAGTCGCCACTACTTAATCTAACTCGAACTAACTTACGTTAAGGACAAAACACACACAGACACACACTAACCTCCGACGGGGGAGCCGCACGAACCGTGGCGATGCGCCTGAGACCGCACGGCTACCCCGCGCGCCCTAAAAAACTCAGTTGAGTCAGCATGAAAGGAATGTGATGTGAACCAGACGTGGTCTGTCAGAAGCGACTACAGAGGGCACGGTCATCGCTGAAACGACCGGTTTACCGTTAATTATATCTTCTTTCCAAGCCACTTTAACCTGACTTAAAAATGCTCAAAATAATCGGTTTCTGAAATAACCGATTTTCGGTTTTTCATTCCTACTACTTTATGTAATAAACGCAGAAACCGAACAAAAATTGACAAACTTTAAGTCTCTCAGTTTTAAGATACACCGAATCAAAAAAAAATTAAATAGGCAAATAAAAGAAAAGCGTTCACTGCGTTTCTCGAGAAGCGATAAGTCGTTGATTGGCTAATTTTTTTAAACTCTCTTCAAAGATAATGATGCAGTCGTGGATCATACCACTCTCTGGGCATTATCAACTGTTAATGCTACAGGGTGAAAACTGAGACAGAAGAACTCTATTTTTTTGCTTTAATTTGTCCATTTTCAAGGGTTACAAGCAGATAAGGGCATGTTACGTATACACAGGCAGCAGCTCAGCTATTTTGTATTTTTATTGCAAACTGTGAATTAATTGTTTTAAAGTTTCTAGTCTATTGGTGTTACCATAATTTCCTTCCTCTTTTATTATTTGATAGAAATGGCACACAAATCTTTAACCTGTACTTCATTGCTACGTGTGCTAAAAGTATTAGCAGCCTCTGGTTGCTGCCATCCTGCAAGACAGCGGGTGTCCGGCAAGGTGAGCGAGGAAGTGCCTACCGTACAGGCGGGGTGGGGGGCAAGTCTCGCACGCTGCTCCTGCACTGACGTACCTCAAGCCACAGGGGCGTTACTGTCTGAGCAGTGGTGTAACAATTCTTATGCTGCTCGTTCCCGCCGGCATTATTATTGAAACAGCACTGATCGCTTTTACCATTTTCTACAATACCGCAATATTTTAAACGAATGAAAATTTTACGAATAAAAATTACTCCCTTTTTAAACAAGATTTATTTAAAAAGCGAAAGGTTTTCGCAATCCCATTGTGGCTAACTGATATTTCTGTTTATTTATTTGCTTATTAGTAAAAAACAACAAATATCTGTTGCAACCGGGGCCAACTAAATAACGAAAAATACCGTTTATTCAGAAGAAAAGTACGTGTATCGGTTTTTCGCCACCCCTACGGCGAGACGGAGGAGGCATTCCGCAGACGGGGCTGTCGCATAAAAACTCGGCGCACACTGTTGGTCCACGACGTTTCAGAACGCCCCAGCAGCTCCTTGACTTTTAACGAACACAGAATACGTGACTGCCGAGAGTCAGAAGAGGTTTGCCACTGGATGATTCACGACTGCCTTGCGGACACAGCCCAAAACGTCGCTGTTAAAGGAACAGAATCGACAGATGTAATTTCCGGAGTCCCCGGATCGAGCGTTACAAGGCCGCTGCTACGATGTGATGGCCTACGCTGCGAGCTGCACGAGGCGTCTGTGGAGGAGTTGGAAAATTCCCTTTTGTAAGTAAAGAATTACTGTGCTGGAAAAAAATCTTACGTTATTTGATTTTCAAACAGCTGAGCAAAACTGAACGTAGTCAGACGTTTCTCTCTTTACTTATTCTGATCATCACTAAATTGACAATATTTTTAGCGCAACGCAATCTGATTTTCAATAATTCCTACAAAAGAATGGCCCTGACTAACAATAAATAAAACAAACTGAAGGAAAAGCCGAACGCTGATCCTATCACTGTAAGTATACGGATAAACAGTCATCCAGTTGCTAATGCCTTCCAGTGTTATCATTTTCGACGTTTTATGTACGAAGAGCATTCAGTAAGCGATGAACACATTTTTTTTTTCTGAAAGCACGTTTGTTTTATTGCGAGTTCCAATACACCATATTATTGCCCACTCTCTTTGCCACAAAACTCTATTTTTCAACACAATCCCGCCTCACTGGCAGGGCCTGTACGCCCGCACGGTACGACCCTACTGGTCGACGTCGGGCCACCAGATCAGTAACCTCCCCACGTACAGCTTCCCGCGGAGTGCATCCTTCCTTCGCCAGAGCAGATGCAAGCCGGGAGGCGCGACATCCGTGCTGCAGGCTGGACGAGGAGGGACAGCCCAGTGAAGCCCTGTCTGTGCGCCTCGTGTCAGGCCTTGCGCTGCCACGGAGGAGAGGGGGAGGCTGGTCGGCACTTCTGTGCAGGAGCCACGGCTGCGGCTGTGTGCGGCCGGCCGGCCGGCGCAAGGGAGGCGGTGACTCAAGCCTCGCCCGACGACTAACCGCGCTTTTGTTCACTGCCAGCTCTCTGTAGGCATTCTGCAAGCGCCTACGGATATCTGCGATGCTCTCGTTTTCCGTCAAAACTAAGTCAATCGCAGCATCTCCGTTACGGACGCCGTACTGAACACAACGTTTAGCGGCGCTACCTATCGCAGATTCGTCTAACAGTAGAGGCTGAAGCGAGAATATTCCACAATAATATCGGACAACAGATTCAGCATTTTTTCAGCCGAAATTGGCCAGATAAAAGGTGTTGCATTATTTATTGAACACTCCTCGTAATTATCGACCAAAATTAAAAATTTAAAAAGCTTCCGTAGCCTAGTCATTAACGGGTATAATCTTATTTTGGAGGTTAAACACAGGAAGGCAAGTATTAATGTTGGAACCACTGCGTGTGTCTTGAGACAGCCCACCTCATGCCGCAGAAATCACCGAGACTACGTTCAGTCAGTAGCTGAGAATGACCGCACTTCGCGACTACCAAGAAACCTTCCACATTATTCAAAAGATTTGGAAACTTTTTCTCGCTCATAGTTCCACAAAATAACGGAATCAGCAGGAATGACGTTTTAATTTATTTCTTCCTTACAGCTACTGGATCTATTCACCGCAAACTTTCCAGACAGCATCCAGATACACTCTGAGACGAAAAGGAAACGAAGCACCACGAAGGACTTGTCACAATGTGACGGAAATCGGCAGATGTGACAGAGCAGTATATGATTTTGATTTCAGAAAATATTGACGATTTATTGAAGAGGAAGAGCTTCATAAACTGAGCAAGCCAACAAATAACTCGTTGGTGTACGTCTGGCCCCTATGCAAGCAGTTATTTGGCATCGTTTGGATTGACAGAGATGCTGGACGTCGTTCTGACGGATATCGTGCCCAATTCCGTCCAACTGCGGCGTCAGATCGTCAGAGTCCCGGGCTGGCTGCAGGGCTCTGACCACGATGCACCGCACGTCCTCAGTTGATCCGGCGACCTTGCTGTCCAAAGTATGGCTTGGCGAGCACGAATACAAACAGTAGAAAATCTCAGCACCTGCGGACGGACATTGTCCAGCCCAGATGTAAGCCCAGGATGCCTTCAAATCAAAGACAACAAAAGGGATCGAAAATCTCTTCGACGTACCTCAGTGCTTTAAAAGTGCCAGGGATCACAACTACAGGGGTGCAGCTGTGAAATGAAGTAACCGGAACAGCGGCCCAGAGCATAACTCAGTTGTCGGACTGTGTGGCAGGCACTGCTCGGAAACGCCTCCAGACGCACCTTCGGCCTGGAACCTCACGGACTGCGGTAGGAGTGTCTCCAGACACGGGTCCCTCCTGCCCCGACTGACAGCGACGTGTCCCTAAACACCGTGGACAGCGATGGGCTACCAAAGTGACTGCCGCCCACCGTGACTCACCGTCTGGCGTCCCTTTGGTAGTCATCCGCTGCACTTTTACGGCAGGGAGATATTGTACGCTCCATTATGTTTCCCTCGATGGCAAGCCACCCTGGGGTACAATCCACCAAGATAATGTCCGCCCGCACACGACGAGAGTTTCTGCTGGTATTGTTCGGGCTTTCCGGCCGCTACCTCGGCCAGCCAGGTAGCCGGATCCCTCCCCAACTGTGGACGCTTCGGGCATTGTGGGTACTGCCCTTTACCCAGCTCGGGATTTTGACGAACTGACGCGCCAATTGGACACAATTTGCCGCGATATCCCTCATGAGGACATCCAACAACTCTCTGAATTATGTTAAGGCGAGTAACTGTGTAACATTTCGAGTCAAGATAGCTGTAACGCATCTCACGACGGACGCGGTATTAAGGCCTTTTTTTTTTTTTAATTATATCGCGGAGAGCGGGCTTCAATGTATAAAAAGGAGAAAAGCTGTATCATTATCATAGCGTAAAGTTATCGTTAAAAACGCACGCCGCGCGATTTGTTACGATTTGGTCGTTCATAGTAGTAGTAACATGCTTTTGAATACAATTAAAATATAACGGCAAAACCTGTTTAGTGTTATTGGAAATAATATGTAGTAGATTAATGAGTAAGGTAGCCGATCCTATAAGAAGAGGTAAAATTGGGGATATTAAGGTGTTTTGCTTTATATCGACTAAGCAGATGATACGGCGTCTTTTTTTCCGTTTACTCTTAGAAAAAAAACAAATAAAGAAGTGCTAATTGTGCGTTGTGAAAAATATAGGGGCGAATTTTAAATAGATACAGTGTATAATCAAACTAACAAATGGACATTCAGTTACGCGAAATAGCGGACAGCGAAGTGTGGTCATTAAATTGAGTACACCTACAGGGCGGTCAATTCCGGGATATCGCGGAGAGCGGGCTTCAATTTATAAACAGGAGAAAAGCTGTATCATTATCATTGACTGTTGGTGTCAAGCAACCAAAACTGTTCATCAAAGGGTTTCGGTGAATGAGTGGTGAATGCGAAATGAAACTGTGAACGAAGTTATGTTAAATAAAGCAGAATATTTCTGGCACTTTTGGTTCCGTTCCAGCGCCAGGTACCAGTAAGAAGGTATCCAATCTGAAGAAGATTGCGAGTATAATTGTATTGTCAGGTCCTAAATACTTTTTAGGTCTAAAATTGAATTTTTCTATTGCTAAATCATCTGAATCTAGTAGTATAGGTAATGGTTGGATTACATTCGCTGCTGTTGTTTGTCATGATGCTTCTAGGACTGGATTGGAAAGTTTTACATCTCGTGAAGTTTTGGCATTTCGTACTGTACATTTGTCCGAAATTATTGTTATTAATGAAGGTTCTTATTTAGTACCTTATGGTTCATTGTCTCTTAATTGTAGGTCTAGGCGTAAGATTAATTCCGACGAAAAAATTTATATTTGGTCAAAAATAAGTGGTACGTCTAATATGGAAGATTGTAAATTTGTTGGTGATTGTATGGTCTATTATCATTAATCTGTTATTATTCCAGAAACCGTAACATTTCTTCTCGTTGTACGAAGCCTTTATAGACGATCGTTATGACAATTTGTTTTGAAGGGATCTCGTTACGAGTTAAGTTTTGGGGACCTGGTCAAGAGGGGATAGTTCGTAGATCCTAACTACTGCAGCTATTCTGGAATCAGGTGCTACCGTGACCGTTGTGTGTTGTCTATGGCTTAAGGTCATCATATCTCACGCTCTAAGGTCGACGCGCCTTTCCACTTGGTATAACGGTGCCTCACGGTAACAACGACAACGCCGGCGGCGAAGGACGATACGGTAGAACTGCTTACAGAAGGGCCAGCGTGAACCAACGCGTTATTGGATTCCTCAATTTATGAAGCTCCTTATCTTCAACATCCCTTTTTTCTGAAATTGTAATCATATATTTGTGTGTACACGTACTTCGCATCTACCCATTTCCGACCTATTCTGATAACTGCTTCGTGGTGCGTCTTTTCTCTTGTCTTAGGATGAATACCACTGAATACACGTCCAAAATTAAACAACATACAGTTGAGGACGTTTTATACGCCGCACTACGACAGAATCCGGGACAGGAGCGGGCCTGCATAGCTTCGTTGGGGAATCACAGACACATATCCGTTTCACTATATCACTTCCTGCCAGTCCATACGAACAGTTACCTACCAAACGGAATTCCAGATCGAATCGCACAGCCGTCAGACGATGCGCAGTTTGCCGAGAAGGGGCTGTGTGCAAAGCGATTTTGCGGCACTAGTGTGTGGGGAAGTTCGGGCGCCTCTGTATTTGACGCCATTTCGGCGGCCCGCGCTTAGATGGAAATGATGACACACAGACACGCACTCCCCGACTGAAGGAAATGTCCGACCCGGTGGGAAGCTGGCAGGCAGAACCAGGGACCCCTGGATGTAGAGGCCGCGGCTGTAGCCGCCACTGAGGACAATACGGGAGCAGAGCGCTCTGTTGGCAGCAGCCGTCACTTCGTGTAAACAAAGGGCCAGCTGCCGTACTGACTGTGCCGGCTCACGGAAAGGTTCTTCTCAGTAACTAGGAGCAGTTCCATTGCATGTACACGCACAAACGGCCAGCTCTCTCTCTCTCTCTCTCTCTCTCTCTCTCTTCGTGGAATCCGCGCCTCGCCTACACCGCTGCCCGCACGGCTTTGAGCCTGCACTGAGTGGAGCTGGCTCTCTCTCTCTGGCTTCAATTGAACCAAGGCCGAACCAATTACGCGCCAGGCAGGCCGGCAGCGACCCAGCGCTCGGCACGACACCTCACCACTACCACAGCACACCACACACCACCACCACATCACACCACCACACTGCACCACTGCGCTGCCCGCCTCTTCCGCCGCCAGCCATCACGTCACGTCACGTCACGGCACTTTACCGCCCGTGTCGTTTCCTGCCTGCTTCCGCTGCAGCCAGCGGTTGCTCTCTATGGCGACAGCGACCTGCTCCACGTCGTACATCTGGGACGCTTTGCGAGAGCTGCTTATCACGTCGGAAAAACAGAGCTACTATTTCTGGTTTGTTCTCCAGCAGGTACTCATCTGCAGCGTCGGTACCCGCCCGGCCGGTTCGAGAAAGTTTCTCAACACAAGCGACATAATTCACCATTCGGCGCACGCCGTCCCTCATATACGTATTAGTGCCTTGTCTTGTTCTCTTGGCAATTTTAAAAATAAATCCACACGAGTACTACATACTTATTTCTCTGTAACATAAATACATTACTGAATCAATTCCAGTGGTAAATACTAAAATAAGAAACGATACGTTTTCACTTAACGTAATTCCAGAGATACTTAACAGCTTTTACTGAAAGTAGAGAAAATGGCAAGTATTTTATTCTCCTAGCTGCAATACAAATAAATGTGCTACTTACTAAACCCAGTCAGAAGAACGAAAAAAATAGAGTAATTTTTCCAGTTTAATAATGGAATATTTTACTGTTGTAATTTACGAATCATTTCACTTGTCATGTGAAGAACTGCGACAAAAGTTGAAAACACATTATTTAATTTTTTTGTCGACGTGTTAATAACGTCACTATCTAACCGCTTAAGTTGTATATTCTACTTGAAGAAATCCCAGCAGTAAGCGCTTACATTTCAAAAAATGTGCCACGAAAAGTACTTTAAAATCGATAACATGCTAAACATTTTCATGTATTCAATCGAAAAGGAAACTGTCATTGCACTGAGATATATTATATTAGTAACTTGTCTAGTTGCTGTAATTCTTCACTAAATAGACATAAATTTTGTTTCGGATAAAGCATTACACTTAAATTCTTATAGTCTTTAACTTCGCCTTTTTTTTTTTCAAAATACCATCTAAACCTGATAACTTGCACGTTCCGCATTCAATGACAGCAGTCGACACTTCATCACAGTTAAGATACGAGGGCGAGCTGAAAAGTAATGCTTCCGACTCTTAAGTGAAAACCCTTAAAGCTTTTTAAGTAAAGTAAACTTTATCAACATTCTACATTCTTTACTCTTCGTGTCTACTTATTTGCCTACACAGTCACCCTGGCTGTTAACACGGTTCTCCCAACGAGAGACCAGTTTGACACCGTCACTGCAGAATGTCTCACTTTGTCGAAGGAGCCGAAAGTCGCCTCTGGTTGCACCGCCTCACCAGTATGAAAGGGGAGCCCAGGAACGTGTGCATTAAGTTCTGGAATCAGATGACACTCGGTCGGGGCCGGGTCGAGACGGTGTGGTCGACGATCGATGGCAGTGAACCCGATGCGTAGGATTATTGCGGGTGCCGCAGCTCTCCTGTGTGTGTGGTCTTGCGTTGTCGTGCTGAAGGAGGGGCTGCCCGACGTGCGCAGGAACGTTTACTGCGGTTACAAACAATGTCGCCAACATCAGTATCGGCCACAGTCAGTACGTACACACAGGATAAAAGTACCACACACGATATATGTCGTCCAACTATTGCCGAGGAACGTCTCGTGTGGCAAAAGCCCTATCACATGTAACTATAGGCTATGAGGAGTAACTTAGTATAAGTAAATAACTGTACGTCTGGGTTGGTCCAAATGGCCCTGAGCACTATGGGACTTAACATCGGAGGTCATCAGTCCCCTAGAACTTACAACTACTGAAACCCAACTAACCTAAGGGCATCACACACATCCATGCCCGAGGAAGGATTCGAACCTGCGACCGTAGCGGTCGCGCGGTTCGAGACTGTAGCGCTTAGAACCGTTCGGCCACACCGGCCGGCGTACGTCTGGGTTCCCATAAGTCCATTACGTCACTGGTGAAAAAAATTTATAATATACACGATAGTAAATTTTGTTTCGGATATCAATACTACATTTTCATTATGTAATTTTACGATATAATTTATTGTTACATCAAAAACTGTGAGTTATACTGTGTGTTCCCTCATACTCCTCTACTACGTTATTTGTTTTTCCATACGCAGGTGGCGTGCAATACGACACTGAAGTGCGTGTGTTGGTCAGAAGTACGATGCAGTATTTACTCGGACATGTAACGCAGACACTACAATATCGTATTACTTTTATGTGCTTTTAACATCAGCTTCTTAAGGAAGTATTTCCACGTGTCGCGAGCATTACTACTCTTAAATTTGTTCGTGAGTTACTACACGTGAGTACCGTCTTGTTATAAATCTGTTCGCAACAAAAGCTGTTTATTCCTTAGGTTTTCTCTATGTTAATGCTCGTTTATAATCCTTTTAGGTAATTGTGGATTTTCTGATAAAAACACACATAGTTGGTGCCGAAGTCTGATACAAGTAAATTCTGACGAAACACGCTGGCTGTTTTGTACCTGTCATATCCTTGTAGGATTCCTGCCTCACAGACATGTTTAAACTCTTCAGACACGCACATGAGCAAACAAACGAAATTTAAATTCGTAGCTTTATTTTTGAGAGGTCTATTAGAACTCTACCTCTTTTACGCTTCCCGATATAACAGAACAACCGAGACAGCCGGGTAAGGCATTCACTGTAAGACACTGGACACATCACTTCACTGCATTTACGAGAGCGTCGCATATTCAGTTTTCGTAAACCTCTTTTCGTTGGTCATTCGAACATTCGACAATGCGGATGTAGTTGCAGGATATTCCGTTTCTGTTCGGTTTGCCATGTTCCATCATTAAAAATAAGAGGTCGAGTCTTCTGGATGGAGTGAGTGGGTGTTGCATGGGAGGAGCACAAGAAACGTTGTACTGGCCGAGACGGTTACCGGCGTAACTGAAGAGAAGCTGACTAAGTCGGCAAGTGCGACCGCTGCTTTCCAGAGGTCATGTGTGTAGAACAACATAGATCGGAAAACCGACATTTCACTTGACTAGCAAAATCTTCTCAGGCCTTAAGATGCAAACACGGCGGCAAGAAACGATTAACCGACACGCGGGTTTCGCTTTGCGAAACTTGCGTCGCGCGTAAGAGCAGTTGCAACGGCGCCCACACAGCTTCATGTTCGCCCGAATCGCTTGAGGGGAGTGCGAATATCGGGCTGGTTCCTTTAACTCACTTGCCCTTCGTACTCCGCCTCCGCCAATGGTGCTCGTTAAATAAACGACTGCTCGAGAATAAATTTCATCACGAAGATTTTCAGAGGTGAACACTGACCATTTAGTCATTCTTTACCACGATTTATTTACTAAGGTGACCGGTTTCGACCACTACTGTGGTCATCTTCAGACCATTGAGTAGGAACCTCTTTCTCCAGCAGAAAGGAGAAAGAGGTTCCTACTCAGTGGTCTGAAGATGACCACAGTAGTGGTCGAAACCGGTCGCCGTAATAAAAAAATCGTGATAAAGACAAAAATAGTAAATATTTGTAACACATTGATCACTGTCATTCCCATAACGTATACAAAAGTAATTAATTTAGTCATTCGTTCGTCATCCAGCGCCCCGTAAATATTCACAACAAGCCCGTGTCGGGAAATGACTTCGCAGGTCCGGACTCACTCCACAATATTGGTATTTAAGAACATACGAGAACTGCTGATTGAAATCTGACCGAATGCTCACTTGTGTCGGCCAGAGCTGCGTCCTGCGCGGTTCACTGTGGTTGGTACGCAGCATCGCCTCCTCGTTACGGTGACCTCCCTTCACGGCCACTGACTGTGCGTGCGCACTGGTTATACTGCACCAGGGCTACACACGTATGTCAAGAAATAACACTGCCGCACGCTTCCCGTGCAGGAGTGGGGGCCCAGCCGTTACTACTGCCAGCTGTGAATACTTACAGCTGGTCCGACCTCTTCTCAGTCGTCATTACCAAACGGCGGAGCGAACGCACCGTTCTTCCTTGTGTCATCACTGTTAGCGCATAGGCAGCATCCGACACGACTGTTCTCTGCAACTACATTGCGGCAAAAGAAGGATGGCAACATCCTCAGGGACGGGTTGTGACAAACAGCTAGCTCATCACTGAAGCATTACAACGCGAAACATACACCTCACACTAAAACGTCCTGGAGCTTTTTTTCGCTTGGCTATTGCCTTGGCCCTTTTTTCCTCTGCCTTTACAATCGCTTTCGACCACTTTCTATGTCCTGATAGACCATGTAAATGAGTAATCTCGCCGAGACGCACGGATAACATCACAGCCCGCATCATGTGAGTCCTGATTCAAAAAGTAACATGTTGTACGGAGGTGACAGTAGAACTTTTGGTTTGGCAACCACGTTGGTGGGCCCCATCCTTTATAATTATTATTATATTATTGGGCGAACACCGTCCCGCGATAGAGTGCCCCAGGCATCTCGCATCTTTTATTGCAATTCGAGAATGGTTGTTCCAGATCCTATGTCCCACAGGTGCTCAGGTGGCGAGGGATGATCTTGCTAGCTATTGCAGTGCTTGCATACCAGGAAGAGAGCGGTGAGCGGTGCGTCGCAGCAGCCGTATGTACACGTGGATTGTCGTGTTGGAAAAGCACGCCGCCCTCGTGTCGGAGAACCGGCAGTAGCGCGGGGATAACAGCCTGCGCCGTGTATTCGTTTGCGCTGCACAAACAGCAGATGTGACGGCGAGCTGCAACTGGTGGCCCCCCTGACGACAAGGCAGGCAGGCGCTACATGTGGACGGGTTTCGCCGGTCGGCCACCGCTGCTCGCACTGTGCGTTGACCTTGACGAGCGTGTGTACTGCGCGGACGTCGAGGACCCGGTCTGCAGGTATGGAATGTTCCGCGGACCACAGCCGGAAGCTGCGACACGCCACCGACACGCTGTGCCCAACACGTCCTTCGATACGCCCCTGCAACTCCCGACAGCCGCACAATGCGACCCATTCGGGTGGTTGAAGTTATTCAACAGGCGTTCGCGCTCGTCGGTGCGGCATCGTTGCAGCCCAGAATGCGTACTGCAGACACTGCTCACCTCTTAACTGACGCTCCCTACACACTCAAGACAGGGTGGCGCACAGACGGGCCTCTTGAGCGCCATCTGATCGCCGACTACCGTGACAGACCAATCACCAACACATACTGCACTGTAATGCCGCTCAAGACAGTCCTTCACAGCGTTGCATTTTTTCCCCGGCACTCTATATTGCTTAAGGCGGAATGTCTCTTCATTTTTTCTTTGCAAATACAGACATTATTACACGCTACAGCAAACAAAATATGATTACCTTCTAAGCATAAATCAAATAGCCATTGGGACCACTAATAGCGATTAAGTTTTAGCGACGATGGACAGCGACGTACGAAGGTCTAGAAAAGAAAGCAGAAGAGCCTACATGTTTAGTAATACCGCCCAGGGAAAGGTTATTTCATTTCTCTGACATAAGCTGTGCAGTCACTTGCTTAAGGGAGTGGACGAGTGGTGCATCTGTGCCTCACGTTCAAGCCAATACGCGACCAGCTTGTTGTGTACGCAGCAGAGTCATTCAACGCCCTAGACGCCGCATCCCTGTTCCGTGTACACACAACAAGAATGCCAGCTGCCTAGTTAAGAGACAGCAGCACCTAGCGCGCAGTAGCTGCGAACGACGCACCAAACTACTTTTTTTTTTTTAAATCATTTTACTGTTTCTCACAATTGCCTCCTTTAAAATATACACACTTCTGCACGTTTTAGAAGCAGTTCTTGGAAGTTTTTTTTCCACTCAGCTGTTCGCCGCTCGATAATAAATGCTCTGGGAACATCGGGCATGTTCTTTTGAGCTGATGAAAACCAATGTGCAGCCGTATTTTGTTTGACGTAAGGGGACAAAGAGAGGTCGTTATGGGGTGAATGAGGCTAGCGCTGGCAGCTAAGTGTTAATTCCACGTCTCTCTCCGTCAAACAGTGAACTGCTGGAAGCGCTGAGTGACACCTGCCACTGTCACGGGGGAGAACGAAGCTTCGTTTACGATTGTTCCACCTGATTTCACCCGTGACTTGTCGCAAAGTAGCTGCATATCGCTCAGCAGTAACTGTCGCAACATGTCCAGTGTAATTAAGGGAACGAGCATTAATTCCGTTGGATGCACTTCGCAAACGAAGCGCTGTTTTTCCGTTTGCGCTTATCTTTGAACAAGAAGACAACTCACTGCTGCTCAGTTTCTGGTTCGTACGAATACAGCCGGGTTTTGTAACCTGTTGCAATGTTGTATTTGGATATTTTTCCATTTCCTCCGTAGAATTTTCAGGAGCACTTCCCTACACCAGCGAACACGAGCCTGGTTTTCAGTTTCAGAGAAATGTTCGTGCAAAATGGAATGTGCTGCAGTACTCGGTATGCCGAAGGATGCGTTTATCTGAGCCTAAGTCACTTTGCTGGCGCCCTTCTACGACGTTCTGCTGTTTGCGAAGCACTCGTCCCCCCTCCTACTGACGTCTCGTCACATGACGAAGACGATAAAGTTGAAGCAGTCAGCTCATACGGAGCGGCGACAGCGAGACTGTGACAGCAGTTGCCTCCGCCACGCACCGCTCCGCTGGTTGCAAAGTTCAGATGCAGACGCTGATACGTTACCCGCTAAAGGTCGCCTTCCGCATAGGGTACCGCAACGGCACCTCCTTACCTGCAACCAAAAAGAAAATTTCGTCTCACAACATATCTAGGGCTAGATAAAACCTTCACAAGCTGCGACATTGTCGCGGATAAAACAATGATTCGTGTATACAGTAAGTGTCCTTCGATTTACGTCTATGGTCACAAACTTTTTGTTAACAGATTACCGGTTTCGGTCTATAATGACCATCATCAGATGTGTTTTATAAAAACAAAGACCTAATGCACTGCAGCCGTAGTGGCGTCGTGGAATGTTAAATGCAGAAAGCTGGTGCTGATTCTGCATTTAACATTTGACGATGCCACTACGGCTGCAGTGCATTAGGTCTTTGTTTTTATAAAACACATCTGATGATGGTCATTATAGACCGAAACCGGTAATCTGTTAACAAAAAGTTTGTGACCATAGACGTAAATTAAAGGAAACTTATAACAAAAGCTTGTCACATTTTAGTTTGATCTCGCCCAAAAGGATGAAGTAGTAATGAGCTAGAGAAACAAGGGGAAGAGTTGAAAAGAAATACGTGGCCAGGTCCAGGTGGAATCTCAGCTGGTTTAACAAAGAGTGCTCTACGGCACTCGCCACTTAGCTAGCTTGCATTTATCGCAGTTCTCTCGCCCAGCGGAAAGTTCCACGCGACTGGAAATGCGTGCAGGTGACTCCAGTATATGAGGAGCTTAAGAGAAACGACTCGCAAAAGGACAGACTGGTATCCTTAACATCGGTTTGCCGCAGAATACCTGAACATATTCTTAGTCGACTATAATAAATTCCCTTGAGGCCGAAAAGTTTATGGGCACAGTTTTAGAAGGCATCGTTCATGTCACACTCGGCTTGCCCTTCCCTCACTTCATGTACTTCCAACTACGAGTGAAGGCCGACAGGCAGAGTCCATGTTTCTACATTTCTGGAAAGCATTTGACTTGGTTCCCCACTGCGGACTACTAACGAAGGTACGAGCCTATGGTATGTGAGTGGCTCGAACACTTGTTACGTGGCAGAAGGCAGTGCGTTGTCCTCGACGGCGAGTGTTCGTCAGAGACGAGGGTGTGGTCAGGAATGATAGGACCGCTGTTATTCTCTGTACACGTGAATGGTTAGGCGGACAGGATGGGCTGAGTAACTGAAGGAGGATACAAGACGACATAATTTCCAGTTGGTCTGATAAATGGTACGTTAATGCGGAAGAAAAGGAAAGCCGAACGCCTATTGTTCGGATACAACATTACTAGTGTCTCGCTTGACACAGCCACGTAGTTTAACTATCTGCCCGTAACGTTGCAAAGCGGTATGAAATGGAACGAGCCTGACAGGTTGCTGGTAGGGAAGACGAATGGTCCACTTCGGTTTATTGGGAGAATATAGGAAATTTGTGTTTCATCTGTGTAGGAGACTGCAGACAGGACGCTACTACGACGTATTCTTGAGTTGTTCTCGGGTAGGACGGTACTGGGTACTACACACTGAAGTTTGAACAGTTTGGTTCGAGCCCCCACGTGCTGTGGCACATACATATGTTACACTCAGACTGAGATGTGGCTGGTCTCAGTGTTTCGCTACATTTTTCGTCATAGCGTGCCACCTCACACCTGTCATAAACTCTATTTCTAAGCTGAAATAAAATGTAAAAAGACAATGCAGGCAGGTATTGAGGTGAAATCTAAAATACTGACTCACTCACATTGATTAATAATTAGAACAAGTAGTTTATTTCTGTTTTCAATGTATTCACTAAACACTTAAAATGCAGTGTGAGGGCCTTTTTACGTAAGGGTCGCCTTTAACAACTGATGCTACAACACTTCACTGTAAAATTCATATCTCACGATCATGGCACTCGACAGTCTGTTCACAGTTCACAAAATACACTCTTCTCTGCTCTCCTAAACCACTGTATTGCGCTCCACTCGATCGTTTTCGAACGTGGCTAACAACCCACTACTACCCCCAGATGCGCGTTACGTCCGGCTCTTGGCGTCGCACGGAACCAACTCTCCTCAAAGATGGCCGCCCTACCCACCCTCGAAACGACTGCCTAACTCAAAACAGTGTTTCACAAAAATTACGAATATTCTAAAACTAAACACAAAATCCCATATGATATATTGAAAAATATGGAAATTTTCTGGGCAATAATTTAAAATTCAATTTTTTTTGTATCTGGCAGAGTTTTTTCACAAATAATGATCTTGTGGCCTGATTTTGCTATTCCCGGATTTTTGATACTACACATAAATAAAAAAACAAAATTACATGCTCAATTACTCATCTAGCTCTTTAAACTTTAGAATGCTGCCGCTAGTTTCCTCTATTTAAATTTATTTATTTCCTAAAACACACTTTCCCCTCAGTCGAATCCCATATTTCGACCTCTCATTAAGCTAAATCGGCAACGACTGCTCGATGCAGCTCTACTACCCGCATCCGTAGACACTTTGTTCTCAGGCGTTGGCGCAAAAATCTGAATAGAAATCACCTTTCAGATGTAGAAAGAGTCTACCAACTTTCGTTTATGTTGCACGACTCCCGTTTAGTGTTACCGATCCTTTTTTGCATTAGTGTACTTACTTGCTTTCTTTTTCACTTTCTGTATATTTTTCTTTTGTCGTATAGACTATAACATATGTGTTCCGCTAGGTGAAATAAATTTCTGTGGATTGTGGCACTTAAGCCTCGTTCACAAAGTAGTAGTAGTAGTAGTAATGTAGTAATGTAGTAATTCAAAATTTAATAACAGAAAGTGGCCTTTATCTTTACTGATTTGGTCTCACGGTATTAGGATAGCATTCGTGGAATTTATATACCACTACCTCGGATTTATAAATCTTGTCACGCGTTTACGAGGCATTCTCAGATAATTCATTTCTACACCTCTTCACCATATTTACGAAACGTAATATTCTAGAACGCTGTTCCTGAGTTGTTATTTAAACGACCTTTTTTTCGTTTATCAACACTGCGCTACACTCGCTGAAATATCGCGGAATTTGGCGTCCTTACCCTACACAACACATACCGACGAAATTTGCGCTGCTGTGCAGATCATTTCAGTGAAATACAGACACAAAGATAAATTGGGATAGGGAAGACAGAACAAGCGAAACTACCCTGCGAAGAGCCGCCGGAGGAAAATATCGACGAAGAAAGTCCCAAGTTTTGTCGGCGAAGTTGGTGTTCGGCCATACTGAGTTATTTGTGCTTCCGCATCGTTACGGAAGATCACAGCACCACTGGAAAACGTCCAAAAGGTGGACTCGTCTCCTGCAGGAAGGACCTGAATGCCCGGCGCTCATTAAAACGTGACGGCCGGTTCGCTCCTTTCTCCCATCCTCAGTATCCAGCTGCTGCAAGGCCACCTAGTCTCCACCCACACTCCACACTCTTCTCAAAACTCTTGCTTCTTCCTGTTTTCATACAATTTACTTGCGTCATACAGCCAATACGAGGGCGACAGCGAAACTTTTTAAAGACCAAACAAAAACTAGTTTTAAAAATTTTTAATCATCTTACTGGTTTTCAAAATATTCTCATTTAACATCAACACTTTTAGCATTCGATGAAAACTGTCCTTAAAGCAATGGTATCACTCTTCCCGTGTCACTTTACAAACCAGGTTTTTTTAAAGTTCCACTTCATCTGATGATGGAAAAGTGATTCCATTTATCTTTAATTTCTGAAAATTAAAAGACATCAGAAACTGCTAGGTCACGGCAGTTTTTATGGTGGAGGGCCCCTGATGCTGACTCTAATTCTTACTGCTTGTAGATGCTCAGCTGTTAGTTTTGCGCTATGCGATATTCCGCAGTCGTGGTGGAAGTTTTTTCCCTGAAATTTTCCAAAGATTTGCCGCAACCACACATTTGTATAAAAATCGGCAAGAGCGTAATGCAATAGTAACAATATCGCCTGTGTCAAGAAAATACTAGCAACCATGTTCTTACCTGCACAGTGAATTTGTTGGGCTCTTCTGGACTCAGCCACTGATCAGAAGACCCACTGAGACGAACAACTTTTCTTTTCATGATCATATCAATAAATCCAAGATTTATCACCGGTAACGCGGCTCCAAAGCAAATTTTAACTGCCACCTTAGAGTTTTTCTGCACCAATAAAAGTCTTGCTTTTGATCGAGAGTCACCTTCTGGGAATGCCACCGACGCAAAGTTTCCTCATGTCTGCCTGTTGACATAAAATGTTTTGCACTTGACTCATACCAGTGGGCGTCCTTCGCAAAATTCATCGTTGTGAAAAAAATCAAAGTCTTTTAAATTCCTGTACCAGTTATAAATTGGAGCTTTAGTCGGGGACTTATTCGGCAAATGCATTTTTAATCTGATATTCACATCTTGTAGGCACTGGTTACGATTTAAAATCGTAAAAACCGGTAAATCGGAAATTTTGTCTAGTCACATACATTTCTTAATGCGCATAAAATCTTGAAATGATGATAATATTACAACAAATGGAATAAACTACAAGGAATTCAACTCGCAAAACATGAGAAAGGAGCTCTCAAATACAAACAAATTTCATTTGCTTTTAGAACCATGGTGTTCTAAAAACATTCAGTATTTTCCTCGTATTTACGAACATACACATTTAATGGTTTGTGTTGTTACAGTCAGAGGTTTCCTTATGAGTGGAATGTAGCGCTGTTAATTCGCTTACATGGTGGAACAATAACAACTGCTCCGTCTCCGTTTATTGGATCTCACATCTGTTTCCAGTACCTATTCGATTTTACAGATACTTCTGTACGGCTTTACTCTGTTACGTAGATTGCACTATGTGTCGCCCAGCACAAAGTCGCAAGTAACTGCGAAAAGTGTACACGACTCCTGTGTATAAGAAGGGTAAAAGAACGAACCCGCAAAATTTCAGTCCAATATCCGTAACATCGATTTGCTGCGGAATTTTTTTATCATGTTTTCAGTTCGAATACAGTAAATTTCATTGAGACGGAAAAGCTTTTGTCCACTGATAAGCACGAATTCAGGAAGCATCGCTCGTGCGAAACTTAGCTCGCCGTCTTCTCACATCATATACTGCGAACCATGGATAAAGGGCAACAGGTACATTCAATAGAATTTGAAGCCATTTTGACTATTTTTCGACCGTGACTGTCTCAAGAAATATGTAAAGGTTTTTTTTGTTTTAAATTATCGCTACCAGTCACAAACTTTGTCAGCTATTGTATTATTTATTTAGCGACATGTTTCGAGGGTTAAATCTCATTTTCAGGCTAAATGGCATTGTAAAAACAACTTTACAATAAGGCCATACTGATATTACATAGTCTTTTCGTAAATGCTGTGGTCCCAGATTTTTCGGAAAGCATTTGACACGGTGCCCCGCTGCAGACTTAACAAAGGTACGAGCATACGGAGTAAATTCCAGTTCTGTGAGTGGCTGGAAGGGTTCTTTAAGTAACAGAACGCAGTGCGTTGTCCACGATGGCGAGTGTTCACCAGAGAGGCCGGAGGGCGGAGCGGAGATGTTCTGTGTACACACAAATGATTTGGCGGGCAGCAGTCTGCGGTTGTTTGCTGCTGATGCCTTGGTGTACTGACTGTAGGAAGACATGAGAGGACTCGGACAAAATTTGCAGTTGGTGTGATGAATGGCAGATGTGGAAAAATTTAGGCTGTGTTATGCGGATGAGTAGCAAGAGGAAACCTGTAATGTTCGGATACAGTATTACTAGTGTCAAGACGTTTAAATATCTGGGCGCAATGCTGGAAAGCGACATGAGGCGGAACGAGCATCTGAAAACTGTGGTAGGGAAGGCAACTGGTCGGCATAGATTTGTTGGGCGAATTTTACGAAAATGTGGTTCGTCTGTAAAGAAGACCGCATAAGGGACGGTAATGCCACCTATTCTTAAGAACTGTTAGACTGTTTGGGATCCGTACCAGATGGGATTGAAGGAAACCATCGAAAATTCAGAGACGGGCAGCTAGATTTGTTACCGGAAGGTTCGACCGACACGCAAGTGTTACGGCGGTGCTTCGGGAACTCAAGTGGGACACACTGTTGCGAAGGCGATGTTTTTTTCGTGAAACACTATTGAGAAAATTTAGAGAAACGGCATTTGAAGCTGAATGCCGAACGATTCTACTGCCGCCAACGCAAATTTTACCTAAGGACCACGAAGATAAGACACGAGAGCTTAGGGCTGATAGGGAGGCATACAGACAGTCGCGTTTGCTCACTCTATTTGCGAGTGAACCAGGAAAGGTAATGACCAGTAGTGGTACAGAGCACGCGGCTCCCGTGACCTGTCGCGATTTTCTAAACATGCACGAGGACGGCTTTGGGTCCCCAAGCAGGTATTCTACCGTATTTAACGCGGAACACACGTATTATTTACACTTTTCTTCAGCCTTGCTCCTACTGTTGAAGCAGTTTATCGTTGGTGACCAACCACAAAATATACACAGCTGGAATCATCCTATCACCAAAATAACAAGCGTACTTCTTCGTCTGACTTTACTGTACGTAAATTCAGAACCGGACTAAATGGACACATCTAAAGGTAATACCCGCAGTGCCACAGGGAAGTGTGACAAAGCCGTTGCTGTTTACAATATGCATAAATGATCTAGTAGGAAGCGTCGGATGCTCTTTAAGGCTATTCGCAGGCGATGCAGTTCTCTACACGAAAGTAGGGACGCCAGAAGTTAGTAAGAATTTGTAGAACGACCTGCAGAGAAATGATGAATGATGCAGACTCTGGCATTTCACCCTGAAAGTAAATAAATTTAACATATTGCGCATGCATAGCAAAAGAAATCCACTAATATACAGCTACACTATTGATGACAAACAGTCGGAGACAGCGTCTGCCGCAATAGGCGTAACTATCCAGAGCGACCTTAAGCGAAATGAGCGCATAAAACAGATATTGGGAAAAGCAGACACCAGATTCGGATTCATCCGAAGAATCTTAAGGAAATGTAACTCATCCACGAAAGAAGTGGCTTATAAGGCGCTTGAACGCCCCATTCTTGAGTGCTATTCGGCTATATGGGATCCGTACCTGGTAGGTTGGTTGGTTGGTTTGGGGAAGGAGACCAGACAGTGAGGTCATCGGTCTCATCCGATTAGGGAAGGACGGGGAAGGAAGTCGGCCGTGCCCTTTGAAAGGAAACATCCCGGCATTTGGTACCTGGTAGGAATGTTGGAGGAGACAGAGAAGATCCAGTGAAGAGCGGCGCGTTTCGTCACGGGATCGTTTAGCTGGCGAGAGACCGTTACGGAGATGGTGAACAAACTGCACTGGCAGACGTCACAAGAGAGGCTTTATGCATCACGGAGAGAGTTACTATTGAAATTTGGGGACAGCAATTTTCAGGACGAGTCGGAAAATTTATTACTTACGCCCTCCCCTATCCCCACATACATCTCGCGTATCGACCACGAGGAAAAAATTTGAGAACTCACAGCGAATACAGAGGCTTAGCGACAATCAGTTGCCCCACGCACTATTCGCGAGTGGAACAGGGTTGGAGGGATCCGCCACACACCTTTAGGTGGCTTGCGGAGTATGATGTAGATGAAGCTGCCGACTCAGAGGTTTTACATCTTCTTCCACATCATCTATGCACCGTTTTCGTGGCCTTCCTCTCGGTCTTCTTGCGGTTGACGTCCATCCAGAAATCTTTTTAGTCATTCTTCCAGTACCCATCCTGAGGACATATCCAAGCCGGGTTATTCTTCCACTTTTTATAATTCTTACGGTGTCGGCAGCTTGTCTGAGGCGGTCCAGCTCACAATTTGTCCTACATCTCCAGAAATAATTATTATAGCGAACTGCCCACAGATCTTGCGCAGCAGTCTGCGTTCATATATCTTGAGCTGCCGCTGATCAATTAGCGTCCATGTTTCGCATCCACGGTTACAACTAGCCTGATCATGATCTTATGTAGTCGCAGCTTCAGCTACCTTTTTAATAACCTAGAGGCCAACAATTTCTTCAACGTCTGGAAGCATCTATTACCACTTAGGACGCGCAGTTTTATTTCAGTTGTTTTCGAGTTATTGTTTTTAAGAAGTAGTACACAAATGACCTTCAAACGCATTCCCAACTGCCACACTCAGCCCCAATCGGTCGGGTTTTCTAGTATGTTCCTCATGGCTTTCCCTCCTACCAATTGAGACTTCACGAATTATTCCCCACATTCAACCTTATTTTGCCTTTATTTACTCGCCTTATTGCGTAACCACCTTAGTCGAGCACTTACGAAATGTAAAACTGAATTTTGTGAAAATTTTACTTAAAAGTTTTGTGAATTTGAACAACATGAAATAAACAATTACGTCGTCGTAGCCGGCTGTGCTGGTGGCGTAAAATGCGAACCAATAAGGTCGAATATCGGGAATATTTCGTGTAGTCGGAGGCAGCGCCACGACCGACACACTGGTAGCGGTAATGCTCACTGGTGAGGGATGAGTGTCCTGGTGGAGCTGCGTTACGAGGTCACTTTTGTATGTTTTTTTTCTGAATGAGTCCAAACCCTGGCCTCCACTGAAAAATTAACCCAGCGCAAAATTTAGCTACATTACGTTTCCTACAAAAAGATGGTGCTCATTTTTTTCTGTCTGAGTAACAGTTTGCGCATAGCGAGTCAGAGAATATGAAACTCTCGCGTGTGCTTTATGAAACACTGCGGGTTGCATAAAACGACAGTGGTAGGGGAACCTCACCGACTCTGTAGGTCGCCAGGGCGCCCTTTCGTGATTGACGAAACCCTCCCTGAGCTTAGGGTTTCTAAGCAGGCAACATTTTCCACAGGCTTACGTTCACGTGGTTGGCTGTCCGGTACTGCACACTACACTACGTTCCACTCCCACGCACAGCAGGCGGGTCACATGTCGCGCCGGCCACCGCTGCTCTGCTGTATACCGCTACACCGACACCGGCAACGGCATTTCCAAATTACTCGCCTCAACGAATAAACGCAATGGAAATGCACGGACAGCAAAGAGCCGTATCTGATGGAAACGTCACAGCGGGCTCTCCAAAGCCCTGCGTTCCGATAAACCTGCTTCTCAGAACGGCTTCCGGTCGGTCACGTGAACACTCCAATATATCGAAAATTCGGAAACTGCGAGTTCGGCCGCCGGCTCGCAGCTCCCACGACCGATATTCCAGCGCAGTTTCAATCCTAACTGGGCTGTCACGCGACTGCCTGCTTTTTAAAACGTCGGCCAACGTTGCCGAAGCGACCGCCTGCGCTGGGATGGCGGACTGTCCGAGAATCACTCATTCGCTTTATTTAAGCGAAGAGAAGCACACGCCATAGTAATTAGATGAAAAGGGATGTATAAACGCTGAAATGTTTTGTCTCAAAGCGCATCGATTCCATCCTACTCGCAGGGTCGGAGAGCAATTTTGTGACCGGAGTATGTGTACACAGCACAGGAATGGGTATAAAAAAAGTACAGGGTATTCCACAATGGAGCTTACACTGTTTGAACTTTAATAACTCAGGCGGGATTGATGATAACCTGAGGAAATCCAGTAATACTTTTTCGTTCAGCTGCGTTAGCGATTCACCGAACGTCTGTTGTTCTACACGAACGGTGCCTGTAAACCAGAATGTGTCTTGGCCTAGCTGAAGCTATACAACAGGTCGCTGCCATCGGCCGCTGTGTTTCTCTAAGTAACTTAAAGACACGATGCGGTACGCAGGCGAAGGTACGATTCTGTTACCAAAGTGCCGAACCAGCGGCGAAGAGCTTCCGTCACCTGCATACGTGCGCTCTCTCCTGGTCTTTTACGTAGTGTCACTCTGGACGTCACGCCCATTACATCTGCCATATGGTGATGAACACCTAAGGGTCGCATTTTATGTTCGCTGTAAAGTATGCTTTGTGAGGTAGAAGAGCGTTTTTAAATTCCATGTCTGTAATTTGGGTTTTACATTTTCCATTGCAGATTACGAAGGTCGACTCATAAGTAAAAGTTTTGTGACTGCGACAGACATGTAATATAATAAATCACAATCACCCCTGACTGTAGAGTTTGGCATTACAGTTGTTGTTCCAGCACCTCCAGTGCTCCTCTCCGGTCTTTATTGTAAAGTACAGTACCACACAGGAGCCGCTGACCCAACTGCCGGGAAAATTGCTGAACCTTTTCTCGACACAAATCTCACAGGGCGCAAAACGAAGTGATGGTCCCGCATTACTTGCACGGGTTGTTCGGCCGCCTGTTGCGCGAGTCTCTCTGTTAGCCTCTGTTCCGGCGACTCTGGCATCTTCGTGATGAAGACTGGGTGCAGTGACTGCGATAGTACAAGGACGCAATCGACGAGAGCAGATCTCCGACGCGGCCGGTAATCGAACCTGGGTACCCCACAAACTAGAAGCAGAGTCGCTAAAAAGAACCAGCAGGCCACCGGCGGCAGGCGCAAATTTAAGGGGTGGGAGGGGGGGGGGCGCAAATTTGAGGACCCCGGGCAGCTGTCGCGGTGTCGTGCGTTGTTGAGCTGTGGTAGCAGAGGAGGCGGGAGAGGAAGTGGGCGCAGAGAGAGAGAGAGAGAGAGAGAGAGAGAGAGGCGCGCGCGTGCCCGCAGCAGAGGGCGGCGGCAAAAACCGCAGCTCCAGTGCGGCCTGGCCTGCTGCAGCAAAAACAGCGCCGCGCTGCCCCGTGCAGTATCGCACGCGCCGCGCCGCTGTAACCAGACGCAGGCCAGGTTTTGCAGCCTCCTGATGATGGGTCGGCACGCTACGAAACGCAGCAACTGCCGACGCCTCCCTCAGTACGTCACCGGCACGACGTCCAGCAAGTCAGACTTCAGCGTTCGCACTCTACACTCAGGATGAAACACTACGGCACGCGCCACTCGTCCCTCCTACTTACTTAACCGCTTCTTGCATCTTCCCCCTACTGGGGGCGGACTGGCAGCGCCAATGTCGGCGGTCCTCGTCCATTGGATCAGGTATGTTTCAATGCTAGTGGAAAATATTTTTAAAGCTTTCGCGTACTTTGTTCGGACATCCTGTGGCTTGTGTGTGTGTGTGTGTGCGTGTGTGTGTGTGTGTGTGTGTGTGTGTGTGTGTGTGTGTGTGTGTGTGTGTGTGTTGTGAGGGTGAACAATAAGGCACTCTGCCTCATGGTCCACTCTGCCAAGAAACCTTGGCATGTCAACCAATGGCCATATCTTACACGCAGTTACCATTCCTTTCTATAGTGTTTTTTGATAGGTACCTTTACTGTACGTCCATCTCTCAATTATTTATTGCACAAGAACTAAACATTGTACAGATGTCATGCATATTGCATTTCGAACTGTGAAACTTTTTTTTACAAACATTCAATATGCGAACCATGAGTGACCAGGCAGACGTGAACACGGTAATGGAATTCTTGGCATACCCGTCCCAGCACGGCATCGTCGACTGTGGCAGCCTCGCTTCCCGTATTCTCTCCCGGAGCTCTGCTACATCACGAGGTAGGGGGCAGTACATACACCAGATCTTTGATGTGTCCCCACAGACAAAAGTCACACGGAGTGAGATCTGGAGATCGGGGAGGCCGTTTCATGAGACAGCCGTCCCCTTCTGTAGCACGCCGCGTTGCCACTAGCGCTGACTACGGCAAATTACCAAACTACACTGTGGCGGTATACATTAAAAGAAAAAAAAGAAAAACCTCTCAGCGTTTCTCTTCTAAGTGTCATATGTATGATATCTGCACAATGTTGGGTTCTTGTGCAATAAAACATTGAAAGTTGTAAGAAGGCTGTTTAGGTTTTTATGTTGGTAACGCCACGTACCGCTCTGTATGAAAATCATTGACTGTCCTGTGTGCAGTCTGTGGCTGGTTTGCATTGTTGGAATATTTTGCTATTGTAGCGTTGGGCAGCTGGATGTGAACAGCGCGTAGCGTTGCGCAGTTGGAGGTGAGCCGCCAGCAGTGGTGGATGTGGGGAGAGAGATGGCAGAGTTTTGAGAGCAGATGATCTGGACGTGTGTCCATCAGAGAGAGTAAATTTGTAAGACTGGACGTCGTGAACTGATAAATATATTATGCCTTTTGAACACTATTAAGGTAAATACATTGATTGTTCTCTATAAAAATGTTTCATTTGCTAACTATGCCTGTCAGTAGTTTGTGGCTTCAGTACTTAGAATCTTTTATTTAGCTGGCAGCATTGGCGCTCGCTTTATTGCAGTAGTTCGAGTAACGAAGATTTTTGTGAGGTAAGTGATTCATGAAAGGTATAGGTTATTGTTAGTCAGGGCCATTCTTTTGTAGGGATTATTGAAAGTTAGATTCCTTTCCCCGAAAAATATTGTGTGTCAGTTTAGTGATGATCAGAATAAGAGAGAAATGTCTGAGTACGTTCAGTTTTGCTCAGCTGTTTGAAAATTAATTAACGTAAGGGGTTTACCAGCACAATCATTCATAAATTTTTCTAAGGGGTGGTTTCAAAGTGTTCCCGGACTTTATGTACACCCTGTATATCGTTCTTAAGTTCTACACACATGATTTGATTCATCTTGACCACTTCTCACTCTAAACTAATACACTGTAACAGTATCTATATAAAGTGATATTATAAACATTGTGTCACACAGATCGTTCGCAACAAATAAAGTATAGGTTTGACCATAAGTAAATGTGCTACAATTATTGCGCGAGTGCGCTCGTGATAAATGGCAAGGGAGTGTCGTTAAATGTGGCTTAAGCAATTCTGTAGCTGTACTTGCCACAAGCGTCCTTTGGCGCTCTTTTACAAAATTTGCTTCAGCTAACAAACGTGACTGACCACTTCTTGAATTGCCACGATTTTGTATTATCACTTGTAATTAATATTTAAATAAAGTTGCTGGCAAAATAGTAAACTTTTCATTAAATAAATACAAAAGTAGGGCAAAAAGTGAAGTATTTATATTGCATTGATTTAGTTTGTAACTGCGGAGGATACGATGTTCCGCCGAACATTTGCATACTGAAGAGATGTAACAAATTTAATAAATCGAGAAATACGAGAGAGATACAGATGAGTGGCTCTCAGGGATGACAGCTACCGCGCAGTGCTATCATCTGAGATACCGCTTGCTGAAATTGCAGAAAGCGTTTAAAAGTTGTGAATTCATAGGGTCACTGTGCAAATATTTACTGACTGCCGAGTGTCAACTTCTGCAATTTTAACGACACTGAAAACGTTGTTGAGTCCGTGTATCGCCTCGCTTTGCTCCAAAACTTTATTCTATGTTGTTACAGACTCTCGGACAGTTGTGAGAGGCCGCCTTTCAGCTCGTCCACTGCCAGACGTGCGCCGCGTCTCCTGCACAGCCGCCACACACACACACACACACACACACACACACACCCGTCCAGGCTCGCAGCTTTGGTATTTCCCCCCCATTATTTCCGGCGGCGCTCAACTCGCCCCCTGCCTAGACAGCCTGTATACAGAGAGAGTGGCCATAGGTGAAGTTGCCCGTGATTGGTTGATTAGCTTTGGCAGAAAAATGGCACCACACGACTCTCCCGCTTCCTATGTTCGCCGTGCTTTTGAGTTGAAGTTCAGAGGACTTTTGGAAACGATTAAAAGGTATTTGAATTATTGATAGACTTGTTATGTGTTGTGCATGCTTGTTCGATTTAGTTGTATATCGTTTTTAGTACGTAATTAGCGTTTGCGATCTTAAATACGAGTTGAAATAATGAAGCGTTTTGTGATGAAGTCGGTAGGCCTACATGTTTCAAGTAAACACGTTAGTAATTGTACAGTATTGTTTTTGACATCTGTAATTCCTTCTGCAGACGTTCGTAAACGATGCCAGGTTGTGTTGCTTTTGGTTATTCCAATAGAGGCGAAGGTGGATTTCGCATGTCGGCGTTTCCACGCAATGAAGAAAGACGAAAGGAGTGGGCAGTCGCAGTCAACAGGGCTGACATAAATCAAACAGGAGCCTCGTGGAAACCAAACAAGTACTCTTATCTATGCGAAGTAAGTCGTTTTTGCTTTTTACTACATATAAAACAACTTGCAATATACATAGTTAAATATGAAAACAGACCTGTAAATTGGCTGTGTGAAAATTATTATAAGACATAATTCTTATAAACAAAGGCATTTAAGGAATGATTTCGCCGTATTGTCTTGTGCTTTTGATTCGGCGAGTGTGTACTCCGCTACTTCACTACTGGCCATTCAAAAGCCCCGCCCGCAGTTTGGCAGAAAAATGGCCGCTCTCCACCCCCGCCGGTCGGCTGGCCGGCCCTGCGCCCTCAGCCCTCAGCCCTCAGGCTGGCTGTAGCCGCCGGCCCCTCACCTCGCATCAGTACTGGGCGGCAGGTGGCCCCCCCTGAACACGCGCAGCGTTACCAGGACTAGTCTTGCCACTGACGAACCCATGACAAAAATCGACGACTAAATTCGTGAAAATCGTCGTTTCACCGTTGCGGAAGTTTCGTAACATTTTCCCCAAATTTTACGCAGTTTGGTGCTCGAAACTGCGGCGCAAAATCACTGTTACTACAATTTTTGTGCTACGCGGGTTTCCAATATCCAGTCGCAAGAGGCAGATTTCTACAGGCACGGTACTGAAAAGGTTCTGTCATGGTGCCATAAGTGTCTGAATTTGAATGTTGACCACGTAGAAAAATAACTGAAGAGTGTAGCTTCGAAATGTATGTAATAATTTGTTTTTCTATTCTGTCAATTTTTTATTTCATACGTCACAAGTATGTGGATAGGCCTCGTATCTTTCCATCTCAGTGCAAAATGCCCAGTTCTGACATTCTTTTGCCCAGTGTTTTTGTAGGGGATGAGGCATTGCATGTGAGTGCAAAAGCAATGAGACATTATTCTCGGCCAGCTGGAGGCTGAGAGAGGACAAGTTTCTCTTATGGTTCAAATCGCTCTGAGCACTATGTGACTTGACTCCTGAGGTCATCAGTCCCCTAGGATCTAGAACTACTTAAACCTAACTAACCTAAGGCCATCACACACATCCATGCCCGAGGCAGGATTCGAACCTGCGACCGTAGCGGTCGCTCGGCTCCAGACTGCAGCACCTAGACCCGCACGGCCACTCCAGCCGGCCTACTTTCTCTCTCAAAGAATTTTCATAAATATTTGGAGAACAAGTCACTCTCTCACCTCTTTTTCGTAAATATTTTGTTTGAAATGAATATTGTTGTTCCACCGTTTCGCAACCGGTGCGTGACCCCAGAGGTTAACAGCCTGAGCGGACGTTGATTGAGATAGAAGCATGAGGAATGTTTATGGTGATTGGTTCTTAGAAACGGCACTTTTGAAGTTTAACGCAAGCGGCGGCGAGACATCCCTTAGTTGACCTTGCCGGACTGCCCCACGGTCGCAAAGGTGCCGACAGAGCACCCCCTAGTCGAGACGACTTTCCAACAGGACAGTGTCCGCTTTACCTGCATCGGCGCCAGCCGAAAGCTGGGCTTCGGGCGACGGACTGAAGGGACGCGTCTACACACTGGGGTTGTAAACAGGGCATTGCGAACCCCGCTACGCCTAATAAAAGTTTACAAGTTTTCGTGTTCGCCGAACACTCCACATGGGCCGCTGACCCACTTCCATCGGCCGCCTTGGTCGTAAAGGAAGCGCTGGCGTCTGGGAAACGTTTAGATATATAAATCTTTATTACACCACACAGGTAGGGCTAACTTGCTTCAAGGCACAGGCAGTTACGATAAAGATCTGTAAGATTGTATCTGTTCGCTTGCTGCCGTGGGAAGCGACGAGATTTCGGGGGGAAAACATCTGCTGCCACCGCGAATCTTAAAAATGGCTGTAATTGTCGCTTTCTTTTTTTTTTCCAGAGATGCAGGTCTCTTAACTCTTGCGCCGGTTCGTCGTGAGTTTGTGCTGGCGTGTAGGAGGAAAAATTTAGCGCCTCTAAAGCTCTGTGGTTGGCTCAAGTCGAAATGGAAGGCTTTGTTGTTCGTATAGTGTGCCGAAAAACGGAAATTGTTTCTATCTGGGGAGCTGCGAGGCTCTCGAGCTCGGCACTTCGGTCTAGAAGCAATTTCCCGTCGAAGCTCTGGCAGGTGTGGCTGGTACTTGGGACCTGTCCTGAAACTGACTCAGCTTGCGGGAAGTTAGACCGGAGAGCCTGTGGTGAAGTTTTCACTGTATCGACAGTTTTCCGAGGGCACACTTATGCGATTTGGTTTACCAGTCTCTACGTTTGGCATCCTTGTGCACTCTGCCGTATAAGTGAGCCGAACTAGTCCTTGGTACGACCAGTGAACGGGTGTGTCACACACTGAGGCCTTCCGTGATTTCAGGGCTCTAGTAGGGAGTAAGTTGCGATCCGTCTGCCCGATCGCTACATCGTCGGACTTTTCATTTCTTTCGTCGGCGCGATCGACTCACAGTTGCCGCCTTACGCCTCTCCACTGCCGCACACCACTCGCCAGCTGCAAGTTACATCGCTGCACGAAGCAAGCAGGGTAAAGTCTGCTGCTCCGGCCTTGTCTAGGCGTACAAACCGCAATCGCAGCTGCACCGACATAGCCTGAGGTAGACTGGACAAGTCAAAGTCTCCTCAGCATCAGATTAACACCGAGAGCGTTATCCACATTTTTAGGGCCAGTGTGTTTGACTTACCTTTGCCACCCAGGATCCTTGTCCATTGTGTTCTTAAACCACCTGTTACTTGTTTACGATATTCGAAAATAATCTGTTTAGTTTTAATTAGACCTGTCTTTGTTTCTTTTTTTGTGTGTGTTGTAAATATAAATGTTTGTAGAATGAAATTTTCACTCTACAGCGGAGTGTGCGCTGATATGAAACTTCCTGGTAGATTAAGACTGTGTGCCCGACCGAGACTCGAACTCGGGACCTTTGCCTTTCGCGGGCAAGCGCTCTACCAACTGAGCTACCCAAGCAGGACTCACGCCCCGTCCTTACAGCTTTACTTCTGCCAGTAAACTAAATCATGTTTGCCTTCTGAATTGAATCATCACTTTAATATAGTAACCCCAAGTGTTAATTTTCTTTGCATGCAACGTTTACAGATAGCCTTTCATTGTGTGCGACATTGCCAGGATCTCTTACTTCTTATCGTCAAGTTTCAAGACGTCGACAATAAGGAAGCAATTTTGAATTACCATCTCTACGAAGGTCGTATGTATCTGAAAACCTGTGTGTGGTGTTTCCCGTTTTTTATGTACCGACGCTCTAGAACATGACAACAGTGGATGTAGTAATTCTTAACTTGTCTGCACAATCTACATGAGGATGATCTCCTCGTCAGCAGCAACAAATCATATTACGAGACAGAGAACTGAGCGGGCACCCTCTAAATATCTCCGCCATTTGCTACGAGGCAATGGTTCTGACAGCGTAGGTTTCGCTGTGCGAGATTCGTACAGGAACCATTTGAAAGGCGTCGCCGGGGCCTGACGAAATAATCAGGTCACCAATACCGGCGGTACCCATTAGAATAGCTATTTCTGTTTGTATAAAGTTTGATGTAACTGAAGTACTAGTTAAGAAAAAAAAAGAAAAAGCTAGAGTTTTTGTAATTTGATTTGCGGACAAATTCTCCAGTGTCCTTCCGAGCGCTGTATTTCACATTTTGCTTTGTACACAGAACACTGAGTGCTTACAGAATACACGGAAGCTCGTACAGCACTTCCTCGGCCCCGCGCCGCTGTGGCCAGCAGCTGGTTCGGCAACAGAACAGCAGAGCACGGTACGGCACGGCCCGGCCCCGGCACACGCAGTGCAGCTGCCGCCGCAGTCCGCACGCTGCAGACCGGTCCTCGTCAGTTTACGGTCAGCAGCGCCCCAGCAGCCGCTCCTTAAAAAAGCCGCGGTCTGCGGCCGATGGCGTGGGGGGTGAAAAGCGGACGGAACGCCCGCTCCGCGCAGCGAATTCCAGCCAAAATTACAATGCCACGAAATATGTGGTTAATGCGGCATTCCGCGTCCAGGAATTTATTAAAATGTACACGCGGATTCTTTTGGGGGACAGTTGTGTGGGACGAGGGAATCTCATTACGCGTCAGCCGAGCAGAGCCAGAACGCGAGCTACCGTTGAGGTACGGGTGTCTCCAGCGAACACACATTCCTCTCCCGCAACTTGTCCACACACGAATGTATCAGAGAGTAATGCGTATCAGAGTGTTCTGCTGGAATGCTGGTCGGGCTTCATTCGCAGCCTGGATCACCGGCCAAGGAGGAAGCTGGTGGGTGGCGCGCCGGTGTCGGCCTAACTGGACGAGTCAGAGGCGTTCGCTCACAGGGCTGTGCAAAACCTCGAAGCCGGGACTTTGCTGCGTGACATTACTGCACCGACTAAACATCTCAACTCACATTCTGCAATGTAGTGTGACGTGGGGTTATTCGTTACAATGACCCGTGTACCACTGAAATCGTTTATGCTGTCGAAAGACGGTCTTGGCTTTAGAAACGTTTTACGTAGTGTGGAAAACGCACAGTCCGCCAGCCGGTCTGTGACGTGTGCAGACGGCGACGCGACGCAGCAGGGGCGAAGCGCAGCGAGGTGACAGCGGCAGCGTCAACATTTATGCCTTTGTGACGACCCTTCAAGGTGTCACGAACACCCCAGAGAAAACAGATCATACCGCAGCGTAAACGCTCAACGCAGAGGGAGACTGTAAATCTGTTCGGAGGAACATCGGCAGGAAATCAGCGTTTAACGTCCCGTTCACAGCGACATTAAAGAGATAGACCACAACTCGGATTGCGGAAGGCTTTCGACACTGTACCACACAAGCGGCTCGTAGTGAAATTGCGCGCTTATGGAATATCGGCTCAGTTATGTGACTGGATTTGCGACTTTCTGTCAGAGGGGTCACAGTTCGTAGTAACTGACGGAAAGTCACCGAGTAAAACAGAAGTGATTTCAGGCGTTCCCCAACGTAGTGTTATAGGCCCTTTGCTGTTCCTTATCTATAAAAACCATTTGGGAGACAATCTGAGCAGCCGTCTTAAGTTGTTTGCAGATGACGCTGTCGTTTATCGTCTAATAAACTCATCACAAGATCAAAACAAACTGCAAAACGACTTAGAAAAAAATATCTCAACGGTGCGAAAAGTGGCAGTTGACCCTAAATAACGAAAAGTGTGAGGTCATCCACATGAGTGCTAAAAGGGACGCGTTACACGATAAATCAGTCTACTCAAAAAGCCGTAAATTCAACTATATACCTAGGTATTACAATTACGAACAACTTAAATTGCAAGCAACACACAGAAAATGTTGTGGGGAAGGCTAAACAAAGGCTGCGTTTTATTGGTAGGACGCTTAGAAAATGTAACAGACCTACTAAGGAGACTGCCTACACTACGCTTGTCCGTCCTCTTTCAGAATACTGCTGCGCGGTCTGCGATCCTTACGAGACAAGAGTGACGGAGTACATCGAAAAAGTTCAAAGAAAGGCGGCACGTTTTGTATTATCGCGAAATGTGGGAGAGAGTGTCACAGAAATGATACAGGATTTGGGCTCGAAATCCTTAAAAGAAAGGCGTTTTTCGTTGCGACGGAATGTTCTCACGACATTCCAATCAGCAACTTTCTCCTCCGAATACGAAAATAGTTTGTTGATACCGACTTACTTAGGGAGGAACGATCACGACGATAAAATAAGGGAAATCAGAGCTCGTACGGAAAGACACAGGTGTTCATTCTTTCTGCGCGCTATACGAGATTGGAATAATAGAGAATTGAGAAGGCGGTCGGATGAACCCTCAGCCAGGTTCTTGAATGTGATTTGCAGAGTATCCATGTAGATGTAGAGTACGAAATCGGCCGTGTCCTCTTGAACGAACCATCCCGGCACGTGCCGTAAGCGATTTACTGAAATCACGGAAAACCTAAATCAGGATAGGCGGATACGGGTCCTGTGTGCTAGGCAAGCTGAGTTCGGTGTCGTCAGACAAACTGAATGGTGTATTTTAAGTTGTGAGTTATTCATAAGTGGCTGTGTCTTCACAATGGACGTAAACAGCTGAAAGAATAGAGCAGATTACAGTTGAAGACGTGTTCGCCGCTCACTAGCTCGAGGTAGCGGGACATCAGCCAGCCAGGAGACGAAGCCAAGAGGAATAAGGTCGCCCACGGTCGTGGTATGGAGCACCCCGACCACGAGAAAGAAGACCGCACTGAAAGAGGACCGCATGGCAGAGAGACCCACCACGTAGTGTTCCCTACTACACACACACACACACACACACACACACACACACACACACACACACACACACACACACACACGTGTCCAGCTGCCAAGCGCAGCGCCAGACGCCGCTACAGGTGGCAAAGGGAAGAGAGAGACCTTACCAGCCAAACTCCGCAGAATTCTGCAGCAAGTTTAGCGAGGCGATTAACAAGTTAAGAGAGTACGATACGGAGGCGGAGCTGGCTGCCCCTGTCGGGGGGAAACGGTGGAAGTGGATCAGGCGTGAAGGCTGTGAGAGACGGGAACACGGCAGAGCAGCCAGAATTCCAGAGGCGGGGGCGGCCGGGCCAGGCCAGGAGATAAGGAATTCCTGGGGAGGCCCGGCCGGAGGCAGCGGCAAAGGCGAGGCTCAGGCAAAGGCAGCTCAAAGCCGGGGGACTCCCCCCACGCCCACGCAAGGGCGGACTGCCGCGCCGGGAATTCCCCGCAGGACTTTGGAACTCGGAGAGAGATGTAGGGGGCGGCGGCGGCAGCAGCAGCAGAGGAACGCCACCCCAATCTGTGCCCTGCCCTGCCGTGCGCTGCCATTAGACACAGCAGCCAGCCACCAGAAGAGAAACCGAGCGCCCCAGGCCCAGCTGTTTGTCTCTGGACACTACAGGCCAGTACAGTACAGCACAGCACGTCACCGCCTCGCCTCGCGCCACGCTGGGGCCGGCCTGCGGCCGCTGAACCGCACAACACTCGGCAGGGTGCGCCTGTACGCACGCCAGCGGCCGTACGTCACTTGGCAGCTGTGTGTGACACAGAGCTCCTACACAACAGGCTGAGTCGTCCGCCACGTTTTGCCCATCTCTGAGGATTCGCCACTGTCTACCTTCTTAGCGGTTAACGTATTCACGCAACTTTTCACAATATTTCTCACAAAGTATCTCGTATGTACGAAGAGTACAGAAGAGTGTACTGTACGTGGATATATTTAGGATGTCCTTTTCATCCAACAGAAAAACTGAAATGTAATATTACACGGCTAAAGGTATGTAGGCTCAGCACTTGCGTGCTTCTTGACCAACATGAAATAACCACACCAGACTGGACCCTAAAATACCACAAAAACACATTCTCTTTAGAGTACTTATCACTACAGTTCGAATTTTTCTCTAATGTCTTTTTCCAAAATGACATTTATACTGGACTATCACGTTCTACGGTACAAACATTTTTAAAAACATTTATTCCTTCAGAATTTTCTTCACATAGTTTTTCAGTTGTCTTTTCTTTTACGGGTTTCGTAACTACTTTACACAAGTTTTTAGCAAACTTCCCGTTAACAACACATTAGCTAGACAGAAATCAGTATTCACACATGTTGATGCAGACAGCGAGTAGGATCTTGACTGAGTATCAAGGTCTAAATGGTTCTAATGGCCTTGAGCACTATGGGACTTAACATCTGAGGTCATCAGTCCCCTAGAAGTTAGAACTATTTGAATCGAACTAACCTAAGGACATCACACACATCGACGCCCGAGGCAGGATTCGAACCTGCGACCGCAGCAGCAGCGCGGTTCCGGACTGAAGCGCCTAGAACCGCTCCGGCCGCCTATCAAGGTCCAATATTAATATGCCACAACAGTGTGCCGGACCGAGACTCGAACTCGGGACCTTTGCCTTTCGCGGGCAAGTGCTCTCATTCGGGAATGAAAATTTAATCTTGTGGATTAAACACCGAACATCCGCTCCTCACAGCTTTAATCTAACGATAGCGAAAATTGGAAGGTCATATCACTCTGAAGCTTCTAGAATTCTAACATGCATGAACTCAACCCTAGAAGTACGTTTATGTACATTTATCCAAAAATTTGTTTCTTGAGCTGTGGTCGTAACTTTATTGTTTGAAGGTTATGTTACTTGTACATATTCCTTGACAATGACCAGTCCGGTGTAGAAAGTATCTGAATTATCAGTCGACCTACCGTAGCTATGTAAGAAATCCGATTAAGTATAATTCCGTTTTTGTATGTAGCTTTACGATAACGACATATGAATACAAAAAACATTCCTCTCCACTTTGGCAGTTGTGAAAATATCTCAGGAACCGAAACATTTTGAAACAGACTGCTTCAGTATAGTTTTCTACTGGGAGAAGAAACGCAACTGTATAAACTGCTTTCATATTTACAACTACTTTCATTAACACACACTTACAACACACAATTGAGCGCCAGTTCTTAGGTCTCCCAGTTGTCTTTGCGGCAGTTTATGGCCTTTTTTTTTCGTTTGCGGTCACTTGGAATTCTAAACACAAGGCAGCCACTTGTACAATGGCTATTGCAGTTCAGAACTGAGCAATCATCCACATTTACGACGAATTCTTCAGTACATGTAATTAGTAATCTCCACACGCTTCATGACAAACACGTAAACAAGTACCCTATTGTTTGGGGAAAACATGGCGGAGAGTTGAGTACAGGTTACAGAGGAGTCTCCGTACGTCGCGTCACTGCTGGCCCCGTGTTTCGGGTCGCCTTCAGGGCTGCTTGGACGCCATGGCCGGTCTCCGGCTTCCAGCGCCAATGAACGTTTCTCCGGCCTGGAGACGACTTTGTGGCAGCTGCACGGAGGCGGAATGTGTCCACATTTCCACGGAGCCTACGGCACTTCACGCACAGTAGCGACTCGGAACAGGGTGTTCCAGAAGTGGGGCGCACCGGCCGGTCAGTTGCTACCTGCTAAGCCCACCGGCTGCTACGGCGCGTCAGTTTGTGGACAGACTGGAACGGCTGCGCCGTGGCGCGCGGCTTTCTCCCTGAGTCCGGCACTGTAGGTCACCTCTGACCGGCGAGTAGCGTTCCGTGTTGTCGAGAGCGAGGTCGCCCGGACCACCAGAGGGAAGCCTTTACCGCTTTACACCAACCATCAGTATTTTGTGGACTACATGGAAAGAGTAAGTGCAAAACCAGACCACTAAAAATACCATACTTTTAGGCAAGTCTGCGTATGTTTGTGTTCCAGATAAAGGAGGAAATGAAGTGGGAAAACATTCTGCAAGTGAAAAAAAAATTAAAAAAGGCTTGCAAAAGAAACAAATACTATGATTTAATCAGTTTACGCTGAAGCAGTAGCGCAGCTGTTCAGTCGATGCTACGAGTAAGTAATATCGTCACCGTCACACAGAAGTGCGAAACAATAACAGCATCGCATTAGGCGAAAACATATGAAACTTACACGAGGCCCTGTCGATAGTGAGGCAGTATTCTTTCAGGAAAATTATTTGCCGGTGAACGACGGCAGGAAATTTTTACTCACTAGTCACAAAAGAGAATAGAACGACAGAATACTGCTGTTTGCCAGCAAAAAAGGGAAAATCAAGTTTATTGCTCTGTGAATCATTCTTCGCGGACGGCACGTTCAAGAATTAGAGCAAGCAGTTTGGACAGTTGTCTATACTTCACGGTGATCTTAGAAGTGCTTTCGAGAAAACAATCAATATTCCAACTGTCTAAGCTTTTTTACCCAACATAAAGTAAAAAACATACGATGGTGTTTTTTTTTTGAGCTATTAAATCCAAGGTGCCTGGATGGAACCCTGCGTCCCTCACGACGGACGAGCTTCGTCCAGTCATCATCAAGTTTGTATCCTGAAACAGGAAGTGCGCGTTGCAACTGTCTTTCACGGATACAGCTTCAGCGCTGCGGCCTTGTTCCTGTCTGTAAGGCAAATAAAGAGATATGAGAATGTCTTCTGCTCCAGCACATTTTCCTCTCGAAATGCTCGATTATGTTTCGCTGCTTATTCAGGACACCTTGCATGAAAATCAAAAGCTTCAGGACTTCTACCACTGGATGACGAGCATATAGCAAGACATATGTAGAACTGCGCCATCGCACTAGCAACGGCTCTGAAGAATGGAACCGAACAATAAACACACCAAAATGAAAAATGTCATCAAAGTATAAAAAAGGACAGAATTACGGATGTACAAGAAGGAAACTAACTTTCGGGCTTTTCTGACTCCTTAAAAGGCATTGAAATCAAAACATTTCGACACATTCGCGCTTACTTGTTAGTATTACTGCCCATGTCACGTAATATAGAGCATCGCGTAAAGTGACATGACACATGCCATGTCGTGAAACATGACACACCGTGTCATTACAGTTTAGGATGCGTGCCTCCCTACTCTGGGATGTTTCCTACTATAGGTGCATCACACTAGCTAGAAGCGCATACGTAAACTTGTATCTGTTCTTAAATCCTTCACCATACATGTAACAAGCGGTCGGTCTGGAGGAAAAATGCTCCCCTTGAGGGGAAAAAAAAATCACTCTCCCTCCAACACAATAATCAAAAAATTGTTTTCCCCCAGGAACAAATCCAACCGTAGAATCTTGTTCTATTAGACCTATGCTCTTCAGCCATATATATTGTTTACTATGCTTCCAAATCATCTGGATTTTGGCACAGAATCAGGGCCTTTAACCTACAAATAGCAGGATGCAGGTGTGCCAACAGCTCGAAGCTAAGAGAGCTCACTGCGCTGGGGAAGTAGGGTTAACTCGTAAAGAAGCGCAAACATGGTCAGATGCTTTGATTTAAATGCGTTTGAAGCTGCCAGATAAGTCGGAAACCTTATTCCCTTCTTTTACATCCCTAACTCTGCCCACGACATATTCACCTTTCTTCTGCTATGATACTATCATTTTTGATTCTAGTTCCCGAATTTTGCTCTATCGCGATTTTGACTTTAGACCGCCATAGCTTGGCAACCGATGTAGATTTTCCTTGACTCGGGCGACAAAAGATCCGGTTCGAACCATGTTGTTTGTATCGTGGGTACAGCAACAAACCTTGAATTACATATATTTTTCTATCTTCTTACAAAATGTGCACCGATTCGGAAAAGCCTCAAACACAGGACACACGCGCTTCGAAACCCACAAAGAAAAACGCATTTTTTGAACGTAAAATTAGAAAGACGCTATATTTCTGAAATCGAGACGGCGGTTTTGTCGTAAGAATGCGTTTTTAATTTATGTGATACACTTGAAACCATTTCTCCTCATTCACCGAAGAACGAATTTTTGCGTGCAACATTTAGCTCCTCTTTCAACCACCGCATGTACGGAACGAAGATTTTCGATAAAAAACTTTAGTTTTGATTTTATCCATTTATCTACCTTCGTGCCGAGTTTGCACCGATTCGTACAAGGACAAAGTACAGAAGCGGCGTGCTTCAAAAACCTCCCAGATGCGTCTTTGCATATAGAATCCGAACGGCGCACATACAAATGGTGCCGTTGGCTGAGCATTAGTTTCAGTCCAATTAAAACGTTTTGCAAAAGGAATTGATGGATTCGCACAGTTTTCGTGGGCGGCTGCTCTGGTTCGTCGTTCAAACCTTGCTTAAGATCCTGTGACGTAGCTAGAGTAAGACAGACTTTGGAACTGCTATACTGACGGCCCCTGGTCCGGGCTAAGCTACAAACTTTTTACCCAATGTGCGTAACTCAAATAGGAACCGAGCGCCAGGGCCCACGCAAACCCCGATTGTGCGCGCGACCTTTTCGGACATAGTTGTTAGAGCGCTTCCGCGCTGTAATAATACTGCTCCTCTCAGCATTATCTTTACCTTTTTATTTTCTCCTGGCACAATTAGTTTTTATTTGTACTGATTTTCATTCCATAAGTTTTTCCTTTAGCATCAGTAGTATCCACCTTTTGCTAGGAGGACCGTTTCGTCCGCACACGTCAAATACCGCCATCTTCAATCTCCAGTTTTTAACGCAATGTCATCTAGAGGGCAGTGGTGAATCATATTTTCTAAATACAGACTGAAAAGGATACGGGCGAGACACAGTAGCCCTGTCTTACTTCTCTCCTTAATTTTATCCAATTTATACTTTCTCCCGTCACTTTCACTGACGCTTTTTGATGTAAATATAGCGAGTTTATAAGCCGTCTAGTTTCCCAGGCTAATGCCTTTTCCCTCACTATAGCTGCAAGCTTATCCTAAGCCGAAACTTTGATACATTCGTACGCATCGGAAGCTAAGCAGCTGTCCACTGTTCGAGTGTTGTAATACGAACGGAAAAGAAACAGAAATGGTTCACTCGTGAATCGCTTCCGAGGAAATGGTCGCTTACTTCTTCGGTTACGCCTGACATGCGGCGACTGCTGCTTTATGGAACAATGGTAGGCGCTCTGTGGTACACGACGGGGCAGTTTGTCTGACACAGGCCGTGCGAGAAGTCGCGACAGGCGGCCGAGAGCGGCTGCCCGTTCTCTACTGGGAGGGAGAAACACCCAACTAACGTCTCGCCGTCAGCATTCGCCTGATTTAACGCCTAACGACTTCTCTTTGTTGCCTTGTGTAAAATAAAAATGGATCGACATAAATTTTCATCAAGATAAGAAGCTATCGAATGTATCCAAAACTAATGTACGAGGGGCGATAAATGAGTTATTCAAGACTTCTTTTCTCAAAGTCAGTGCGTTTTATTCAGTATTCCAATACACCATATTACCCCCCACTCTTTTGGGTACAAAACTATATTTTTCAGCATCATCTCTGTCCAATGCAAGGACCTTACAGCACTGTACTGGCAGCTTGCGCACGCCCTCGTGGTGCCACTCCGCTGATCGACGCGAGACGACGACGTCTCGCTGCGTCAGTAACCGCCCCGTCTTCCACGTACTGCTTCCCGTGGAGACCATCCTTCATTGGGGCAAACGGATGGAAGTGTTGTGTGTAGGCGGTGAGGTACCCAGCAGGGACGCAGCTGGTGGACTAGTGTGTCAGCACTAGCGGCTGTGCCGCGGCGTGTTTGTTTGGGATTCGTTGATGAACTGCCACGAGAGTGTCCGCACGTTCCAACACAGCTGTGTGTAGCCGGTCGGCACGCGGCAGTTCAGACAGGTCTTGCTGCGATGGTGACAGGCGCCACGCGCAACGACTCACCGTGCTTTTGTTCACTGCGAAGTGACCGCAGACGTTCTGCAAGGGCCTATGAAGATCTGCGCTGCTTTGGTTTTCCGCCAAAAGAAGCTGGAGTCTCAGCTCTTGGAACGCACCTCCGTGGCAATTTTGAAGGCTACGCACAGCGCCTCACCTGCCGGAACTACAGCGGGCAAGTGGGAATACTCCACGATACCCCACTACAAATTCCGCACTGTTTTCAACCAAAATTGGGCAAGGAAAAAAGTGCGTTACAATACTTACTGAACGTCCCTCGTATTTGGGGCACACGGACATCATGGTTCGAAAGCCAGCAGAAGTATATGAATTTTAAACGCTAATATTTGGAGAAACATTAATAGGATAAAAAAAAACTGTGGCTTGCGCGTCTTCGTTTCCGCAGTCAGGCCGCTACTGCAGAGCACAGAAGTATCCTCCTATGCTCTGTGGCCGCTACCCATTTCGGTGCCGCCGTTCCCTGGCCTGGCCTCTAGCGCCGCATATGGCGCAGCGGACGCACAATTTCACAGCGGATGGACGGACGGCTGGCTTGACCCGTCCCACACAACTGAGCACCGTCTCCTCCAGGGGTGGACGGCCTGGAGAACCAGTCAACTGGAGCGACGTGCATGGAGGACCAGCGCTGGGTGTGCACCGGTCCGTGAAGCGACACACACAGTCAGAGAGAGAGAGAGAGAGAGAGAGAGAGAGAGAGAGAGAGAGAGAGAGAGAGAGGCGTGGACGGATTTCCCCGGATATAACGAAAACGCACGCAGTATTCCGCGCCCGGCCGGAAATAGACCCCCGGGCAGGGCAATGAATAATTCAGCCGTCCAGAGCGGGCCGGCTAGCTGGAGCGTTAATACCCGGCGGCGTCCGCGGCGTCACGCGAGCAGAAAGGGCGCCGCCAGATATCGATCGCGGGACTCCCGGCAGCGGGGACACTCGTACAACAGGACTGCACGAGAACTGCGAAGAGGAAGAAAAGCGACGCCGAGACGGAAAGAAAAATCACTACGCAGACTGTAGACTTGTACGGGATATGAGAAGGTTTCTCAGCCCGTGCTGACGAAGAGCTACTTTCCACGGAGAAACTTCTCTGTATCGGCACGAAGTCTTAGTTAAATCAGCCGGCACCTAAGGTCAGAGGTCAGAGGTCAGGAGTACTGACAAGTGAAGCACTGCCTGCACGCGGAGACGCCAAAGCGCTCCGCTATCCGTGGTGATACTAAACTGCTTTCAAGTCTGTTTCCGATAAAAACCACTTATAATAGCTGAAATGCACATGTGGTATACATTTATATGGTGTGTAAGGTTGTCAAAAATACCCTCAGTTTAATATGTACGGACAGACCTTATTTTTTTATTTTTTGAAATGGATCAAATTTCGACTAAACAGTTTGAAATTGGTGCGGCCATTTCTCGAAAAAAACTACTCAATACATGAAGTACTTTGTTTTGTTGATTACCAAGAAGAGAAACAAAAGAAATGAGGCGTAATGCCGCGCGGGATTAGCCGAGCGGTCTAGGGCGCTGCAGTCATGGACTGTGTGGCTGGTCCCGGCGGAGGTTCGAGTCCTCCCTCGGGCATGTGTGTGTGTGTGTGTGTGTGTGTGTGTGTGTGTGTGTGTGTGTGTGTGTGTCTGTTTGTCCTTAGGATAATTTAGGTTAAGTAGTGTGTAAGCTTAGGGACTGATGACCTTAGCAGTTAAGTCCCATAAGATTTCACACACATTTGAACATTTTTTTGAGGCGTAATACGACCCAGATTGTCGATAACCGCACCAACAATGTTGGCGACGAATTGAGGGATTCTGCTGCCTCTACAACAAAATAAAGGACGACGCAACGGGGTGCGCAAGCAGCAGAATAGCGCAAGTGAAGACGGCAAGGTCTGGCCAAGAGAAATTCTGAATTTGAGGCACAAGTTTTTGGAAACGTACTGAAGTAAATCATGTACTGGGAAAAACCGGCGAAGAGCGGAACCGACGCATTTGAGATGAGGTGTTGCACGCTGATGCCGAGGATCGGCTCGTAAGAAGTGAGGAGGTTCTCCGTAGAGTGGACGGGGAGGAGAAGACGTCGAGAGCACTGACAGCAAGATAGGGCACGCGTTAAGACGGCAGGAAGGGACTGGAACGGTACTATAGGGAGACGTAGAGGGGAAGACAGAGGTACATCCGACAAACAGTCAAGGTGAGGAAGTTGTAACAGGAGAGGACCTCGTGGTGGGCCGCAACAAACCAACGGCGACGCTCATGATTCAAAACCAAAATAAAAATACACAAGTAGACAAATCTCTCGCTCGGATGTCTCCACAGCTTCGTACTGCACTCAGTTTGGTACGTATAACCTCCGGGAAACGTCAATTTTTATTAATTTTCTCAACATTCAAGTCGTAACACTTTTAAAGTCTCTATTTCCTACGGAAACAATGCAAGTAACACACACACACACACACACACACACACACACACACACACACACACACACACACAGAGAGAGAGAGAGAGAGAGAGAGAGAGAGAGAGAGAGAGAGAGAGAGAGAGAGAGCCGTGTCACTGGCGTCTGCGTAGAAGACGTCGCTCTCTGTCAAACGACAGTTCTGGACGGCAGTGTACGTCTTTTGGAGCCGCTGATTTAGCGTACGATACGATGCGAAATGAATTAGATTTAGATGTTTTAGAAATGTCGTGTTATCAATTCTGCTCTGAGATCTCAGGCGAGGAACTTTTCTTGCAGTCTTAAGCAGTATGCCTCCCACGCACGAAACAATTGCACTTTCAGCAAAGTTACGTACATGAGATAGTCTCTTCCACTGACTGGGACAATACGCAGCAAGTCCAGTGCATCCTAACAAGGTTCACGTCGCATACGAATATGGACTGGGAAAGGGAGTCAGCTTTGTTACTCTAAGTATCGTCAAACATAATGATAAAGAAGCCTTCAAAGATTTCAAGGATGCCAACTAAAACAAATGTTAATACACACAACTCATCATGCCTTCCCACGACGCAAAACGTAGCAACACACCAATCAGTAATGTACTAACTATTGGACATGTATATCTACGTGATCACTCTGCTATTCACAATTAAGTGCCTGGCAGGGGGTTCAATGAACCACCTTCAAGCTGTCTCTCTACCGTTGCACTCTCGAACGGCGCACTTACATTTTTCTGTGCGATCCCTGATTCCTCTTATTTTATCGTTATGATCATTTCTCCCTGTGCAGGTGGGTGCCAACAGAATGTTTTCGAAATCGGAGGAGAAAACTGATGATTGAAATTTCATTAGAAGATCTCGTCGCAACGAGAAACGCCTTTGTTTTATTGATTGCCGCTCCAATTCACGTTTCATGTCTGTGGCACTATGTCCCCTATTTGGCGATAATGCAAAACGAGCTGCCCTTCTTTGTACTTTTTCGATGTCATTCGCCAGTCCACCTGATGCGGATCCCACAGTGCACAGAATATGGCGGACAAGCGTGGTGTAAGCAGTCTCTTTTGTAGACGTGTTGCACCTTTCAAGTGTTCTGCCAATGAATCGCAGTCTTTTCTTTGCTCCACCGACAGCATTATCTATGTAATCGTTCCAACTTGGGTTATTTGGAATGAATCTTGGAAACCGCTACATGGAAAACCCGTTGCACCAGTAACTTTAGGTAGCCGGTATCAGCCTTCACCGGTGACAATCTTTTCAACTGAACTGCAAACAAATTAAGGTACTGAAATATATTCTAAAATCGGAAATGCGGCAACCACAAGAGCTTTACAATGTACTGCAGACGAACGAAAGTTTGTGCTGTACTGGCACTCGAACCAGGATTTCCTGGTTTACTCGAGCCGCCGCCCTGGTCGCTCGGATGTCCCACCAGGCTTCACGGGCACGTCAGTACGTCCCAGTCAGTGAGCGTGTGCTTCCAGTACTCCTCACAAAATTACGTGATTCTCGCACATGGACTTATTTAGTTTCCTCGTGAGGTTCGTTTGCTTTTGGCACGGAATTCATTAGGGCAGTGTGTGTATTTGACTGTGTGTGTGTAAAGATTTTTGCATGCATGTCCGAATGACCACAGCATCGAACCTTACAGACACTACACTAACGCAAAATAAAATAAGAAAGAAAAGTAATAATGAGGAAACTGGCATGCATATTGGGTGCACAGAATGTTTAGGTAACATTCGCCAAAACCAGTAGCACCGTCACGTGAAAGTTACTACACAAAATTCCGACTTGTGACCGACAATCAGGCATTTTCAGCTGACCTGTACGTGTTCCCGCCATTGTACCGTCCTGCACATTGAGGATGAATGAAATGTCCTTTCATATAACCGGAAGAAATAGATCTCAAAATATTGCATCGACACAAAGGAGATGCATGTTTCTGTACCTAAACTAGTACAAGGAAAGACTGAATAAATTTGAGGGAGGGAATGAAGAATCGGTATACAGCATGGGTATTCACCTATATTCGCGCCGTGCTTAGAAACAATAAGAGAGGAATTCTTAGGATCAGTTACTTGTAATGTAGAAGAGCACGCCTGATTTGAGTTCTCGTGTCTGGAACCTCCGCCAGCGGTTACTGAGACGAGTGCTGCCAGGTGTGATCGGGAAGCAGCTGTTGCGGAAACGGCCCGTAAATTCAGTTCTCTCGCAAAACTCTATCGACAAAATTTAGGGAACCTGCCGGCATCTGCGGATGAATGCACGGCGATTCTACCGCCGCCAAGAGCCCGTGAACAGGGGAGAGTGAGGGAGAGGGGGAGAGAGAGGGGGGGAGAGAGAGTGAGGGGGGGAGAGGGGGGAGAGGGGGAAGGGGGAGGGGGGAGAGGGGGGAGAGGGGGAGGGGGGAAGGGGGAGGGGGGAGAGGGGGAGGGGGGAAGGGGGAGGGGGGAGAGGGGGAGGGGGGAAGGGGGAGGGGGGAGGGGGAGGGGGAGAGAGAGGGGGAAGGGGGAGGGAGAGAGAGAGAGAGAGAGAGAGAGAGAGAGAGAGAGAGAGAGAGAGGAGACACTGCTCGTACGGGAACGTGTGCACGGTCGTGTTTGCCTCGCTGCGTTTGCATGTGGAAATGGAAAAGGAATGACCGGTAGCGGTACAAGGCACCCTCCGCTACGCACCGTGCTGTGGCTGTACATGCGGGTTACCCTCCGCTAGCCAGACAGCAACCAGTAGAGGTGGTGACTTGGTGACGGATGGAAGAACAACTGCCCGTGTATGGATGCAGTCATCGTGAGCGCAGCTGGCTCCGCCTTCAACCTCTACGACCTCCGGCCGGCTACATCACCTCTGCTGCCTAGAGGTTCCTCGGAATGTGGTAAAATCGATATCGGTATTTTAGTTCTGAAAAACCAGTATTTTTCGGTATTTGTTTGACCCCGACTATAACGGGTGTTTTTTTTTTTTACCTTTCACTAAAAACCGAGTAAGAAAACATAGTACCGATTAGCGATAAAAAGAAGTAATTTTTATCCGGAAAATATGCAGTGGTTTGAAATGTTACGTTAGTACAGAAAACGGAAAAAGCGATCAGCGGTATTTTAACAACAATGCCGAAACGAGCAACGAACTCGTGGCATAAGAAGTGGTAGCACACACTGCTTAGACGACGATGTCCCTGCCGCCGTGAGTCTCGGCCTAGAGGCGCGCGTGGTCCGTACGGCAGTTTCTGGCTGTCCTCTCCGGGCATCCGCTGTACTGCAGAATGGCGCCTACACTGTGTCGAAATATTTTCACGAAGTGGCGTAGCAAAGAAGTACGATGCTTCATTTGCTTTACCAGGTTAAAGATTTTTATTTACCATTTCTGTGAAGTAATAAGAGAGGAACGAAATTATGTCAACAGTAATGGGTTAAAAACTTAACAATTGATTCACAGTACTCAGTGAAAAAAGGAAGTAGCTCTTCTGCAGCCTGTGACTACGTATCTGCTTGTAGCCCTCGAAAACGGCTGACACAGTTCTTCAGTCTCGGTTTTCACCCTTCAGCACTGACTTCTTGTAATGCCCAAACAGTGGTACGGTCCCCGACTGCAACACGGGTCTTCATCAGAGTCTCAAACAATCAGTATCACTAGTAGAGTGCTGGTGATTTTCTGTACTATTCAACCATTTATAACTTTTCGAGAAATGCAGCAAACGGTGGACACTTTTTATTTATTTCCGTATTTCATTCAATATTTCGGTTGTATTTGTCTTGAAGCTGAGAGAGTCAACTTTTTCAACCGTCGTTCCATTTCTACAGGCAATAACAGGAATAAAAAACCGAAAATCGGTTATTTCAGAAAGCTAGGAAACGGTATAACCGAAAAGCAGCTGCTTCGTTCAGCAACGGCCGTCGTCCCTGGTGCCGCCTGCTGCTCTCAGGGCCGGACCCGGTGTGAGGTGAGATGAGTGGGTGGGCGGCGGTGGGCGCGCATCGATTATCGGCGAGGGCGCGAGGGCCCGCGGCGACTTGACGAGGCGAGACGAGACGAGCAGCACGCGCGGACAATGGCTGTCGATACGCGCCTCATCCGCGGACCTGCCTGCGAACCGCGCACCCGGCATGGCCTCCGTGCTCAATGGACTACGCCCTCACCCTCTGAGCTAGCCGGCCGCCATCGCCTCGCGCGTACCTCGGATCCCCGCACTCCTAGAACTGCGGTGACGGCTCAGCCGCACGCTAGCGGGGAATCACCAGATTCCGCCCCGCTGCAGAACGCAGTTTTAATCTGCTACGGAATCCGCTCACAAGCGGAGCGCACGCCCCACGTTGTTACATTCGCTGATAGAAGTTCTCACCCATAACGTTCTTGTCGGGTCTGCAGCCGGATCACACAGTCACCTTGAAGATGGCGCCTCACATCGACCGCCGACACCTCGTGTGGAGATGCACGGCACGACCTGGCTCCAGACACGACGACAATGGCATCGCCTGATGCTGCGTGGAACGTATTACGTACTCACAAGAAGGGTCTTGCACTTGGCAAGGCAAGGCAAAGGTCCCGAGTTTGAGTCTCGGTCCAGCACACAGTTTTAATCTGCCAGGAAGTTTCGAGAGTTATTACTCGAAGCACGTGAATAACAATAAAGAGCACACGGGGTGAAAATGAAAACATCTAGACCCATACGAATGTTTATAATGAAGAAATACGGCGAAAGCGAGACCTCTAGGCGGTAGCTACACTTACGCAGCGTTCTGACACGAGTTTCGTACCACAGCCAACACCGTGGCACTTTGCAAGCACTAGATCACTGCTTATACTGCGGCAATTCAGTTCTGAAACCGGATCTACATCTACAGCCATACTGCGCAAAGTACTGTGAAGAGAGTACTTTTCATTGTTCGACTTATAAAGATTTCTCGCGGCTCCATTCGCGTATGGAGACGACGAAGTACGGCTGCTTAGATTCCTCACGCGGAATGTAATTCGTCTGGTGGTGATGTTTTGTGCTCCCGAACAGAGTCCTACTTATGGGATTGTAGTATGTTCCTAGAATCCGCATTTAGTAGTAGTTGCTGTAAGGCGGCACGCTGGTTTTAGATTGCGCTCGGTTCTCGAATACTTTTTCCAGTTCGCTGTCGTGTTGGGTGGGCGTCGGACACTTGATCTCGACGGTATCGGCGGGTAGCTTTACTCGCAGCTTACTTCCTGACCGCCTGTCTAACTTACACGCACCGTATCGAACTCCTCAATTCTGCACGTTAATACTCGAATAACAGACACTAAGTGGCGAGAAAAGATTCTTGGAATCAGACGTTTGTACCAGACGCAGTATTTAGAATATTTAAGTTCATACGAAACGGCCCTACAATGGCTGAAGTTGATTTTCAGCAGAGCTACATTAGCCTTGACACGCCTGCACTACTCCTCTCGAGTAAGCAACTCAGTTCCTGATTCGGTCCGGTCGCCGTAAAATAGTCGGGGTGTCTGAGCTACGCATGTACAGAAATAAATCCTTATAACGAAAGAATTCGAAATTTCACGTTGTTGGGGGAATACACAATCGACAGAGACTCCCTGCAAGATGTCATCCTCACCATTTCACGAACAGCGCAGGGTCGCTCGATACACGCACGCGAGTGGCAGCCGTCACCTATCTCGCCATGTTGTTCCAGAGAGATTCCACATATCCTCTCTCATCAGGACAGTGCCCCACCCCACTATCGTGCAGATTTTACCACATTTCGCAAAGAGAAGTTGGATAGCAAGTGCCCTGTGGCGACAAGTGGGGTACTGTTTCGAGTAACAAACGGTGCCCACATTGAACTGTACCAACGTACACAGAAATGTTTCGGATCGTGTGTACAGTGTTGGACAAATACAGTTTTAAGCCTTAGCAGGTAGTGAAATATCAGCAAATGTTTTTGTATACCTGTGAGGCCGCACTAAACTAACGTGAAGCAACAGCTGCAGCTGCAGCCGGCCGCTCCACTGCGTGTGTGTGTGCAGACAGCTCGCTGCGCAGACCACGCGGCAGCCCAGCCGCCCCCCGGGAAGCCGACAGCGGCCGCGGCAGCGCCGGCACACACCTGCGGTCTCCCCCTCCACGCGCCGCTGCGGCGGCAAACTCTACTGAGGGCTAGTTGCGGGTACCTCAAGTTCTGTAAGCGGAGTTTGCCGAGATAGCCGGCGTCTGTCATGCTTGCTTTCTCCCGTGGGCCACACAAACCTTTCACAACTCGCGCCGCCCTTCTGCGTACGTGGAATATCCTCCGTGTCTTCCATTTGGTGCGGGTCGCACACGCTTCAGCAGTTTTGTAGAACGCGTCGCACGAGTGACTGCATTTCCCTACTACTGTACCAATAAACCCAACTCTGTCATATGCCTTGCCCACGACTGCATCCATCTCGCCGTTGATTTCATATCTCTACGAGCTGTTTGTAGTCTCCAAACTGCTGACTAGGTTCCTGGGGGGAAAAAGTCATTGCCTGAATGGAAAATAACTTCAGTAATCCAGTATTACGCGTTTCGACGTCCGCCATCATGAGACATCCTGGAACCTCAAGCAACTACTGCACATGCTGTAGTGGTAACAAGCATGGGAAAGGACCAGAACGTGTAACTATTATGTCCAGAGGTTAGTTGAAGTTCCAGCATACCTGATGATGGCAAATGTCGAAACGCGTAGTACTGGACTGATGAACTTACTTTCCATTCAGTCAATGACTTTTCCCCCAGCGACCTATTCAACATTTTGCACACTAGACACATTTTTCAACGTGTTCGCACAACTGCTTCATGATTATATCACACCTATATTGATTTTTCTCTACAAATTGCACATCCAGGCGTCTAACAACTCACCGGATCCAACTCAACTCGTAGTCATAAGATACAATATTGTTTCCTTTTTTGTGAAGAATACAATTTTATACATGAAGCTAGCTCTCAATCTTTGCACTACTGTGAAATCTTCAACATCTCGTTGCGTATCTCTGCAGCTTTTATGAGACGACATTTCATCACAGGCAGCTCCACACCTGGCAGGTGTCTGGCGTTACTATTAATACTGCCTGCGCCGGCCGGAATGGCCAAGCGGTTCTAGGCGCTACATTCTGGAACAGGTTCGAATCCTGCCTCGGGCATGGATGTGTGTGTTGTACTTAGGTTACGTAAGCTCAAGTAGTTCTACGTCTAGGAGACTGATGGCCTCAGATGTTAAGTCGCATAGTGCTCAGAGCCATTTGAAGCAATACTGCCTGGAACGCCGTTAATATACAACGGCACGAACAAGAAGGGTCCCGACTCACTTCCCTACCACTAAGTTATATCATTGTAATCCAGACAGTTCAGAAGAGATGACATCATGAACATTGAGATACGTGAAAAAGTAGCGCTTCCTTACAATGGTGCACAAATTGCCCAGCCTACATTCACCAAGAGTTTCATAATGAGAGCACTGGCCCTTCCGACGTACTTTAAGTACAGTTTCAAGGCTTTTCTGAACTTGCTCTCGCTTACATGTTTAATGTCAGATGTTTAATGCATTAACTCACATGTCGAGTAATGAGAAGTTTGAAGATATTTTATGAATGGCAGTTGGAGTGTTTGAAGACTCGCCGGGTTGGCTGGTGGTCAGTATTTCGAGAAAGGGCACCTGGGGCTGTGCAGCCGCGGGCCGGGGCGGCGCCTATTGATCCGGCGGCGCCTGGCGCCCGGTGTCTGGTACCGCCAGCCGCCTGCCCGGCGCCGGACACGCAAACAGGGGCGGCGGAGGCAGCGGCGGCGCCACGGGGGCGGCGGCGCTGGAGGCCGTCGATACCGGCGAGGACCCGGGGCGCGCCGCCACCCCCGACCCTGGGCGGCGGGCGCCGCTCCTCACGTCTAAACGAGGGGGCGTGCCGGCCACCGCCCGCACCCTGGAGGCCGCCAGTTCGAGGCCGCGACAGGACATCCTGATTTACCTTCGCGGCCGTTTGCCTAAATTGCTTAAGCCAAATGCCGGGAGCGTCCGATTCGAAAGAACACAGCGTATTTCCTTCCCTGCCGCGGCTTTCGCCTTCTGCAACTCACGGAAATTCTGAAAGTGGTTGTCGGGGCGTGGCTCTCCAGTACCGCGCCGCCACACAGCAGTAACTTCTCCAGCACTCTGCCTGCCACACTGGCGTCGCGCCGTCTTCCGTACGTCTAATCTCAGAGGACAACATTCAGACATGTCGAGTAACTCTAGTTATACGTCGCCCGTCCGAAACGTTCCGATACCGATTGTATTCCTGGTGTACGCGGCAGCTTGAACTGACAACTGTAATCAGCTTGTGTGCATTGGACCGTCACTCGTCACCAGGAAGTTATCAGCGGTAGGGGTTCGGCTGTGGTGTCACAAATCGCGACCGAGCGACTATTCTGAATAGAGTGTTGGAGACGTCAAACAGAATGTTGTCAGCGAAGGGTGTCCTAAGTGTGTCCCGCACAACCTCGCCTCGCAGCAAAAGTGACGCCTGCCGCAATTTGTTGAAAATGCCAAACACCGACAATTTTTTTCTGTAGAAAGACTCATAACGCGTCACTACACTTTAAGGACCTTTAGACCCCCTCTTACCTCGGACCTCGATTTCATACATACCACAGTTACCTAACAACTTTAACATCACAGATAGTAATGAAACTCGCTTAGCGTCCGCTGCTTCGCTCGTGTAGACTGTATGTCCTGCAGAGACTTTCGTTTGATTTGTTTTTCTTTAATCGAATTTTTATGTTTTTCGCAAAATGCATCACAATGTAAGCTATTCACGCTAATTAAGGCCATACAAGCATGGTGTTATTCGAATGTACTTGTGACCAAAAAGCGATTCTGGGAGCTGGAGTCAACAGATCTTGTTAGTCATGCCTTTTGCGTTCCTGTGAAGATATTTTCATAGCAACTTTCATCCTCCAACGAAGATTTCTTTATATTAAACTGTAAAAGGAAGTATGAATTTTCATACATTTTAGGTTTAAAATTTTTTCAATGTAAGGAAATATTTTCTTGAAATTTTTCATCTCTTATTACACTGCCTTAGGCCTGAATTTCCAGAAACACTGAAACACGTATTTTTTTTTTATTTCTAACCGAGAAGTCATATACCAATGTTCACAGACTTAGCTTTAAAAATACTTTAGTAGTTCTTCAACAACGACGTACTTTCAAAAAAAAAAAAGCCTTCGGACCGGAACAGGCAGACGGGTTGGGCGACGCCACGTGGCCGGCTCGTGTTGAGTGGGCGGCGCCAGCGGCGCGTCCCTTCACCAGTTCATCCACTGGCCGGCAGTCGCCGAGCAGCGCTGATGTGGGGGAGGGGACGTCATCGGTCTCAGCGGATTAGGGAAGGATGGGGGGGGGGGGGGGAGAGTCGGCCGCGCCAATTCGAAGGAACCGTCCCGGCATTTGCTTGGAGCGACGTTAGGGAAATCTCGGAAAACCTAAATGTGGATGGCCGGACGCGGGTTTCAACCGTCGTCCTCCCGAATCCGAGTCCAGTGTCGTAACCACTGCGCCACCTCCCGGTTGTTCCACAGTCGACTCCACCCTCCACACGGCCCCGTCGCGTAAGACCACTCGCTTTTGGATTTACACGTGGTCGGACGAGCATTGAGGCCGAAGCGCGCTCCGGCCGTGCAACCAAGGTCACCACAGAGGAAACCACTCACAAAATCCTTGATGTGGCAACGCAAGACCGCCGAATAAAACTTCCTGAGGCTGCTGAGACTGTAGTCGTCTCAACTGAAGTTCGTAAATTACCCTGCACGGAGAACCGGCCACGGAGAAGCTGTGTGAGAGGTGGGTGCCGCGATTGCTCAAAGTCGACCCAAACAACCGCAATGCGCAAGACTTTTTCCATCGATTTGTGACTGTAGATGGAACCTGAGTCCTTCAAGTAGACACCAGAGTCAAAATGGCAGTCAAAACAGTGGACAAAGGAGTCGAAAAGCATTTTGTCAGCTGGTAAGGTGAAGGCCACTGTTGTTTTGGGGGACTCCCAACGAATAACGTGCGAGAAGACAGAACCACAATTAGACTCTCCTACGACCCACTGTTGGACCTTTTGAAACTTGCGTCGACTGAGAAAAGACCATGGTTGGTGCTCCCCTTCACCAGGACAAAGCACCATCCCACACATCAGCGACAACAATAGGGAAAAAAGCTTGAATTTGGCTCTGAAGTGGTTGCTCGTCCACCGCATTCACCAGACTTAGCCCCAAGCGAGTTCTTCCTGTCCCCTAACCAGAAACTTTGGTTTGTTTGGAAAAAAAATTCATCAAATGGGGAAGCGATAGTTGCAGTTAATGAGTATTTTGAAAAGTTTGACAGAACCTGTTTTTCTTTTTATTTTTTTTAAAGTTGGAGCATCGCTGGACCAAGTGTACACTTCTCAGAGTCGAGATGTAAGGTGAGCTGTTTACGAAACAAATATTTTTTTCTTGCAACGTCAGAGAGGTTGGGTGGGTAAGGGACATACGTCCGCGCCACTAGTCCAAAAACAAACGTATGTTACAAACAATTTTATACGCGGAGTATCCACAGCTAAGCGAAGAGCCACAAGCGTTGCGAAAAACCCTGCAATCCTCCACAGAAAAGAAAAAAAATGGCCAAGTTTTGAATCTACTGGAGGAAGCGCAAACTTTCAGACACAGAAAGGACAGTGGTACTGAACACGTGGAACAGTCAGCTGCACTTGAAGCATCATAGTATTTCTTCCAACTGACCGCCTACACGGTTAGGGGAGCGAGCCGGCGCTCTTAGTCACGCGTACAGCTCGCAGTAACGTTACTACAATGAGCTACGTCTCTGAAATCGGTTTCAGCCTTCAGCACTGTTTCCTTTTTTTATGGATACTTGTGCATGCAATGAATGAGCAGTATACCGGTAAGATATACCCGGAAAGATTATTAGAGAAGGCTACGTGGACCACATTCTTCCCCAGTAGTCTTCGTCCGTATGCATATCGGCAATTTCTCTGAACGGCAATAACATGACTAAGAACGTTGGGTTCGCCTAAGATGGATTAGTGTAATAATTACTGCGAGGGCAAGTCTTCAAATAATCTTTAAGTACTAGCACAAAGTTCCAATACTGTTTATATTTCAAACCTTAAGTATGGAGATTGCACCTGAAGATGCGGCTGCAAGCCGTGAAACAGGTAGCCTCGTCAATTAAACCCAAGCAGTGTTTTCACTCATTAAAACCTATGTCAAATGTTTTTTCTCTCGGGAACCATTCGGAACAGGGCATGCATACTTATGAAGTTTTTTTTGCTCCAAACGAGCGTTTCCTGTCATATTCCTCAATATTGACCATTTCTCCGACAACACCGTGCGGACATTACACGCGCAAGACACCAGTTTAGAAACATTTCCTACCGCAAATTTTGATGTTCGGACAGTCAACGAATGTATTTGAGTACTTCAAAATGGCCCAAGTCCGAAATTGTGCGACAGTACACGAAATAAAAACTGATATTTCCAAGTGCTATGGGACCATTAAAAAAAAAACTCAGCTACTGCAAACCCAGGTTCTAATAAAATCATCAAATTAATTAGTTTGATGTTGTTCAGATTTGTCGTTTACAGACACAAGAAAGTAGCGACAGATCTTTGTGAAAAATAGCACTGAACTTTTTGATGGTTTTCAGAATTAGCTGTACGACGTCTGACTTTCCTAACTCACAGGTAATCCACCCTGTCTGAATACTGGACAAGTTTGAGTCTCAGTCATATGGTAACAATTAAGTGCCTTTTACACGATCCGTCAAACTCTGCGTGTACTGCTGGCGAGCCGCGCCTGTTACAATAGAGTACTCGGGTGTCTAGCGTGATATTCCAGGGTGAGGACAAGGTCGGTTCGACGGGGTAAGGCGATCGACACGTTTCTTCAGAGCGCCGCGTTCTACGAAGTTCTCAGAACGTGACGTGTTCCTATCAGCGGCTGACGTGTGCTGAATACGGGGTTCCCAGAAGCGCGGAAGACGGCGCAAGCAGCCCGGTCAGCGTTCCGGGCGGACTTTATAGAGGCGTCATCAGGAGGGACGCGACAGGCTCGCTTTGTCTCGCTCCGACACCCGACAGGCCATTAATATCGCCGCCAGACTGCGCTGTCACCGCGTCGCCCACTCCTTCGACGTTTTCCTGTCCACGACGACGCTTCCGAGAGGGTTTTTGTAGAGCGCCAGTCAGACTGTAAGCGGGGAGTGTCGTGTAGGCAGAAGCCTTTCAGCGCACCAGCTCGGCGTCTGCACGTCATCTCCTCGTGTTTTGTTACTTACTTACTTGACAAAGTTTCTGTCCGGCTCTGTAGTCGCAGTTTATTCATTTTGTCTACCGGTTACGGTACGCAGTGCAACCCTGGCACGCAGTCTTTACGCTGAGTTCCCGAGTAGGCGTGTTACGTACTGCCACTGACACACACACACACACACACACACAACACACACACACACACACACACACACACACACACTCTGGAAGTCAGCATGAAGACTGTGTGCCAGGGGACGGCCTGAGGATGGCACTGTATGCCGAAACCCGGTAGTCAGTAGGCGAAATATTAAACTGCAACCCCAGACTGAAGCAGGAACTTCCTCAGTACGGTATTCTGCTGGTCGCCTTTCCACTGACACTACGTCGGGAATATGTGACGTGATCATTTGCTTGTACCATACATCACATTCACGGTAAACGGTTATACTGTGGAACGTGTTACAGGAGAAAAACGTAGAACAGAATATTAAAAGAAAATTATTTCTGTGACGATATGCTGATCATTTACAGGTTTTCTTTCTGTAAAAGTGACTATTTGTAGTCAAGAATCCCGCAGTAGCAGAAAAGGATTTCTTAAACAGAAACATCTTTAATGTGAATTTGGAAACGCTTCTGCCATCTGCACTTATTTTAATTTCCATGGGTAGATCTGCGAGAGTTTTGAAGTTGCACATTTCTCCTCCTCCTGTGTCAATGTTAGATTCGTCAAACGGTGATCAACATCCATTTTTTCTTCAAGTGTAATAGTTGTAGATGTCTCAGTTACTCTCAAACGCATCTGGATTGTTCCTAACAAATTACGTACGTGAATCACTGTACTGTCGGGTCACGATATTCGCGGCTGCTTAAAGAGATGCCTCCAAAATTTACGTTTCTGAAACCCCCACTTTTGCCAAAATGAGTAGTTACTCCAGAATATTATGCCGTAACACATCAATGACTCAAAATGTGCAAAAAATGTGTTCAGTTATTGCCTTTTATATGCGTAATGTTGGCAATTATTTTTACAGCAAAAGTCGCGTAAAATACTGGTTACCTTCAACACAATAGCAGTGTGTGAACGCAAAAGCTGAAGAAAGAAATGGTGGTAAAAACCCGAAAAACAAAAAAATTGTTGCAAACAAAAGGGAAAGTTGACAAGTGGAGGAATGCAGAGACGAAAGTTTTGTAAGTCACTTAAGCACTTCGTTTCCGTCTTCGGTGGAGACAGAAGGATACAAATTCGGAACCGAGTGAAGAGAGCAGTTCTAATGCAGTCAGACGGCACTCGAACAACAGAGAGAAGTCGAAACGACGAACAGACCTGAGTGTACGTCAGCCCACATCCAAACAGTGATTTAAGACTCAAAGCGAGTGAGTGAACCAAACGCCGCACGCAAGACGAAGAAACGACGCACCGCCTGACTGCAAATATTACACCGCGACACTTCTCAGCCTGCAACTGTTAAGGGTTCCATACTCAGAAGTTTATGTATGCATTGCGAAGATGCTGTAGGGACGAGAGATAAATGTTCACTTCCTGTTTTTGCTTTCTTTCGCTCTGTACGTGTATCTTTAATGGCTGGCTGGTCTGGAGGAGGAGACCAGATAGCGAGGTCGTCGGTCTCGTCAGATTAGGAACCATCCCGGCATTTGCCTGGAGCGATTTAGGGAAATCACGGAAAACCTAAATCAGGATGGCCGGACGCAGGTTTGCACCGTCGTCCTACCGAATGCGTGTATCTTTACTGGTCTAGACGATTTTTCGCATGTTGTACAGTATTAAATGTGACTCGTATTATTTATATCGCTGCACCCATCTCTTATTAATCGAGTATGCAAAAGTTGGAATGCCTCTCACGAATGCGCTGAGTAATAAAAAAGTAGTGCACAGCAGTGTCGTGTGAACCGTTGCGTGGCAGCGATATCGGCAGTGGCTGTGGAACAGCGAGAGGCGGTGCGTGGCACGGGGTGCGGTCGTGTGCTGGACACGAACACTCGTCACAAGCAAACGCCTACGCGGACGTCGCGAAAGGGAATGTTAGACTGTATGAGTCTCCGAGCTTCGTTGAGATCTCTAAACAGCAGTGACAATGTACACGTGAATGGGCCGTCATTGCCGTTGCGAGAATCGAACTGGTGGCATCCAAATGAATTGTACCAACTTATGTACCTTAACAAAGTTATCTCGTTTGGAACTTAATGGGCTGCCACTTGCGATAAAACAGTAACTGTCGCCGTGGAGACTTTCAAACTGTCCACTACGTGTGACCCTGTTTTCGCCGTAACTGCGAATTCGTGAATGTGATTGCCGAAAGTGAATGGACTGTAGTTTCGCGATCGGAGGTGAATTTTATTCTATTTTGTACGCAACGTTGATAAGGAATCGTGAAAGTAAGAGGTGTTAGTGTAGCGCACTTATGAAACTGCGCTCTCTCGCTCTCTCTCTCTCTCTCTCTCACACATACACACACACACACACACACACACACACACACACACACACACACACACACACACAAGCTCCAACGCCAAGCGGACCACGGCAAAAGGCTCACATCCTCTGAACTAAGAGGACACTTATTCGTCCAGCAACACGAGATCATGCATTGTCTTGCTGAAAAATGTCTTGCTGGGGTGGTGCGTAGTAACGCTGTGGCTGCGGGCCGCAGGACGTCACTCGCGCAGGTCACAGTGACCACAGCGCCCTGGACACGCACCAGCTGTGCTTTGTCGTTGTACGCAGCAGCAGCCCCCAACATGAGGCCTTCAATTAGCGCTGCACGTCTTGTGCGAATGCAGTCGCTGTGATGCCGCTCCCCCTATCGGCGGCGAATCAAACTGCGGCCATCATTTTCGGAAAAACAGAACCGGGATTCGTCCGAAAACACTGATGCCGTTGCTGTCGCAAGTGACGCCGTCCACTGCCGTCCAGCATGTTTCTGCAAAGACAGGCGGAGAAGTGGACGAGCACGTAACCAGGGCCTTGACGAACGCCGACGGACTGTCGCCCCTGTCACACTGTTGCGCCAGAGCCATTCGGATGAGACGTCCGTCTTCCCAGGGGGGGGGGGGGGGGGTGTCTGTGCGACCTCACCCATCTCGTCGGGTTGTACGGCCTTCCGTGAACTATTCGGCACACACCCGTTGAACTGCCGAAACACCTCGCCCCACACTAGCAGCAGCTTCTCGGATCCATGCATCACATTCTCTCGCGCAAAGAAATCGCTCTAAGCAGTATGGGACTTAACATCTGACGTCATCAGTCCCCTACACTTAGAACTACTTAAACCTAACTAACCTAAGGACATCACACACATCCATGCCCGAGGCAGGATTCGAACTTGCGACAGTAGCGGTCGCGCGGTTCCAGACTGAAGCGCCTAGAAGCGCTCGGCCACCGCGGCCGGCATCACGGAGGGCAGACTGTGATGGCCCGGAGGCGCCGCACAAGGATGTCGGGAACTGCGCTAGACGCCGTGGGGCTGGTCGACCACCACCCATTACAGATGTCTGATGTCGTAGGCTGGGCAGACTGGTAAGGCAGGGCGGGTGGCGAACTGCGGCTGAACCAACGTCAGACTCCAGTGCTGGGCAGACTACAAGTGTGTCTGAACACACAGAGCACCGACATACTCCTAACGACGGGCCTCCGCAGCAGAACATCCGGTCAAGCACCAAAATTAACACCACGACATCGGCAGCTACAACTGAAATGGGCACGTGACCGTCGGCACTGGACGTCGGCGCAGTGGAAGGGTGTTGCACGATACCTCGTTCATCGTGTCGGTGGGAGGACGCGAATCCGTCGTCTTCCAGGGGAACAGCTCCTCGACACCTGTACTGCGGGACGGGGACAGGCTAGCAGCGGCTCCATTATCCTCTGCGGAACATTCACGCTGTCATCCAGTGCAGCTCTTGCAAGGTAAGCAGTATCGTACACTGGTTGCAATCCACGGACACCCCTTCACGGCGATCGTCCTCCCTAATGGCGGCGGCATTTTTCGGCAAGGTAATGCGCCATGTGACACGTCCAGGGGCGAGACGGGGTGGTTCGAGGAGCAGAGTGGCGAGTTCCAGTGGATGTGGTGGCCTCCCAACTCGCCAGGTCTCAACCCGATCGAATACACCTGCGGTGTGGCTGATCGCGGCGCACAACTCACCGCCACCCGTCGCCGGAATTTAGGCGAATTGTGTGTCTCGTCTGCGCAGATGTGGTGCCAACTGCCTCCAGCCACCTGCCGACACCTCGTTGCTTCCGTAGCACGACGCGTCGCTATTATGCGTGCAGAAGATGAAAACAACGGCTACTGAGTAGGTCGTCATAAAATTCTGGTTGATCACTCTATTTTACAGTGCCTTTTTGTGCACTCGCACATAGCTCCAAAATTCGCTATGGAATAAGTTTAACATTTCGGAGTATTTGGGTTGCGCGAGTGAAACATATTACTTTTAAATCAGTATTTGGGTCATCGCGAATGTCATCCAAGATACCACACAAAAACTTCGAAATCGTACTTCTGACAACATCTACATCCATACTCAGCAAGCCACCTGACGGTGTGTCGCGGAGCGTACCTTGAGTACCTCTATCGGTTCTCCTTTCTGTTCCAGTCTCGTATTGTTTGTGGAAAGAAAGATTGTCGGTATGCCTCTGTGTGGGCTCTAATTTCTCTGTTCTCGAAACTTCAACAAAAGCCCGTACCGAGCTACTGAGCGCCTCTCCTGCAGAGTCTTCCACTGGAGTTTATCTATCATCTCCGTAACGCTTTCGCGATTACTAAATGATCCTGTAACGAAGCACGCTGCTCTCCTTTGGATCTACTCTATCTCTTCTATCAACCCTATCTGGTACGGATCCCACACCGTTGAGCAGTATTCAAGCAGTGGGCGAACAAGTTTACTGTAACCTACTTCCTTTGTTTTCGGATTGCATTTCCTTAGGATTCTTCCAATGGATCTCAGTCTGCCATCTGCTTCACCGACGATCAACTTTATATGATCATTCCATTTTAAATCACTCCTAATGCGTACTCCCAGATAATTTATGGAATTAATTGCTTCCAGTTGCTGGCCTGCTATATTGTAGCTAAATGATAAGCGATCTATCTTTCTATGTATTCGCAGCGCATTACACTGGTCTACATTGAGATTCAATTGCTATTCCCTGCACCATGTGTCAATTCGTTGCAGATCCTCCTGCATTTCAGTACAATTTTCCATTGTTACAACCTCTCGATATATTACAGCATCATCCGCAAATAGCCTCAGTGAACTTCCGATGTCATCCACAAGGTCATTTATGTATATTGTGAATAGTAACGGTCCTACGACACTCCCCTGTGCCACACCTGAAATCACTCTTACCTCAGAAGACTTCTCTCCATTGAGAATGACATGCTGCGTTCTGTTGTCTAGGAACTCTTCAATCCAATCACACGATTGGTCTGATAGTCCATATGCTCTTACTTTGTTCACTAAACGACTGTGGGGAACTGTATCGAATGCCTTGACACACGACATCTACCTGGGAACCCATGTCTATGGCCCTCTGTCTCGTGGACGAATAGCGCGAGCTGGGTTTCACACGATCGTCTTTTTCGAAACCCGTACTGATTCCTACAGAGTAGATTTCTAGTCTCCAGAAAAGTCATTGTACTCGAACATAATACGTGTACCAAAATTCTACAACTGATCGACGTTAGAGATATAGGTCTATAGTTCTGCACATCTGTTCGACGTCCCTTCTTCAAAACGGGATGACCTGTGCCCTTTTCCAATCCTTTGGAACGCTACGCTCTTCTAGAGACCTACAGTACACTGCTGCAAGAAGGCGGGGCAAGTTCCTTCGCGGACTCTGTGTAAAATCGAACTGGTATCCCATCAGGTCCACCCAGCGGCCTTTCCTCTTTTGAGCGATTTTAATTGTTTCTCTATACCTCTGTCGTCTATTTCGATATCTACCACTTTGTCATCTGTGGGACAATCTGGAGAAGGAACTACAGTGCAGGCTTCCTCTGTTGAACAGAGGCCTAAATATTAGAGAGTTGTAATCGCCAGATGTCAAGTATCCAACTGTCACTTCTAGCTTTATTTGAGGCAGGACTGCATCTTTAATGTGAGTATCGAACTTTTTAATAAAGTTCGAGGCACAGCTGTACAAGTACTCGACATTAGCTTTCATTCTCCGGGAGTGTTGTACGTACGGCTATTCATTTACGGGTATTCGTTTGACGTCACCGCGTTATTTGTGGTAAACTCCAGTTCCAAATGCAACACGGGCGCTTTATTTTATCCGATCCTTGCATCAGCTGCATCACAACGTGAATGACAACAGTCATGTCCCCAGCTGGCGCCTTACTGGAAACAGCGCCGCCGCACCGCTACGGCGACACTTTTGCTGCACGCGGCGCCCCCGCACACGTGGACGGACAAACGCCCCACTCCTCAGCCTTCCCCCTGTCCCGTGTCTCCCGACTTCCGGGCCGGAAGCCGGCAGTCGACGTCGCGCGACTATCGACCCGTGTCGCGCGTCAGGTGAGTCGCTAGGGGAATCCCCACAGGTAAGCAGCAGGGGGGATAAAGCAACAAATTAGCTTATAGCCGCTCTGACAGACGGCCTGTCTGATCCGACGGCGGCAAAAACCCCTCCACTCTACTGCCGAAATGCACGTCGCACGAGCTTATTTAGGCCTCGCAGCGCCTACGTAGACATTGCACTCCGCGGCTCCCTTTCGCAACCGGAAAGTATCTGGAACTAAAGTTTTTCACCGTCATGAAAACATTTTACTAGTACGTCAACTACACCGGTGACTACAGCTTCACAACTCTCATGAGAATAGCGACGCTATAATAGGGACCCCATACTGTGCAGCAGCACTGCCCTTCACAGTAAACAATATGAGTCACAGCATACCTGAGTCTTACTGACTTGTTTACCTCACAAAAAAAACGGAAGAATGGATTTTCGGGACAAGACTGTCCATTTAAATATTTCTCGGTCAGGTACGAACATACCTGGTGCCAAACTATTTCATTTGTGGTTGTAATTAGCAGTAAAACTGAGTATGTCCCACACTGACACTCCAATGATTTGTACTCGCACGTGTGTTCGTCGAGAGCCAGTCTCCTCCAGACTAGTTTGCCGCTGCCTGTCACCAGTTCCTCCCTGTGCCAACCTCTTCGTGTCAGATATACAACTACAGCCAGTGTTGTATTCCAATCTCCGCCTTCCACTACAGTTTTTACCCTCGGCAGCTCCCTCAACTACCGTGGAAGTTAATCCCTGATCTCTTAACACATATCCTACTACCTCCTTCCCTTCTTCTTGTCAATGTTACCCACACATTTCTTACCTCATCGATTCTCCCTAAAACCTCAGTTCTTATCAGGTTGCTTCGTTTCCAGGCTCCCGCTGTAACACCACATGTCTAAAGCTCCGATTCCCTTCTTTTACCGTTTTCGCAAAGTCTGTGATTCGCTACCATACTGTGCTTTGCTCCACGTGTAAATTGTGAGAAATTTCTTTATCGAATTAGGCCGATGTTTGATACCAATAGACTGCTTTTGAGGAGGGATGCTTTTTTTCTCCCTGTCCTAGGCTGCTTCTCATGGCCCCCTATCTAGCATTTTCATAGGTTATTTTGCTTTCAATAATTCATTCACTGTGCCTACTTTTGCCAATTACCTGATCTACTGCACAAAAATATTTCCTGATTCATGATAAAGCATATAATAACGCAGAAAAGGGTCCACCCAAGCAAACATTATATAAAATAAAGTAATAATAACAGTGATATATAGTTTTTGTAGGTCAAATTTCTGTACCGATATTTATTGCTCAAAACATGTTTGTCATTCATTTATCTGATGGAAAGTACTCACTGACAACGACGCAAATATGCCGAAACCTCCATGGCAAATCGAAAAATCTACATAATAGGCGGAGCCGAATTCCCGTGATTTAAAGTAACAGTTACTGTATTACCGCGCAGCTGGGCGCACTGACCGTTTGGTCACGAACGGTGACTGAGGACGCGACAGGGAACTGGAAACCGCACACAGCTGGGCTGCAGCCTTACACAAAACGAAGCCGCAGTGTTAAGTCTTGCATAACTGCAGCTGTCTGGAGCTCACGAGTTGAGGCCGCGTGCATAATCTGCTTAAATAAGTAAGTACTCCCACAGAATGGAAAACACATCCTGTTGTGACGCGAGGCAAGCAAACTCGTTCACACAAAACACCCGAAAAAAGTTTTAAGCTCAGCACGGCTTAGTATGTCCGCGGATTCCTTCTTCACAGCGTGTCACCTCGGAGGTGGTGGTGTATTGACAAAGAGTCATGGCGGATTCACAAAATATCATGCTTGTGAAACACAACTGGCTCTTGGTTTTTTCGCACAAAGTAATGGGTGCTATCGGCAGGGGATCTCAAATTGATTCTGCATGTCTAGATTTCCAGAAGACTTTTGACACCGTTCGTCACAAGTGACTTGTGATGAAACTGCGTGCCTATGTAGGATGGCTTCAGCTATGCGACTAGATTCGAGACTTCCTGTCAGAAAGGTGAGAGTTCGTAGTAGTCGACGGAAAATCATCGAGTATTACAGAAGTAGTATCTGGCGTTCCCCAAGGAAGTGTTACAGGAGCTGTGCTGTTCCTGATCTACGTAAACGAGTCACGGGATAATCTGAGCAGTCCTCTTGGATTGCTCGCATATGATTTGTCATTCGCCGTCCAGCCAACTCGCCGGATCACCAAAATCAGTTGCAAAATGGTTTAGACAAGCTATCTGTACAGTGCGAAAAATTGTAAGTGACCGTGAATAATGAAAAGCGTCAGTTCATCCGTATGAGTGCGAAAAGGAACACGTTAAATAAAGGATAAATGACACAAATCTAAACGCAGTCAATTCGAGTAAATACTTTTCAATTAGAATTAGGAATAACTTAAATTGGTACGGTAACATCGGTAGTCTTCTGGGAAAGGCAAACGAAACACCACGTTTTATTGACAGAACACTCAGGAGACGTAACAGGCCTACTGAGGAGAGACACCTCGCTACCTACACTGCTGCTTCGTCCTCTGTTGAGAGTGCTGTATGGGATCCTTACCAGACACGACTCACGGAATACATCGGGAAAGTCGAAGAACGGCAACTCGTCCAGTATTCTGACGAAACAGCGGAGGGAGTGTCATGGACTTGATGTGCCAGTCTGGGTGGCAGTCATTAAAAGAAAGGCGAGATCTTTTCAAGAAATATCGATCAGTTACTTTCTCCTGTGAGAGTGATGACATGTTGGCGGCCACCCAAGCAGGAAGAAGTGGCCGTCATAGCTTTTCCAGAAAGGTTTAACTGTTAATTTTTTCCCACGCGCCGTTAAGAAAGTGGAACGGTAAAGAGACGTTCTGTAGGTGGTTCGAAAAACCCTCTGCCAGCCATTTGAGTGTGAATGGCAGAGTAGTAGTGTACATGGAGATATGGCCTTCACCATTTCCCCTTTAGCCAAACAGCTTGCGGTTCGTCTGAACAAGTTTTACCACCACCGCTAGGAAATAAAGACTAAATTGGAGCACGGACGCAGGGGAACGGCAAAAGCAACAAAATGGTGGGAACTCCTGGGCGCTGAGACGAGTTGCCGATTTCCCTTGACGCTGCGGTTGGAGCACAGCACAGAGGGCAGGCAGCGCACCTGCTGTGCTAACTCCTCAGAGTCTTAATTCTGTGAGCTGAAACTGGACCAAGCGGAACCAGGAAACGGTGTCTGATGAACGAGTCGCCAAACCTCAAACTGTACGAACGCCAATTAATTAGAAAATTAAACTAATAAGCGATGCTGTGTAATTTTCTGCTGTACCGTGCAGTGTTACACTGCGTGAAGTCACAGTGCGTGACCCGCAGTTCCAGCGCACAAGTTAACAGGATAAAAGTACTACATAAAATAACCAAACTAATTTTGAAACAATAAATAACCAAAATGTTCCTCCTAAAATACCCTGTGAAATTATGTCCGCAAAGTGAGTCAAGAAATTTCCAAACATTGAACAGTACACACGGAAATATAACACTGCACTGTGTGTATAAACAAATCTGTTTGCCTAAACTGACCTCATAATTAATTTTGAAATGTAATGCTGAACGCAGTGTCCCGAGTGTGATGTAACCGGCCGAAACTCTGCACTGTTCGAAGTGACGAACATAAAATATGCAGCAGCAGGCTGAATAGCTAAGAGAACCCAATACAGAGCAGTGCGAAGGGGTGTGGCTGTTATAACCACCACACGCTTTGTTCCGTATAGTGCAACTCCGCGACACAGACAATCAGAAAATGTCAACAACTTGCGTGGTGAGATGCTGGTCAAGTCCGTTATTCCGAAGTGATTGAAAGAAAACTGACCTCTAAGAAAGTGTTCTGGAAAAAATGAAACTCCTTCTCTGACTACTACAATCATCTTCACAGAAATTACCATTTATAAGAAATATTTCTCTGCGAGAAAATTGATCACTAAAAATTGTAAGGGAGCGATAAAATCTATAATTTCTGAGTGCAAGCTGTGTGAATTGATAGCATTACTTATTTGAAGTGAATCTTACCCATAGTGGATATTGTTGAACTCCGTGACTGTTCCTTTGTGTGGTGTACAAAACTTTCCGCTACCAGTCGCAGTAAGAGATTGTTTACTCGTCACACGATCAGTTTCAGGCTTGTGCCCATCCTCAGGTGTTTATACATTCATGTAAATGTTTATACTGCTGGAGATCACTGTATAAATTCGAAGAAAGTTCTTTTATTTTTTTTTTGTATCTGTAGTATGATCTCTTGCAATATAAACACGTACACAAATGTATAAACACCTGAGGATGGGCACAAGCCCGAAACCGGCCGCGTGACGAATAAATAATCTTTTATTGTGACTGGTAGCGGAAATGTTTCTACACATTACTTACTCTCTTTTGAACAACGAACTAACGATCCCGTATCAATAGTGAAATTTCACTAAGATCTTCCGTTATTCAAACACAACAGATACTCGCGTACGCGCAAGCAAGCAACAGCAGCAGCAGCGGTAGCTGGTGACTGTCGCTTCTGAATTTAGTCTCTGCCGAATCACATTTGACAATTGGCCGTCCTGCGTAATTCTCTCCCCCCCTGCGCTCCACAGGCTGTTCCACGACTGCTCAGCAACGCAGCCAACAACCGACTGCCTGACTGGCGGCCCTCAGAACGCCAGAGTCGGCGACCGTGGTGTAACAATACACTACCAGTCGAAAAAGTGAAGTGCTGAACAGGGCAGCAGGAAACCAAATGAAACGTCACGGCTCGACAGGGTATCTGACGTCGTTCCAGTAATTTCGAAATAGATTCAGATTTACAGAGAATAGTGCAGTGTGAGGCCACGTCGCACCACCACCTTGGCCTGGCTGGCTGTGTGCTCTCGGTTGGGCAGGCCGCCACGAGCCCGCCGTGTCGTCGGCATGTGATGTCACCAGCTGGTGCACAACTTTTGTACCCGGTCGCTAATTTCCTGTTTACTGGTACCGGCACGCATTTGAGGTCCGAGGTGGTCTCATTCGTGTTGTATGCGGGACAGAGGTGAGGATCTCGCTGGCCAAGGGAGTTTCTCAATATCAAGGAGACAGCGGCACGCGTGGACAGCACTGTCCCGTCGAAGAACGGCACAACAATACCGTCGCGAGACAGGTCACACGCCACGATGCAGGACGTACGTGACTTATTGCTGTGCCGTCAGAATTCAGTCAATCCAGTGATCGTCAAACTGCGGCCCGCCACGATGTTTTCGTACGGAGAGAAAGAGAGAGAAAGAGCTTTGCAAATTGGGCGAGTCAATAGCGCATTGGTCCACCTCACGCCCTTATCCGAGCAGTTATCCGGATGGTACTGATTGCTAGAGTTGTTGGCTTTCCTCCTGAGGGATATCGTGCCAAATTCTGTCCGAGTGCGACGTTAGATCGTCAGAATCCTGAGATGGTTCGACCGCCCCTCCCATAATGTTCCAAACGGTCCCAACTGGGGAGAGATCCGGCGCCCCTGCCGGTCTACGTAGCGTTTGCCACGCACGAAGACTGTCGCCGCCTGAAGGTGCGCATTGTCTTGCTGACAGATAAGCCCCTGACGGTCTGCCATGAAGGGCAACAACATGGCACTTAGAATATCGTCGACGTACGTCTGTGCTGTACGGGTGTCGCGAATGACTACCAAAGGGGCTTATGACACCCCAGACGCCTAGTTGTCGGCTCATATGGCGGTGGACAGTCACGTTGCTTGCTATGCTGTCACGGTCTGGGACGTCTTCAGACGCGCCTTCCGTCTGGAATCGCACCGGGAGTACAATTGCCTTCAGTGATCAGTCCCGCTTCGAACTGAGCCGCTATGACCAGCGAATTAAGTCATATTATTTAAAACGGTTTCCTTCCTCCTATGTTTGGCCTAATAAAATAGTCCCACTGAGAACGGTCTGAGGCAGCAGGTCGGTATTCTTTTAGGAACTGGGAAGTGAAGACGCTTGTGAAACGTGTCCTCACATCAGAAAAACAAACACGGCTTCCTGTAGCGAACGCGCTGGCCACAGTCTTACGGAAAATTAACTCACTATATGCAGCCTTCAGAAGAATGCACGTAGTTGGATTATATTATTTTCTACTTATAAATATTTTTCGCGTTGCCTTATATGTAGATGAAAAATGTGTCACTGGTTGGCTTCCATCAATAACCATGCTTTGGTGACAACAACTGAATTTCTTTTTGAGTGTCGACTTTACACACAGACACCCCTCCCTCCGCCCCCGCTTTCCCCTGTTCCTATGCTGCCCCTGTGCCGCCTAACAATGTCAGTATTGGCTCTTACGGAGTGAAGTTTGATGACGCCTCCCCCAGTCGCCACCGGCCGTCACCCCAGGAGTAACACGGCTGTGCCTCTTCGAAACACTGGACGGCCGGCACCTCTGACCAGGCCGCCCCATAATCGCCCACAGTTCGCAATGCGATGCCATTCCCCAGTGGTCCACGGTCCATGGTCACGACAGCACTGCCTTTACCTTCACGAGGAGTACGCCCGTGCTCACGCCAATGCAGCGCGACAGGCGAATGGTCCACAAATCGCAGTACTGCACAAATCGACCAGCTGACCAAATGGAGACACTCAATGACGTCCATCTTACAGTCTGTCGGGTAGTACAACACAACCTCTGACGCCTCCGTATCTCCCACTCAGCACCTGACGCTGTTCACGCCTCCTTACATACTGAGGTGACCAAAGTCTCGGGACGCCTCCTCATACAGCGTCGGACCTCCTGTTGCCCGGCATAGTGCAGCAGCCCGACTCGGCACAGATTCAAAAATTCGCTCCAAGTCCCTTGCAGAAACACTGAGCCATCCTGCCCTCTACAGCTGTCCACAATTGCGAAACTGTTGTCGGTGCAGGAGTTTGTGCACGAACTGACCCATGAATCTTCGATGGAGTCATGTCGGGCGATCTGCATAGCCCAACCATTCCTTCGAACCGGCCACGATGTCCTACAAACTAGTCGCGAACAGTGGTAGCCTTGTGACATGGCCATTGTCATCCACAAAAATTCCCAAAAATTCCATCGTTGCCTAGAAACATGAAGACACTCACTGGTTCAGACGGTCGCCAAGTAGCCGAACACACCCATTTCCAGTCAATGATCGGTTCAGTCGGACCAGAGGACCCAGAAATTCGATGTAAACGCAGCCCGCACCATCATGGAGCCACCACCAGACTGCACAGTGCCTCGCTGACAATTGGGTCCGTGGCTTCGAGGGATCTGCGCCACAGTCGAACCCCACCGTCAGCTCTTACCAACTGAAATCGGGACTCATCTGGCCAGGCCACTGTTTTCCAGCTGTCCAGGGTCCAACCGATACGGGCGGGAGCCCAGCAGAAACGCTGCAGGCGATGTCGTGCTGTTAGGAAAGGCTCTCTGTCGTTGGTCTGCTACCATAAGCTTCAAATTCACGTAGCACTGGTTGTCTGTTAGTACTGGTAACTGTACACAAACGCCACTGGTCTCTGTCGTTAAGTGGAGGTGGTCGGCCGCTGCCTCTCTTCTCACCGGAGACAGGTAATGCCTGAAATGTGGTATTCTCCGCACACTCTCGACACTGTGGATCTCGGAATATTTAATTCCCCAACGATTTCCCGAATTGTTATGTCGCACGAGTCTACCTCCAACCAGCATTCCGCGTTCTTACTCTGTTAGTTCCCCTCATACGTCCATACTCACGTCGTACAACTTTTCACACGAATCAGCTGGGCACAAGTGACAGCTCCGTCGATGCAGTGCCTTTTATACGTCGTATACCCGACGCTACCGCCGGCTGTATATGTACGTACCACTAGTCCATGACCTTTCTCACCTCGGTTGTAAGGAGTGTCACAACTCTCCATTACATAAAACAATGTAGCCAACTTGACGCTATTGTTTGCATTGTGTAAGCACTCAGGTGTCGATAGTTACAATCTGAGGGTGAAACATGGGAGCGGGATTCCAAGCACTGTTGTGAGACGAGGTCTGGCTGCGAGAGTGCAAGTAGTAGTGTTGGTCGAGAGCTCGGAGACAGAAGACGTGTCACGGTGCCCTCACGTCGGTGGTGGCAGATGTTACCTCACTCAGGGCCTGGTCTGATCTACATAGCCAGGAGAGATTCAGATGGTTCAACTAAGCTTGAAGATGGAATTAAAGGTAAAAACCGCAAGCACAGCGCAAGAGCGCAATGGCAGGGTCACGCTCGTGAGTGTTAGTCCGAGTCTGCAATAATTCCATGTTTTGCTTGTCAGTGAAAGAAGCCTCGTTATCCTCCAAATAATAGTAATAATTATTATTATTGTCCACATCTAAATAATATGCTGTAGTTACTTAATGTTAATCAAAGTTTGGAGTTGAAATAATTTGTTAATCCGGCACTCAGCCATTATTGAGGCCTACGTCATTTGTCATTGACATTATTAATACTTGTTCATGATGATTCTGAAGTTTTAAATAGACTTACTTAATGAAATCCCTTCTGAAAAGTTATTTAGTAGTTAACAGGACCCATGTAAACTCCTTTTTATTAAATTCATTCCTAGTAAAAATAAACTTTAGCTGCTGCTGCTGCTGTTGAATTGGTTGCACAAACGTTACATATGGCGCGAATTAGTCGTATAAACGTTACCCGGAGTTTGCTAATGAAACCAAATATGAACAGCAGTAATAGACGCTGGTGGCCGTTCTACGTATCACACACGATTGCAACGCTAATAATTTAGATACCCTCCGACCGTGTGTACGTGCAAGAGTTTTGACAGTGTCTCGTGGGCGTCAGGTAGTGTACTTGCGGCACGGACTGATCACCCCCAAGCATTACGACCGGCAAGCTGGCGTTGCGGGCACGTGAAGCGGCCACAGTATGTACACACACGGGGCATCAGCTGCCGAAGATATGGGCCGCAAATGGGGAAATACATTCAGGTAAGCGAGTATGACACAGGGAGTTTATTATTACGCAGAGCCTGTGAACGAGTTTCTCGAAAACGGCGAAGCTGGTTGAATGTCTGCGTGCTACTATCGTGACCATCTACGGAAAGAGGTAGAAGGATAGTGAAACTACCACTTTTTTTTTTAATCTCATTTTGTTCGCTTTTGATCGTTGCATCTGGTCGGGGCGGACGTCGTAAGACATGCGTTTAAGTTCGTTGTTGATCGATTAACTCAGTTTTTTTTATTACAGAGGGCAGCTAACCCACTCACCGAACACGCTGAGCTACAGTGAAACTACCACTTGGCGCTAAATGGTCGGACGTCCACGACTCTCCACAGAACGTGGGGTTCGGAGACTTGCCTGCTCTGTAAAGCAGGACAGATGGTGACCCGTGGCATCTCTGCCGAAACAGCACAATGTTAGAGGACGCAAAAGTGTTCCGGAGCACATCGTACATCGTGCATTTTTGAACGTGGAGCTACATCTACATCTACATCTATACTCCGCGAGCCACCTTACGGTGTGTGGCGGAGGGTACTTATTGTACCACTATCTGATCCCCCCTTCCCTGTTCCATTCACGAATTGTGCGTGGGAAGAACGACTGCTTGTAAGTCTCCGTATTTGCTCTAATTTCTCGGATCTGTTCGTTGTGATCATTACGCGAGATATATGTGGGCGGTAGTAATATGTTGCCCATCTCTTCCCGGAATGTGCTCTCTCGTAATTTCGATAATAAACCTCTCCGTATTGCGTAACGCCTTTCTTGAAGTGTCCGCCACTGGAGCTTGTTCAGCATCTCCGTAACGCTCTCGCGCTGACTAAATGTCCCCATGACGAATCGCGCTGCTTTTCGCTGGATCTTGTCTATCTCTTCTATTAATCCAACCTGGTAAGGGTCCCATACTGATGAGCAATACTCAAGAATCGGACGAACAAGCGTTTTGTAAGCTACTTCTTTCGTCGATGAGTCACATTTTCTTAGAATTCTTCCTATGAATCTCAACCTGGCGCCTGCTTTTCCCACTATTTGTTTTATGTGATCATTCCACTTCAGATCGCTCCGGATAGTAACTCCTAAGTATTTTACGGTCGTTACCGCTTCCAATGATTTACCACCTATGGCATAATCGTACTGGAATGGATTTCTGCCCCTATGTATGCGCATTATATTACATTTATCTACGTTTAGGGAAAGCTGCCAGCTGTCGCACCATGCATTAATCCTCTGCAGGTCCTCCTGGAGTACGTTCGAGTCTTCTGATGTTGCTACTTTCTTGTAGACAACCGTGTCATCTGCAAATAGCCTCACGGAGCTACCGATGTTGTCAACTAAGTCATTTATGTATATTGTAAACAATAAAGGTCCTATCACGCTTCCCTGCGGTACTCCCGAAATTACCTCTACATCTGCAGATTTTGAACCGTTAAGAATGACATGTTGTGTTCTTTCTTCTAGGAAATCCTGAATCCAATCACAAACCTGGTCCGATATTCCGTAAGCTCGTATTTTTTTCACTAAACGTAAGTGCGGAACCGTATAAAATGCCTTCCTGAAGTCCAGGAATACGGCATCAATCTGCTCGCCAGTGTCTACGGCACTGTGAATTTCTTGGGCAAATAGGGCGAGCTGAGTTTCACATGATCTCTGTTTGCGGAATCCATGTTGGTTATGATGAAGGAGATTTGTATTATCTAAGAACGTCATAATACGAGAACACAAAACATGTTCCATTATCCTACAACAGATTGACGTAAGCGAAATAGGCCTATAATTATTCGCATCTGATTTATGACCCTTCTTGAAAATGGGAACGACCTGCGCTTTCTTCCAGTCGCTAGGTACTTTACGTTCTTCCAGCGATCTACGATAAATTGCTGATAGAAAGGGGGCAAGTTCTTTAGCATAATCACTGTAGAATCTTAAGGGTATCTCGTCTGGTCCGGATGCTTTTCCGCTACTAAGTGATAGCAGTTGTTTTTCAATTCCGATATCGTTTATTTCAATATTTTCCATTTTGGCGTCCGTGCGACGGCTGAAGTCAGGGACCGTGTTACGATTTTCCGCAGTGAAACAGTTTCGGAACACTGAATTCAGTATTTCTGCCTTTCTTCGGTCGTCCTCTGTTTCGGTGCCATCGTGGTCAACGAGTGACTGAATAGGGGATTTAGATCCGCTTACCGATTTTACATATGACCAAAACTTTTTAGGGTTCTTGTTTAGATTGTTTGCCAATGTTTTATGTTCGAATTCGTTGAATGCTTCTCTCATTGCTCTCTCTACGCTCTTTTTCGCTTCGTTCAGCTTTTCCTTATCAGCTATGATTCGACTACTCTTAAACCTATGATGAAGCTTTCTTTGTTTCCGTAGTACCTTTCGTACATGATTGTTATACCACGGTGGATCTTTCCCCTCGCTTTGGACCTTAGTCGGTACGAACTTATCTAAGGCGTACTGGACGACGTTTCTGAATTTTTTCCATTTTTGTTCCACATCCTCTTCCTCAGAAATGAACGTTTGATGGTGGTCACTCAGATATTCTGCGATTTGTGCCCTATCACTCTTGTTAAGCAAATATATTTTCCTTCCTTTCTTGGCATTTCTTATTACACTTGTAGTCATTGATGCAACCACTGACTTATGATCACTGATACCCTCTTCTACATTCACGGAGTCGAAAAGTTCCGGTCTATTTGTTGCTATGAGGTCTAAAACGTTAGCTTCAAGAGTTGGTTCTCTAACTATCTGCTCGAAGTAATTCTCGGACAAGGCAGTCAGGATAATGTCACAAGAGTCTCTGTCCCTGGCTCCAGTTCTGATTGTGTGACTATCCCATTCTATACCTGGTAGATTGAAGTCTCCCCCCATTACAATAGTATGACCACGGAACTTCTTCACGACGTTCTGCAGGTTCTCTCTGAGGCGCTCAACTACTACGGTTGCTGATGCAGGTGGTCTATAGAAGCATCCGACTATCATATCTGACCCACCTTTGATACTTAACTTAACCCAGATTATTTCACATTCGCATTCGCTAATAACTTCACTGGATATTATTGAATTCTTTACTGCTATAAATACTCCTCCACCATTGGCGTTTATCCTATCCTTGCGGTATATATTCCATTCTGTCTAGGATTTCGTTACTGTTCACTTCCGGTTTTAACCAACTTTCCGTTCCTAATACTATATGCGCACTATTTCCTTCAATAAGAGATACTAATTCAGGAACCTTGCCCTGGATACTCCTGCAGTTTACCAATATTACGTTAACTTTTCCTGTTTTTGGTCTCTGAGGACGGACGTTCTTTATCAACGATGATAATGTCCTCTCTGGTAAGCCGTCAGGTATTTTATCGTTTCGCCCAAGGGGGGGTCCCTCTAACCTAAAAAACCCCCGTGTGCACGCCACACGTACTCTGCTACCCTAGTAGCTGCTTCCGGTGTGTAGTGCACGCCTGACCTGTCTAGGGGGGCCCTACAGTTCTCCACCCAATAACGGAGGTCGATGAATTTGCAACCATTATAGTCGCAGAGTCGTCTGAGCCTCTGGTTTAGACCCTCCACACGGCTCCAAACCAGAGGACCGCGATCGACTCTGGGCACTATGCTGCAGATATTAAGCTCAGCTTGCACTCCGCGTGCGATGCTGGTTGTCTTCACCAAATCAGCCAGCCGCCGGAAGGAACCAAGGATGGCCTCAGAACCCAAGCGGCAGGCGTCATTCGTTCCGACATGTGCTACTATCTGCAGCCGGTCACACCCAGTGCGTTCAATAGCTGCCGGAAGGGCCTCCTCCACATTACGGACGAGACCCCCCGGCAAGCACACCGAGTGCACACTGGCATTCTTCCCCGACCTACCCGCTATTTTCCTGAGGGGCTCCATAACCCGCCTAACGTTGGAGCTCCCTATAACTAATAGGCCCGCCCTCTGTGACTGTCGGGACCTTGCCGGAGAATCGGCCACTGGCCCAACAGGCGAGGCATCCTGTGGTGGCTCGGAAACGATGTCATCACCACTAGGAAGCACCCCGTACCTGTTGGAAAGGGGTAAGGCAGCTGCCACGCGGCCAGATCCCACCTTCGCCTTTCGGCCAGGCACGCGCGAGCCCACCACTGTCCGCCATTCACCCTGGAGTGATGGCTGACCGGTAAGATGCTCACTGCCGGAAGACGCAGCGACATCAGGGGTTCCATGCGATTCCAAGGCCACCGAAGTAGGCATAGGTCTCACCACAGTTGCCCCAACGCCACTACGAGCCGACGCCTGCGCCTCGAGCTCGATGAGCCTAACAGACAAAGCCTCCACCTGCCTCCGAAGAGTGGCCAATTCTCCTTGCGTCCGCTCACAACAACCACAGTCCCTACACATGACTATGTTTACCCTACTCTATACGGTGACAAATTCCCAAGATAATCTTCTGATGAGCTACTCTGATAATCAAGAAACACTCACTGAAATACGAGACGCGAAAACTACGCTAGGTTTTCCCAGAAAAACTATTTAAAAGCTAAGCGCAGCAAATAAGTACAAAAACGCTTTATACAAACAGTACTCGCTGCTGCTGGTGCTCTCGCTCTGGCTGTCACAAGACAACTGCTGATTCAAGTGACTAGTGGCTAACGGCCGCGAAACAAACAAAAGACGGTTTTAGGGCGCTTTCTGTTCTAAACGATCAAGAAAACACTAAGAAATCTAACACGAAAACTACGTAAAGTTTTATCAAGAACTGTTAGTTACTATGCAGAGCAGATAAACACAAATAGAATCCCTTCATTAGTGGAAGGTCGTAAACAAAATGCAAAATAAACGCTTTATACAAACAGTACTCGCTGCTGCTGGTGCTCTCGCTCTGGCTGTCACAAGACAACTGCTACGCAGCAGACCACCCCTGTGTGTTTACACGTTGGTCGAACGACATCGTCAGTTACGATTGCAATGTGCACAGTACGATCGGCTCTTCGGGTGGTTCACATTTTTGCTATACCAGTTCGCTGGTCGTCTCCAGAAAGGCCGTCATCGAGATGAACGGCGGCACTTGAAACGCGCAGCGCGCCACGGTCGCAGCCTGGTGGGAGCAGTATTGTGCTGAGGGAGACAGTCTCGTGCGTTTGCAGGGGACCTGTGGTAGAAATCGGAGACACGCTCACTGCTGTGAACCGCCTGCATCCCTTCAAGCTTGATGTCATCTTGTCCGTGTCTCGGAGCCACAACCGTGCTGCAACGGTTTGAGCAGCATTACAGTGAAGTCACGCTGATGTCTCGGCGACCAAATTCGCCTGATGTAAATCCTACAGAACCCATCTGGGTCGCTATCGGACGCCAACAAGGCACACGCAAATCAGCGGTCCTGTATTTACGCGAATTACATGACCTGTGCGTAGACATCTAATGGCACATACCTGCACAAACCTACCAACAAACTGTCGCAAACTGTCAGATCCCTGATACGCAGAGTCAGTGAGGTATTTCGTTCCACAGGCGGACAAACAAGCTATTAAGCAGGTGGTGATCATGTTTTGGCTCATCAGTGTAGATTAGCGAGAAGGGGAGAGGTCCGCAGTGGGACTGGTCTCCTACACACTCACCTGCCTGCGTCCTGCTGGCGGCGGGCGGTGGAGCAGCGAGGCGGGGCTCGGCGGCAGCTCGTCTTACCTGCAAACGGGAGAACCCAAGTGTAAGTCCGCAGTTCACATCTCGTATCCAAAATGGGTTTCTTATATTAACCCCACACAGCGAAATTAATAGATATTATAAAATCCGTTACCCTAGCTCAGTTTATGGACCAGTGGGTATGGTGGCGGTCAGCAGGAATTACGGCAGGCCGCTAGGACAGCTTCAGAAACCCACGGCCGGCCTGAGGGTACGGCTACTTTCTTGCATACGGCGGCGCCAGTATGTTTCTGCCTCGTGTTATTTTCACTGCAGGTGTTTTGTTTTCGGTACTCTCTTACCAAAGGCGACGTCTTCACAGAACACTGTTATAACAGCAGCAGCTCACTTGCTTACAGATCATCCAATACATGCAACAGAGGGCACGGAACAAATTTATCTCCCTGTCCCTGTTCCTGTTCTCCCCATTCCTTGCGTTATCGGGTGTTCATTACGTCTTCCATGTTCTACATGAGCCATGATGCACTCTGGTTCTTAGACAAGATTTTACCACACATACATACCAATTAACAAGTTATTTAACATTAAATGAATTGAAATCCTTGACCACGGTTTCGGTATATCTAAATATACCTTTATCAGAGGCAAAAATACACTAAAATCACATCCTGCAGTGTCAAAGGAGCCGTCAGTAGTTAAAATATCACCTCTATCTGTACAGCATAATTATGAAGAGAAGGTCGATGAGAACACGGCATATCATCAGTACGTAGCCTGTTCAGCTGTTATTTACCGTGAAGATTTTCAACAGTTGCTGCTTGAACCATGTTTAAAATTTTGATTAAATGAATTCGCAGTTGCGAATACGGCCAACCATCAGCTGTGGATTGGAACGACGACAGTGGAAACTTTTGCCGGACCGCGACTCGAGCCCCCACTTCCCGCTTATCGCGAGCGGCCGCCTCACCATTCGGCTATCCGTGCAAGACTCACGGCCACACCCAAAGCTCCGCATGCCGTTAACCGTGCGCCTACAGCCTCTAGACGTACGTCCATTATGCATATTCCCGCACAAGTGACACATTATACTCGAACGTGCTTGGCCCGGTATCGGCGGATAATTGTGATACTGGAGTACCTGTGTTGCTCAGAAGCACGGTGCAAACTTCCTCTGGACGACATACGGAAGTTTGTGTCCGACAGTGAGGTGGCGAGGCGGCCGCTCCCCATAAGCGGGTAATGGGGGTTCGAGTCCCGGTCCGGCACAAGTTTCCACTGTCGTCATTCCAATCCACAACTGATGGTTGGCCGTATTCCCAATTGCGAATACATTTCACGTGTTTCGTAACGGCTCTACTCGCCGCAGTGTCTGTTCCTTCAGACATCGTATTCAGAACAACAGAGGAACTGCAATAACCGTGTTATTGAACAGGTCGCCCAGAGCAGAATGTTATCGAAAAGAGTCACCGAGCAAATGAAGTCGTATTGTAGCTTGGCGGTCATGTCTCCATTTTCCATAACTTCATACATTATGTATATACTGAAGTGTTCCAGCTGACCAAATACTATCTTCCATTATGTGTTTCGCGATTAAGTAAAACACAGATATAGAAACTAACTTGGCCGTACAACATATTCATTACTGGTCACACTATGTGGTTTGAACACAATTGTACAGACCTAGTAAGATGTAGCTCAGAAATATAAGCAGGCGTAACAGAAAGGTTTAGAAAAAAAATGGCTCTGAGCACTATGCGACTTAACTTCTGAGGTCATCAGTCCCCTAGAACTTAGAACTACTTAAACCTAACTAACCTAAGGACACCACAGACATCCATGCCCGAGGCAGGATTCGATCCTGCGAACGTAGCGGTCGCTCGGCTCCAGACTAACGTTAATGACACGTCCCAGTCGCACAGAAGAAGAAAATGAGTCGCACGGAGATGTCTCCGGATAGACTCCACACGTTTCCCACAAGTATTCGCAGAACACGTTAGGAACGCCTCCCCTCCGCCGTCACACTGAGTCCCGTATACCCTGACCTGTTCCTACACAGTGCCATGTACCGCTTCCAAAGCTACTTCAGAAGACAAACGCACGGAAACGTAAGGTAACTGAAGAGAACTTCACGAGCCGAAATGGGCAATGAAGCGTTTTATGGCTGACCTGTTTCGACAGAGCGGTGCTCCTATCGTCGGATCTTATGCAAGCATAAGCGTGAGGTCCGATGCCGACAGTACAGCTCTGTGGAAACGGGTCGTCCAGTAAAACGCTTCTTCAGCGATCTCGCCACGTGGAGTTTTCTTCAGTTGCCGCACACTGCAGATCGCCTCCACACTTAGTATCAGGAATGCAGTACACGGCAACGTTCGTGTTGTCTGTTGTGACATGTCGTCGGGCCAGTCCTCCTACAAATAACATTTCTATTCCGATGAGTTCCAGTTTTACCCAAATGAAAGGCATCAAAATTTGAAAGCAGCGACCATCTCTCTTCAATGTTGGTATGGCCGTCAAACATGGGGACTGAAATTGTTGCCTCCAAGCCCTTACTAATTTTAGTGTCCCATCAGATACTAACTGGTTGCGAATTTCGCGCGCACCTACCCCTATTCTTCTCAGCTGCATTTCAATACCGTATCAGAGAACAATGAAGAAGTTGTACGTAGCTTTGGATGGGCACCTCACCTAGTTAGAAAATACTGCCTTCTTACCCCTGTTCCCTCTCTAAAGACGCTCCAACAGCTTGTGAAAAACAAACTTTTACACCTTCACTCGCTCTGCCAAACATCCACTATTGCAATGTGGTCCCACACCGCACGATTAATGGGAAGTCTACACGGTTACAACCAACCACGAAAGCTTGCGCGCATTAGATATGCCCACATCCGCGTCTACTTCTTCACCGCGCCGGCGCCTCACACGCCCCGTTTTTACGGTGGCTGCGGCCAGACAGGTCACGCGAGTACCGTGGGGGCGCTCTCTCTCTCTCTCTCTCTCTCTCTCTCTCTCTCTCTCTCTCTCTCTACTTCATCGGATCCCCAGTGCGCATGCACCCCCATACGCCGCATAAGAGATCAGGTACGTGTCACCTCACCATCTCGAAACACCACTCCCACTTGCCCAGTACCCCAGCTGTGCTTAGCTATGAAAGAAGAGCATCCGCAAACCCCTTCTGTACACTCGCTGCCCGCTGTCCTGCTGTCTTTGCACACTTCAGTGTCCCGTCGCTTTTGAGGACACGGTGTAGCGCTTCGTTTCCTCACTCCCATAACGTTTCATCAGAAATCAACGTAGCTCTATTGCCAGCTTTCCCCCGTCAGACAATAAAGGAAATCCTGTCATCTTTTCTAAGTTATGCTTCTTTCTCTTTTCCCTTCCATTTCTTGTGATTGTTTTCCGTCCGTTTCTCTCTCTCTCTCTCTCTCCCACCCTTCTAGCAATATGCAGCTACTTGTTATCTTACTTTACTGAACTTGTCATAAAATATGTAAGCTGCTTGTTTTTTTTTTTTTTGCAGCACAGTAATTTCTGAATGTTGAATTCTATACCAGATACAAGACGCTTATCGTTACGTAAAGCACGTGGGATGCATCCGTCTCTTCCCACTCACCCCTGACGCTGTGTGTTTCTCACCACGCCGAGGCCATCGACACTGATATTCGGAGGGGTGCCTCACGGTTCGTGAAGAAGACGTTTCGTCGCGCTGACGGACGCATTCCTCAAGTCGCATTTCAGCACCAGGAACGACGTGCCACGTCATCATCTCCGGTGAAACAATTTATGCACTACAACGTAACCTGCCGTGACCGAAATCTCTCATTTTGAGAAGGCCGAAGGAAAGACCTGTTTCACTTGCTAAAAACAGGTAACAGCCATGATCGCATAAATATTTCTCTATTTTTAACTACCGGTTTGGACAGACACTGTTGTCATGTTCAGATCGTAAAAAATCTTTTTATTTTACGTTGGACCTCACACTACGTTGTCATGTGAATAAAAACCAGTACGTTATAAACAGTTTTTCATAACTAAAATATTTGAAAACATGATGCGAGGGAATGCAAATGGCCACGTCGATGTTTGTATCGCTGCAGATGCTTGTTACGTCACGTGACAAAGCAGGACATCTGTTTGCATATATGAAGGTGGTGTGTGTTCTTTCGGACATGTCCGAAAGAACAGATACCATCTTCATATACCGAAAGTTAAGGCTGACCGGCCATTGGCCTTCCTATTCTGTGCCGGATGCACACGTATTGCCCGAACTCTTACAGGACTCGCTAAGATTGTCTGCCGCGAGTAATGAGTGTAATGGACAGGGGCACTACGAATGTAGTGTGTGCACGTTAAGTTGGGAATGTGGGTCTCACGGGGAGCGTGCAAGGAATGAGTCCCTGCAGTCGGACTATCAACTGTGCACTCGGTGTCTCAGCGTCTGCCATGTGAGCAGGAGATGGTGGGTTCGAGTCCCGGTCGGGGCACACATTTTCAACTGTCCCTGTTGATGTATATCGACGCCTGTCGACACCGTAGGGTCTTGATTTAATTATCATTTCTGTTTACATAAGCTGGACAGATTCTAAACACTGATGACAATCTGACGTGACTTAGCCAGGTTTGAACTTTTCATCTGAGAAACAAAATGGCTCTGAGCTCTTTGGGACTTAACATCTGAGGTCATTAGTCCCCCAGAACTTAGAACTACTTAAACCTAACTAACCTAAGGACATCACACACATTCATGCGCGAGGCAGGATTCGAACCTGCGACCGTAGCAGTCGCGCGGTTTGCTGACTGAAGCGCCTAGAACCGCTCGGCCACAGCGGCCGGCATCTGAGAAACAGTTTCAGTTACTGTGCTGCTGAGTTCGTGCGCGTCCGTGTGCCCCATTAGCATTACACGGTGGAGGAATACTATGTGACGGTAAGGTCCGGCCGCAGCAGGAGAGACCGCATCGAGCAGACCGTAGCGCTAGCACATTACAACTGCGGCTGCAGACGACACGCGTCGTGTACCTCCTCCAGGAAAGTGGCGTGCATGTGCAGCGGCACTCCATCACGTGTCACCCTGTACACGCACCTCTGTTGTCAGATCGGGGGACCGACTAGATAACCTTCCTCCGTACTCTTTATTTAATGTCTCCTTGAGAAGGCACTGACTGTGCGTGACGTTTTAATGGAGTACGAGAAGGCGGGGCGTCTGCTGGCGCAATGCTCGAGACGGTGCCCAGCTGAGTTTTGTACGAGATGAGAGGGGGGTGAGGGGGGGGGTTAGAAGAGCGAGACGCGCCCTCAGTGCAGGAGCAGCGCGGGGGAGAGGTAGGGGGGCAGCGGTAATTAGTCGGGGGCAGAATCCGCCCCCAGCTGACGCGATAAGCGCCCGCGGGCGGCGGCGGCAGCGGCGCCGTTTGATGTGGCGGACGTATCGCGCCGGCCCACCTCGCCCGCTGACGCCCGTCTGCGCCGCAAGCAGCCGCGGCGCTCACCGAGCAGCGGTCTGTGGCGACGGCGGGCTGTGGCGCCTACCTGGCGACTACCTGGCGTCTCTGCACCCTGGTGCACTGCAAACCCGCCACACACAACACGCGACTCGGAAGAGTACTCCAACGGTTTGTGAGATGAACACCAATAAAACTAAAACGAGGCTAATGGAATGCGAGGCCACGCCGAGGAAATTACGTCACGAAATGTGACTCCAGAACCAGTCGATGAGTTTTTTCTACTCGGGAAGAGAAATGAGAAGCACAGGACATAAAAAATTCAGAGTGCAAATAGGACGAAAAGCGTCCCTGAAAAAAGACGAACTTTGTTAATATCGATTGTGATGCAGTTGTTTAGGGATGCCGGCCTACTACCGATGACTTACTTGCAAAAGTCTTAAAAGAAAAACTTTTGTCGTCGCGCAAATCTTTTTCTCTCTCATAACAAACTGTCTAAAATATCCGAACTGCTACTTCTCAACAGAAATAGAGGGTGTGCCCAGTTTACGTCTCGGTTGAAATGGCTCTGAGCACTATGGGACTTAACATCTGAGGTCATCAGTCCCCTAGACTTAGAACTACTTAAACCCAAGGACATCGCACACATCCATGCTCGCGACAGGATTCGAACCTGCGACCGTAGTAGTCGCGCGGTTCCGGAATGAAGCGCCTAGAACCGCTCGGCCACCGCGGCCAGCGTTTACGTCTTCGTGGCAGCTTCAGTTATGCTGGGGGGACACTTGCAGTGAGGTGTCTGAGTGTGTCTGGACGAATGGCAGCCTGCTCTTCCTCGAGAGCCGAGACCAGATAAGGTACTCGTGTGGAGCGAAGCAGACGTTCTGACCGCTATCAGAGGTGTCTCTCTGTATCACGATCTTTTTAGAGATGGTTGCGGAACTCGACTGTTAGATACGGAACGCCAGATTAAACACCCTCCAGCCTTATTTTATTTGGCAACCAGTTTCAGCGTTTTACTACGCCGTCTTGTGGCCCCCGACCGGCGCGTATGAAAATTCTACCTCGGTTGTGATCAAAACACGGGCCAGCAACACTGGTACCAGTACATGATGGCTGAAGTGATAGCCACAGAAACTAGGAATCTACTGATACCAGTATTGCTCGCCCGTGGTTTGAACAAAACCGAGGAAGAATTTTCATACACGTCGGTCAGGAGCCACAAGACGGCGTAGTAAAACGCTGAAACTGGTTGCTAAATAAAATAAGGTCGGAAACTAGTCGACTGGAGGGTGTTTGACTACCATGGGAGTTGTTCCGCGCTCACGCCGTGACTCTGGGCAGGCGAATCCACTCCACGAATGTCGTCGCCTGCCAGACGCTGTTTTACGACGGGGGTGCCCGTCAGCCATGCTGGAAGAGTCAGTCACCGTCTCCCAAACAGTGCTGTAAAGTGTGTTCACATCCTGCGCCATTTAGCGCATTCGTAAACGCAGTAAGTGGAGCACACCCAGACCGCGGGAAATACGCCGTGCGGTAACACGCCAGCTCGTCCGCACTCCACACGGCGGCAGGTGACGCCCTGCAGACGCTCGCCGGTCTCAAAGCCCTTCCGCTGCGCTGCCACGGGGTGCACAGTGGTCCATCACGTCAAGTCATTGGTCTCCAGTACTGCTGTGTTCTGTGTTGGCTCTTTACACCACCCCAAGCGTCGTTCACCACTCACTACAGAAACGTGTCGCTCACGATGAGCTGCTCTACCGCTGCACCCTCGTCCTTTTCAACTGGCTACGCGCAGCCACTGTGGGTTACCTGGACAGCCGGCACCACGAAGGAATTCACAGGTGGTTCCTTTCTGCTGACCTCACAGCCGCGCCCCGCAACGGTCGACGGTCCCTGCCCGCCACTACGTGAGGGCGGCCTGGTCTCCAGCAGCTGAGGAACACTGGAGGCCCTCACGGGTTTGTTACTCCAGAGACTGGCGCACGTTCCGAGTCACTGCCCCCGCCTCACAGAGCCGCTTCTCTGCTGACCGCACAGTGTCCTCGTCGCCTCCTTTTTATACTCGCGGGTCCGCATCTCGTCACATCTGGTGACCAATTCCGCTGTACTTGATAGTATCCAGATACTTTTGGTCACTTGGTCTCAGCTCTTAAAGGTGTACCTGCTTTCAATGAAACACTCTAAACGGACTGTTTTAACACTAGGAAAAGACAAATCCTGCAACAATAGCAGAGTTTCCATGTCAACAGCACCAACTGCAGAAACTTCAGATGCGGCACTCGCATTCTTAACTGTGTTCTGTGTTTTGTAGGAAACATGTTGGCAAGTTCAGAAAGTGGCGCGCGCACGCGCACGCGCGTGTGTGTGTGTGTGTGTGTGTGTGTGTGTGTGTGTGTGTGTGTGTGTGTGTGTGTGTGTGTGTGTGTGTGTGTGTGAGAGAGAGAGAGAGAGAGAGAGAGGGGGGGGGGGGCAGAGCGTAGGTGGTACACTCCGCAAGAAACAAAATGACCTTTTGTAGTGTTGGCAGAAGAGCCAACACCGTGTTGCTAGAGGAGGCCGAAATGCACGCTTTTAAGCTCACGCAGATTGGCGTGAGGTCTGGAACAAGGTAAAGTAATTATCCTATAAAGAAAAGAACGTAGTTCTTGGAATACTTAACTTTAATCCACAATTGGAGAACATCGGTCTGACGGTACAGGCATCACAAATTAAATATCTATTGATAATGGCGCCTTGCTAGGTCGTAGCAAATGACATAGCTGAAGGCTACGCTAACTATCGTCTCGGCAAGTGAGAGCGTATTTGTCAGTGAACCTTTCCTAGCAAAGTCGGCTGTACAACTGGGGCGAGTGCTAGGACGTCTCTCTAGACCTGCCGTGTGGTGGCGCTCAGTCTGCAATCACTGACAGTGGCGACACGCGGGTCCGCCGTATACTAATGAACCGCGGCCGATTTAAGGGCTACCACCTAGCAAGTGTCGTGTCTGGCGGTGACACCACACCTTTGGTCGTGGGATTCCGTCATGAACGGTCACTACACGAAAGGGGATGTTCCATTCCACAGCTGAAGCCTGGGCAGGAAAAGCATATCTCGTATGGTCTAATTTGCACCGCGTATTTCACTGCAGCTAATAACTGACCAAATACAAAAGTCCAAGATGCAAAAAAAAAAAAAAAAAAAAAAAAAAAAAAAAAAAAAAAAAAAAAAAAAAAAAAAAAAAAGTCGCACCACATGGTGACCAAACAAAATGTCATAAGACGAAACAGGGGCAGAAAATACTGCAAAAGACACAGTGTCCGTTACTGCGATACTCACAATGGAAAATAGAGAACACGAGTCACGTGGAAAACCTTGTGTCGGTCCCGTGACAACCCGCTGAGCAGTATGGCCCAAAGGCAACCTCCCTTTCCCTTCTTCCGAGTATTGCGAAAGTAGTGGAGCCCTGCAGCTGTGTTTTTCCACTTCCCGCGTTATCCCCTCTACTGCGCAACTGGAAGAGCTAGGTGCTTCGCGCAACCCACACAAGCGCACTGTTTACTGAGAATTTTGCTTCCTGGTTCGCCTCTTCAGAAATAAATTTAGGTATACAGAAGAGAAAGTGTCCCGACTGGTTCAGTGAGTCACCATCGCCCATCACAAACCGCTAAGCGTAGAAACTTGAAATTTGTAGAGACTGTTGATGTCAATACTGTAGGTATCGTTTGAGGTGGTGGTCTTCGAAATATCTGTCCTATGGGAGTGAAATGGGCGATGAAAGGTTTTTTTGAAAATATGTCGCTAGCTAGCGTAATTTTGAAGCTACGACTGGTGCTTCGTTTCTCGGTCAGAAATAAAAAAAAAAATTACTTGTTTCAGCATTTTTCGAAATCCAACCATTAAGCGTATGAAATACTGGGTGAAAGTGTTTTTTTGACAATAAATGATGATTAAAGAACTACTGAAGAATTTGTAAGGCTAAATGTATGAGAATTCGTATTTGTCTTCTCAGTCTGAAATAGAAAAGTACATGTTTCACTCTATTTCGCAATGAAAGCTATTTTTTGAGTCATCAGTCTTCTGACTGGTTTGATGCAGCCCGCCACGAATTCCTCTCCTGTGTCAAACTTTTCATCTCAGAGTCAGGCGTACTACCAGCGTTCTCAATTGAACCCCTAAGGGAAGTGAAACATATTATGAAAGTATTTCATTACGGAAGCATTTTTAAAGGTAAATCTACGTAAATTTGTATTTGACTTCTCGGTTGGAAATTAAAAAAAAAGAAAGTATTAAGGGATGAAAGTTTATATGAGAATACCACCACAAGAACTCAAAAAGGACTAACGAAAAAAAATGGTTGCAATGGCTCTGAGCACTATGGGACTTAATTTCTGAGGTCATCAGTCCCCTAGAACTACTTAAACCTAGCTAACCTAAGGGCACCACAAACATCCATGCCCGAGGCAGGATTCGAACCTGCGACCGTAGCGGTCGCGCGCTTCCACACTGTAGCTCCTAGAACCGCTCGGCCATCCCGGCCGGCTGACTAACAAAAAACTCAGACTCCAACTAACAGAATGGCCTTTTCGTCCTAAGTATATTCGAAAAAGACCATACTTCTATGGCCTTAACTAGTGTCAATTTTTAGGTGTTGCAATTTGTGAACCAAATCACAGTAAAGCTATTAACAGTCACCGCGAGAAATAGACTTTGTCAGAACAGCATAGGAAAAAGGAGCGACTGTTCAACAGTATTAATTTTAGTACGCCTAAAATATGATTATAGAACAAATTTTGTTCTAATTACTATGCAAACTAATCGCCACCAATGACGAATTAGATACCACGTTTAAATGTTATACCATGTACAACAAAGCACGTGTGCTTCCCACACAGCGTACACTCGAGAAGCACCGGACGGCTAAGCTAGTTCCCATGCGTTCATTATGAAGAACTTTACCCGCACCCGCGGCGCGGAAACACTGCCTGCTGTGCCACGCTGTGTAGCGAGCACAGTGTGAGGTGAGGGGGGCGGGCAGCCGCGCACCACTGCGATCCCAGGACGCACGCAGCGGGCGCCACGTTATTTTGTGCGAAGCACGGCTTCAGAGGAAGGGAGGCAGGCAGACTGCCGTCCCAGTGACTCGTGGGGGCGGCGGAGGCGGACTTGTTGCTCCAGGGGTGGCTGCGCCCCTTAAAGGGCGGGGGGCTCCCCCCAGGGTCGCAGAGCGGCGTATTTCATGGCGAAGGGCGCCACAGAGGCGGCGCACAACTCCGCCGTCTAACGAGGTTTGCCTAGGCTCCGCGCGCCACGACAGCAGCTGTCTATGAAATCAAAACACGGAGCCCGTAATACTGCCACCGCGATCGACTCTTCACGATCATCTACGATAGATAATCAGGCGCTGTAGCAGCAAAAATCAGGCATCATACCGCAGTAATAAGAAGATTTCAAACATTCCACATAGCTAAACGCATTGCGTAACTCAAAGTTGATCTGGTGGGGGGAAAACAGAATATTACGTGACATAGCACCCCCAATACTCAAGAGATTTTTTTAAAATCATCTCTCTTCTGACTGAATTGATGCGGTCCGCCACGAATTCCACTCCCAGGTCACCCTTTTCATCCCAAAGTAGCACTTACAACATACGTCCTGAGTTTCTTGTCGGATGTATTCCAACCTCTGTCTCCCTCTACGGTTTTTACCCGCTACACCTCCCTCTTGTACGGCAGAGATTATTCCCTGATGTCTTCGAAGACGCCGTATCATGCTGTCCTTCATTTTTGACACTATTTTCAAAATGTTCCTTCCCTCGCCGAGCCTGCAGAAACGCCTTTCATTTCTTATCCTAGCACCCCACCTAATTTGCAGGGTCCTTCTGTAGCACCTAATATCCGATTTTCATCTGTTCCGGTTTCCCACAGCCCATGACTCACCGCCAAACAATGCGGTGCTGCAAAGCTACATTCTGAGAAGTTTTTTTTCCTCAAATTAAGACCTATGTTTGAGCCCAGCACACTTCTCTTGGCCAGGAATGTCCTCTTTGCCTCTCCTGCTCTGCTTTTCATTTCCTCCTCGCTTAATCTGTCGACCTTCGCTTTGCTCCCAACGTACGAGGGGTCGTTCAGTAAGTAACGCAATACATTTTCTGAAAGCAGGTTGGTTTTATTCAGAATTGCAATACACCATTTTATTCCGCACTCTTTTGGTCACAAAACCCTATTTCTGCAGTATAATCACCGTCCAGTGCGCTGGCCCCACACTACCTTACTGGGTGGCCTGTGTGTCCCGCACAGTCCATTATTCTACTGGTCGACGTCAGAGCCAACGTGTTGCTCAATCATCATCATCATCCACTTACCGCTTCCCACGGAGTGTATCTTTGATCGGGCCAGACACATGGAAGTCGGAAGGTGCGAGATCCGGGCTGTAGGGTGGACGACGAAGAACAGTCCAATGAAGTTTTGTGAGCACCTCTCGGGTGCACAGACTTCTGTCAGGCCTTGTGTTCTGACGGCGAAGCAGAAATTAGTTTGCGTTTTTCTGGCGTCCAACACGCTGATGCCGTTTCTTCAATTTCCTGAGGATGGCGCAGTACACTTGAGAGATGATCGTCTCACCATGGAGGACGACATCAGACAGAATAGCGAGTCCCAGAAGTCGTTCGCCATGACTTGGCCGGCTGACGGTGCGGCTTTCAACGTCGTCTTCGGAGGAGAGACGGTTGGCGCCTGCCCACGGATTGCCGTTTGTTCCAGGTTCCAAGTGATGAACCCATGTTGCACAAAAACTTGCCACGATCAGCCCCTAACGCAAAAGCAATTCCGCATAGGCGGTCCTTCGTTGCTCTTTACAACCCAGCGGGCACACACACACACACACACACACACACACACACACACACACACACACACACACACCTCCGAGTAGCCCACCTGGTGAACGAGTGTGTCGGCACTACGAACAGCGAGTTGTCTGTGATCACCTCGAATGACAGTGTGTCAGCACGCTGCGACATGACAGGAGGCACAGCTGCGTGCGGCCGATCGGCACGCGGGGAGATGGCACAGGTTCGAGCGACGTTGTTGCCATGACGACAGACACATCGCCCAACTCGGAAGACATTCTGCAAGCGCCTATGAAAATCTAACACGCTCTGGTTTTCCCCCCAAAAGAAACTCCATGACAGCTGTGTGCTTGGAACGCATCTCCGTTACAGAAGACATTTTGACCAAAGGCTGAAAACAATGACACTATCTGCCAGTGGGCATTGGTTTATATCAACGGGGAAAGTTGAAAATTTGTGCCGAATCGTGTTGTAAATCAGTGCCCAGTGGCAGGTAATGTGTTTAATTTATTTGTGTCTTTTGCGTCATAGTGGCTGCAGGATCAAAATTCGGTTATGTCCGAAAGAACAGATACCACATAACATTCCATTTTGTACGCATAGCACCGACGCCTATCGGAACTTCATGAAACTATAGAAACTGAAGTGGGAACATTGTACGGTGTCCCGCAGTTTCTCGATCGAAAGAGGCCGAGAAAAGAAATTGCTGACATGACTTTTCGCACGCCCCACGTAGAAGAATTCGTTCACTCTACGTTGTGGCCTCCAATTCTAATGCTAAGTTATTTGCTGTTGTGATTTCTGCTACTCTTCATTATTGCCATTTGTCTTCCGTTTGCTTCCCAGCTATAGTGTGTGTTCATCAGACTTGAGACCCTTCAACAAGTCACGCAGTTCTTCAGTTTCACTGACTACAATAGTGCGATCATTGAGTCCTGTCACCGATATTCTGGCACGCTGAACTGCAGTCGAACTCCTCGGCTTTTACTTTGTTTCAACCACTGATTTTCGACGTTGGGACCGAGCAGCAGGGGAACGATGGCTACACGAATGTCTTAACAGCACTCGTGATCCGAGCTTGCAGGCCCAAAGGACGCCAAATCGCACCGACCATCCTTCAGCTTCTTCCCCCATCAGGGATAAACCTTTCTTCGACTGTCACAATAAAAGAAGATGTAAATCACTGTTTTCCTGCAACTTCTTCGAAGCGAACCAAAACAATTTACTACAAAATCTTGTCAACTTGTAGGAAGTCGACACCCTTTATATTGCGTCACGAAGTTACTTAAATATTCGAAGTCCTTTTTTAAATTTTATATTGGAAAGGATTGTTTGTGTATGAAATTTCGTGTACTACGTGTGACTGCGTAAACAGTCTCATGTCCACCTTTGGATCCCAATCTCTGACGAATTCTTTTTCCTGTTTTGTCTAATCAGCTGTAGGTAATGTACCTTTACTGACAGTGTAAAAAATTTTTAACACTTTCTTCAAAGTATTTATATTTTGATTGTGTTACACAGCCTCCATAAATAGTAGAAATGGTAGTGTGTCACACTTTATTCTGCTTTCCAATTTATTCTTTATTGTGCGACCGGTTTCCGTCAAAGACCACTATCCAGCCACAGACTTCTGTTGATAGGAAGAGTTATGTACAGACAGACATTAAAAAATTTAATATTTATAAATAACGTTTGTTTAAGGCACACGTGATCTCTGACTAGCAACATTGGGACCTCGGGCTCGCGTTCGAACCCAGCCACTTCTTAAATTTTGAATGAAAACCATCAGCAATTGCTGGCCAAGACTTCCGGCATAAGAAGTCACCCTCGTTCTGCCAACGGCCTTGTCAAAGAGGGCGGAAGAGCGGACAGAGGTTCAGGGCACTCTCTTGTCCTAGGGGTGGGAAATTGCCCCTAAAGGCGGAAGAATCAGCAATGATCAACGACATGAGGATGCAGAAGGCACTGGAAACCACTGTGTTAACGATGCATAGTGTTTATCCATAGCACGTGTGGCCTCGAACTGAAAAAAGTATCATGATGATCTCCCCATTGCAAAAAATTCCAGACTAGTCTCCCATTTGGATCTCCGGGAGGAAACAGCCAAGGGAGACGTGACCTCGAGAGAAAGATTGAGTAACCTAGGGAAAGATAACGTCCTACGAGGTTAAAGGGGGGAGGGGGGGCGTGGAATGTCAGAAGTTTGAATGTCGTAAGAAAGCTAGAAAATCTGAAAACGTAAATGCTATGGCTTAATCTGCATAAAGTGGACGTCTGTAACGAGAAATGGAAATAAGACAAAGATTCCTGGTCAAACGAGTACAGGGCAATATCAACAGCAGCAGAAAATGGAATAACGGGAGCAGGATTCGTCATGAATAGAAAGGTAGGACAGAGAGTAAGTTACTGTGAACGGTTCAGTGATAGCGTTTTTATCAGAATAGACACCAAGCTAACACCGAAAACGATAGTTCAGGTATAAATGCCGGCGTAAGAAGCAGAAGACGAAAGGACAGTAAGTGTATATGAGGATTTGAAAGGGTAATTCAGTACGTACACGGGAAGGAAAATCTAACAGTCATCGGATATTGGAATGCTGTTGTAGCTAAGCCAGTAGAGGAAAGGGTTACGGCAGAATATGGGCTTAAGTAATAGGAACGAGAGAGGAGAAAGACTAATCCAGTTCTGCAACAAATGTCAGTAATAGCAAATCCTCTGGTCAGGAACCCCAAGAGCAGGTGTTCGACTTTGGAAAGGCCGGGAAATACGAGAAGATTTCACTTACATTACATCCTGGTCAGGCAGCGATTCCGAAATCAGATACTGGATTGCAAGCATACCCGTGAGCAGATATAGATTCAGATCATAATTTAGTAACTATGAAGAGTTGGCGGAAGTTTAAGAGATTAGTCAGGAAGAATCACTACGCGCACAGGTACTAAGCAATGAAGAGATACGCTTCAAGTTCTCTGAGCCTACAAAAATTGGTTCAAATGGCTCTGAGCACTACGAGACTTAACATCTGAGGTCATCAGTCCCCTAGAACTTAGAACTACTTAAACCTAACTAACCTAAGGACATCACACACATCCATGCCCGAGACAGAATTCGAACCTGCGACGCAGCGGTCGCGCGGTTCCGTACTGTAGCGCCTAGAACCTCTCGGCCACACTGATGAGCCTACAGATACTGGCATAAGCAATAGTTCAGTAGGCAGTTCAGTTGAAGAGGAATGGGCACGTCTAAAAATGGCAGTCACAGGAAACTGTAGGTACAAGGAAGACAACTGCAAAGGAACCATGGATAACAATTGGAATACTTCAGTTGATCAACGAAACAATGAAGCATAAAAGTGTTTAGGGAAATTCGAGCATACAGAATTTCAAAGTCTCTTAACAACGAAATAAATACCAAGTGTAGCAAAAGAAAGGCGAAATGACAGCATGAAAAATGTGAAGAAATCGAAAGGAAACGATTATCAGAATGACGGACTCGGCACAAAGGAAAGTCGAAGCGACATTCGGTGAAATTAAAAGCAAGGCCGGTAACATTAAGAGTGCAAAGGGAATTCCACAGTTAAACGCAGAGGAGAGAGCGGATAGGCGGAAAGAGTACGTGGAGGACGTCTATGAAGAAGAGGCCTTGTCTGATGAAGCGACAGGAGTCGACAAAAGAAGAGATAGGGGAGCCGGTATTAGAATCAGAATTTAAAACAGGATCGAAAGACTTAAGATGAAATAAGGCAGAAGAGACAGATAACATTCCATCGGAATTTCTAAAATTATGGGGCAAGTGGTGTATAGAATGTATGAGACTGGCGATGTACCACCGACGTTCGGAAATACATCACTGACACAATTCGGAAGATTGAAAGAGTCGACAAGTACAAGAATTACTGCGTAGTCAACACAACAGCTCATGCATCCAAGTTGCTGACATGAATAATATACAGAATAATGGAAAATAAAATTGAGGATGTGCTAGATGACGATCAGTTTGGCTTTGGGAAACGTAAAGGCACCAGAGGGGCAGTTCTGACGTTGCCATTGATCATGGAAGCAAAACTAAAGAAAAATCGAGACAGGTTCACAGGGTTTGCCGACCTCGAAAAAGCGTTCCACAATGTAGAATGGTACAAGATGTCCGAAATTCTGAGAATAACAGGGGTAAGCCCTAGGGAAAAACGGGTAATGTTAAAAGTGTAGAACAACCGAGAGGGAACAGTGAGAGTCAGAGATGAAGAACTAAGTGCTCGGATTAAAAAGGGCGTAAGACAGGGATGACGTCTTTCGCCCAAACTGTTCGATCTGTATATTGAAGAAAGAACGCAAATAAAACAAAGTTTCAAGAGTAGGATTAAAATTCAAGGAGGAAGGACATCAATGATGAAATTCGCTGATGGCTGCTAAGGGAAGAAGAATTACAGCATGTGTTCAACGGGCTGAACAGTCGGATGAGGGCAGAATGTGGAGTGAGAGTCAATCGTATAGAGACGAAGGTAACGAGAAGCAGCCGAAATGAGAACAGTGAGAAACTTATCAGGACTGGTGATCACGAAGTAGACGAAGTTAATGAATTCTGCTGTCTAGGCAGCAAAATAACAAACAACAGACAAAGCAAGGATGACGTGAAAAGCAGACTAGCACTGACAGAAAGGGCATTCCTGGCCAAGAGAAGTCTACTAGTACCAAATCAACAAAGGCCTTAATTTGAGGAAGAAATTTCTAACAAGGGAACCTCCCCATCGCACCCCCCTCAGATTTAGTTATAAGTTGGCACAGTGGATAGGCCTTGAAAAACTGAACACAGATCAATCGAGAAAACAGGAAGAAGTTGTGTGGAACTACGAAAAAATAAGCAAAATATACGAACAGAGTAGTCCATGAGCAAGACAGGCAACATCAAGGATAGTGTGAACTCAGGAGCGCCGTGGTCCTGTGGTTAGCGTGAGCAGCTGCGGAACCAGAGGTCCTTGGTTCAAGTCTTCCCTCGAGTGAATAGTTTACTTTGTTTATTTTCGCAAAGTTATGATCTGTCCGTTTGTTCATTGACGTCTCTGTTCACTGTAATAAGTTTAGTGTCTGTGTTTTGCGACCGCACCGGAAAACCGTGCGATTAGTAGACGAAAGGACGTGTCTCTACGATCGGAACCGAAAACATTTGATCGCAAGGTCATAGGTTAACCGATTCCTCCACAGGAAAACACGTCTGATGTATTCTATACGACACTGGTGACGGCATGTGCGTCACATGACAGGAATATGTTGTCGACCCACTTGTACACTTGGCGAATGGGTAAAAAGATTCTTCTACCTTGCCCGATTTAGGTTTTCTTGTGGATGCGATAATCACTCCCAAAAAAGTGATGAAAACATAAGAGTTTGTTACATAAACTGCAACAAATGAATGCAACAGTTTCACAGTCGCACAGCTTTCGCTGTACTCTGCCAAAACATATGTTTTTAACGTTTTCAAATTTTTCCGTGTGTAGACCGTCAAATCCTGCATATGTCGAAGCAAATCACATGTCCTGGAATTTTGGAGAGCGAAGTTGATTATGTGTGAGTGCCTGAACTTTGATAATTGACACACGATCACGTAAACAATACTACTCTGTGTACCTGTGCAGCTTCGCAAAATCATAGAGTCTTTTCACAAAGTATTTCACTTGCCGAAAACCAAACACATCTAACGGTTGCACAAGAAGTGTACAACCTGAAGGAATGGTGATCACGTCTACTCCCACATTAAAATTGTACACTGCCTGATCCTTCTGTCCTGTATAGCTGTCAAGGAGTAAGGCAAAATCTTTATCCACGTAAGAAGCAATCACACTTTCATGAAAGTCTTTCACTAGTCTTTTCTCCATTTTTCCTGTCGCACATCAATTCACAATGACATTCGGCGTTTGCGCAAGTACCCTATTCACCTGTTGCTGAACTTGCGGTCCAAATACACCATTTTTTCCTGCAAACATAAATAAAATGTAGGTAAAAGAAATCCTGCTTTGTTCAGAGCATATTGTATGGTATAACTATGTGAAGTGGCATGCAGCTGGTCTACAGTACATTCCGTGCCGCCTTCTCCAACTAACGATAACGTGCGGGTCGATTTCATTTCACGGTTAAAACCGGACTCATCTGTGTTGATAATATATGCGTCTTCATACTGTTGGAATCTGACGTTAGTTTCTGTAACAAACGTCTCGGAACACTCTAAAAGTTCTTCCAGTTTAGTCACAATCTTCCTGCTTGTAATTTTGTATTTTCTTTTGAACGTGACAAGCCAATGAGACGAAGCCTTGAAGTCCAGGCTCATTTGTTTAGCGTAATGCAATCCCCAAATCTGTAGGTCTGTATCATGCACTCCACTTAATTCATTTGTGGCTTTAATAAATTGTCGGTATACATGGTTTTCTAGTTCACTGAACTTCTGTCTTTGGGTTCCACCTCGTTCCACGACTTCTATGCAATATTCAATTGCGCTTTTTCCCTCCATCCCTTTAAATTTCTTAAATTTATTTGTTACTTCACTCCATAATCTATATTTGCGTCTTTTAATTGCTTTGGACAGTAACCTGTATTGGAGCATTTCCTTCATGTAACCTAAAGAAATACCATCAGATTGAAGTCGCAGTATTTCCTCTTCGTGTTCTTCGTACGGATCGTCAATAATCTCATCATCTGGTACATACAGCCCCGCAGGAATCAGCAAGGTATCGTCATCACCACACGTACTGTTTATCAACAAATGTAGGAAATAATCATACAAATGTTCGACAATCGTCCGATTCCTTAAGGAACTTTCCGATTTCTTACAGTTCGGAAAATATTCATTGACCTTGTTATTGAAGTCGCGAGCTATATTTGCTGGATTCATATTGACCACGGAATACATCTCACGTATTTAATGCACTTTCGTCCAAAGCAGCGAACAGTCAACTGCCAGCCAGGGAGCCTCGTTAGCAGGAATACTTTCTCTTCCGTGCCCTGTAGTCGACTGACGTCGTGTGTTTCCATGTTTGTTTAGGTGTAGCGTCCCCATAGCGTCCCCATACTACGGCGCAATTACCTCGCATCGGACGGACGGACGGATAATAATTGTCTGAAGATAAAAAATTAAACTTTTGACTCGAGGGAAGACTTGAACCAAGGACCTCTCGTTGCGCAGCTGCTCACGCTAACCACAGGACCACGGCGCTCCTGAGCTCACACTATCCTTGATGTTGCCTATCTTGCGCATGGACTACTCTGTTCGTATATTTTGCTTATTTTTTTTCATAGTTCCACACAACTTCTTCCTGTTTTCTCGATTGATCTGTGTTCAGTTTTTCAAGGCCTATCCACTGTGCCAACTTATAACTAAATCCGAGAGGGGTGCGATGGGGAGGTTCCCTTGTAAGAATGTGCAATGGGAACACGGTATTGTATGATAGTGAAACGTGGACTGTGGGAAAACCGTAACAGAAGAAATTCTAAAACATTCGAGATGTGCTACTACTGACGAATGTTGAAAATTTGGTGGACTCAGAAGGTAAGGAACGAGGAGGTTCTGCGCAGAATCGGAGAGGAAAGGAAGATTTGGAAAACACTGACAAGGAGAAGGGACAGGATTATAGGACGTCTGTTAGGACATTAGACCATCCGGGAATGACTTCCATGGTACTAGAGGAAGCTACAGAGGGCAAAAACTCTAGAGGAAGACAGAGATTGGAATGCGTCCAGCAAATAACAGGGGACGCTGGTTGCAAGTCCTGCTCTGAGATGAAGAGGCTGCCGCACGAGAGGAGTTTGTAGAGGAACGCAGAAGATTGATGGTTCAAAGTGTTTAGTCGTGCATCTACTCTACGCACGACTAAACATTATTTATAAACATTTTGTTGTTGACAGTTTTTCTTTGATTTGTTTATGTAACTCTAGCTGTTAGCAAAATATCTGTGATGCATAGCCGTCTTTGACGGAAACCGGCCGCACAGTAAATAATAAACTCAACAGCAGCTTAATATGTTACATGGTGTCATTTCCACTACTTGTATTTGCATTGAGCTGCTGGCAGTATTGTTCAGTGAACTCAACCTAAATAAAATAAACATACATTCACTGATTTTATACCGAATATTGTTGGTGTCCTTTATGACACACAAAAAGGTGCCGAGCACAGAGCGAAGATCACAATGGATAGAGCACCTTACACGCCACACCGTGCAGTCTTGTGGCAGCTTTGCCTAGCTGCCTAACGTACCCGTTACGTCAATGACTCAGGCGTAAGGCCGCTACTTGCACGAGAAAAGCAGCATGTACTTGTGATTGCGAGCGAAACTAAGGAGGTCGCCATGTTTAGGCTTTGTCCAACACGACAACTCTCTTACCGTTCCCAGGACACTGTCAAGTGAAGAAAACGTATTGGGATTCTGTTCTAGACGCGTTAACAGTATTAACGTAAAGCAGTAATAATTCTTCTTATAAATCGCATGTAACGCAACACACGAAATTCCTAGTTGTGACACCACCCTATTGACTGAGACGCAGAATGTTACTTTCTGAAGATATCCGCAGAAACAGCGGCGCGCGCGCGCGCGCACACACACACACACACACACACACACACACACACACACACACACACACATCAGCGCGAGCTTTTAATCCGCGCAGCAGCGAGCCTATTACCGGCGACGTATCGGTCTCTTACAGGCGGAGTAGCCGGCCTGTTCCTGCCGATATACCGGGCTTTCACCCGCAGAGTAGCTGCCGATACAACCCTCTAGCTGCAGACTGCGTTATCGCATCACATAGGGTGAAAGCCCGGCAGTTGAGGGGCGGCCTACCAGAGGCGTGGCCAGAGCGGGTCCACGTGGCCGCCCCTGGGGACGTCGTTAGGCTGCCCGCCTAGCGCCGCAGCTGTGCGGGCGGCCTGCCTACCTTCGTGGCAGGCGTCGTCTTTCACGGCGACGCACTACTCGCGTATACAGGGTAATTTTTTAACTCGAGACAAGTAAATATCTGGCAAACGAGGCATTATGTGTTCTAGGTGGAAAGCTATTTCCAGTAAAGGGGACATTGTCTGCCCTACAACTGGTCAACGCCTAACCACTCCTCTTGAGTGGGCGGGGTCACTTTGTATTTTCAAATAGGAGTCCCCCATTTTCATCGCATATCCGGATTCTACACCAAAAAATAGTACAGTTCACTCAAACTATTGTTTTTCATCAGTAGAAGATGGCAACGTAATCGAAAATATCACGTGTGCTTGTTTTTTGCAATTCCGACGCCTTTCATTCTACGTATCATTCACCATGTAAATGTAAACCCTAGTTTTCTAACGGTTAATATTTATGTTCGAAATTTGCTTTAGTGTTGCAGGTTTGATTCTACAGTACACTACAGCTAGCCGTTTCACTTCCTGGTTGAAAACTACGTTTAACGTCGTGCAGGAACAACGGCGTCAATGTAATAGTTTCCTGTTTCCACCGGGATGCTTTATATGGGTGATTCCCTTGCCTCTCACCACTGGGGTGCTTGGTTTCGTTGAGAATCCACAGCAGGTGCGCCTGTCACTATAGCTTCACGGACATAGTACCTCATTACAGTGGTTGTGGTTTGTATTCCATCAGTAGCCGCCTGGCGGGAGAATACGACGGTCGGATGGAGACACACACCGAAATCAGTCACCCTGATGGCGGGTTCGACGGCGGCCACCGGCCTCGAGCACCACGACGGTTCGGGGGGTTCTCCACAGTCAACACCTTAGGGAGCAGGAAATTACGTGAGCACACAAGTAGCTTGCATGCCATAAATGTCAACCTCTACCCGTGTTACATGCACTGTACAATCACATTTGGAACACTCAAGTAAAGTCTGAATATCAATATCAACAGTTAGAACGCAATGGTTTACATCGTAAACGAAATGAAGAAAGAAATATGTCATCGGGTCTTAACTGCAAAAACAGGACCGGCCGCTGTGGCCGAGCGGTTCTAGGCGCTTCACTCCTGAACCGCGCGACCTCTACGGTCGCACGTTCGAATCCTGCCTCGGGCATGGATGTGTGTGATGTCCTTGTTTAAGTAGTTCTAAGTTCTAGGGGACTGATGACCTCAGATGTTAAGTCCCATAGTGCTCAGACCTATTTGAACCATTTTTTTTGCAAAATCAGACACACTTGGTATTTGTCTTTACAGCGCAATCTGCCACGAACTTTAAACAATGGTTTGGGCAAACTGCAGTTACTTTTTGGAGTAGAAAGTGAATACGCAATAAATATGGAGGGTTCCCATTCCAAAACACAAAACTGACGCTGCCCATGCAGGAGGAGTGGTTAGGCGTTGACCAGTTGTAACACAGACACCAACATTAATTTGACTAATATTAAATTTTCACCCAGAACACTAGTTACGTGTTTTCCAGGTAATTGTCTCAAGTGGTGGGTGACTGACTGACTGATAATGATGACCCCGAGAATGATGAACGTATCAATTTGAGGTAAGCTAAAAGCGAGAATCGTTCTGGTACCTCTGAGAGCGGAATACTTGTACTGTACTGTACTGTACCGTTGAGCACTTAGGTTAAGACATCGGGGTGACAAATCAACCAATGCAGGTGGCGTGTTCTCCGCTCACATGGCCAATCAAATGGTTCAAATGGCTCTGAGCATTATGGGACTTAACATCTATGGTCATCAGCCCCCTAGAACTTAGAACTACTTAAACGTAACTAACCTAAGGACATCACACAACACCCAGTCATCACGAGGCAGAGAAAATCCCTGACCCCGCCGGGAATCGAACCCGGGAACCCGGGCGCGGGAAGCGAGAACGCTACCGCACGACCACGAGCAGCGGACCCTGGACAATCCTCGTGTACAACGACTGTACTGTAGTAGGCTCCGGTCTTGAGTTTACAAGTTGGATTAGCCGTAACCGAGTGGAGTTGTACCCGATGACACGATTTTTCTGTGAGGGCAAGCAAAGGGAAGTAGCAGAGAAGCGGAATGGTTGTGGATGACGATATATCTGCGTAGGAGACATCCGGCTCACACCTCGTTTGAGACACCATTCCAAAGACGACGCGGAACAGGGCAGCTACCACCAAATTACAACGACCGACGGAGAAGACGAACTACACGGACGCCCGACTTAGAAGACGCACTGCTTGCTGGAGTGGATGAGGCGCCTTGTAATCGGCACGTGAAGTGAATTTCTCGCAGGGTACTGTGTGTGCCGAGCACTGCGGGTAGCACAGCTAATACCCAGCCATCCACAGACGGTGCTCGCTATGACTCGTACCTACGTCAGACCTCGCGTCGTGGTCACTCAATGGTTGTTGCAGCTTCACACTTTCCTGCGAATGTGCTTTTGACGGATCGAGCCTGTTTCACCGAGGATGGAATGCTTCGTGATCGTAACAGTCATGTTTGGGTCGGTGAGAATCATCGCGCTACAGCTGTGAAGAGTCATCGACATAGACTGTCCAACGTGTGAGCAACCATAGTCAATGAAAACGATCTCAACCCGTTTCTCATTCCTCCCCCACTTAAACGAGCACAGCATCTATCAGAGACGAGCTACCCAGGTTCGTGGCACTTGTCCCACTTACAGGTTCCAGCGTGATTAGAACCGCACTTCACTGTGGACTGAGGTTTCGCGAACACCTGGACCAGATATTCCCTGAAAAGTGGAGGGGCTGAGGAGGTCCCGTGTTCACGTGCTCTCACCCCACCTGATTTCTTCTCGTGGGGCCATCGGAAAGGTCGGTGTACGAAACAACAGCCGAGACCTGCCAACAATTCTCGCTGCCTCTGACGCTGTCCAAACGACACCGCGGATATTGCACTGAAACGCCAAAGGAACTGGTAAAGGCATGTGTATTCCATTACAGAGATATGCAAAGAGGCAGAATATGGTGTTACGGTCGGAAACGCCTATACAAGGCAACAAGTGGCTGGCGCATTTGTTAAATAGGTTACTGCTGCTACAATGGAAGGTTATCAAGATTTAAGTGAGTTTGAACGTGGTGCTATAGTCGACGTACGAGCGACGGGACACAGCATCCTCGAGGTGGCGACGAAGTGCGGATTTTCCAGTACGACCGTTTCACCAGTGTAACGTGAATATCAGAAATTCGGTAAAACATCAAATCTCCGACATCGCTGAGGCCGGAAAAAGATCCTGCAAGAACGGGACCAACGACGACTGAGGAGAGTCGTTCAACGTGACAGAAGTGCAACCGTTCCGGAAGTTGCTGGGCCATCAACAAGTGTCAGCGTGTGAACCATTCAACGAAACATCACTGATATGGGCTTTCGGAGCCGAAGACCCACTCGTGTACCCTGGATGACTGCACAACACAAAGCTTTACGCCTCGCCTGGGCCCGTCAACACCGACATCGGTCTGTTGATGACTGGAAACAAGTTGCCTGACGGGACGACTCTCGTAACAATTTGTATCGAGCGGATGTAAGGGTATGGAGACAACCTCATGTACCCGTGGACCCTGCATGTCAGCAGGGGACCGTTGAAGCTGCTGGAGGTCTGTAACGGTAGGAAATTTGTGGTAAGGTCTTACGGGACCAACCCGCTGAGGTCGTCGGTAGCTAGGTCTGTAATGGTGTGGGGCGTGTGCAGTCCGAGTGTATCTACATACGACTGGTGCATCTACATACGACTATGACAGGAAACACGTACGTAAGCGTCCTGTCTGATCAACTGCATCCATTCATGGTCATTGTGCCTTCCGACTGACTTGGGCAGTTCCAGCAGAACTATGCGATACCCTACACACGTCCAGAATTGCAACAGAGTGGCTGCAGGAATCCTCTTCCGAGTGTAAACACTTCCGCTGGCCACCAAACTCACGAGACATGAAAACTATTGAGCGTATCTGGGATGCCTTGCAACGTGCTGTTCAGAAGAGATCTCCACCGCCTCGTACTCTTACGGATTTATGGACAGCCCTGCAGGATTCGAGGTGTCAGTTCCCTCCAGCATTTCTTCAGACATTATTCGAGTCCATGTCACGTCGTGTTGAGGCACTTCTGCGTGTTCGCGGGGGCTCTACACGATATTAGGTACGTGTACCAGTTTCTTTGGCTCTTCGGTGTAGAACGGCTACGACAGAACTTTGTGCCTGCACTGACGATGGGGGACGCCATTTTGAAATGCAGTAGTTTGTGAAACTTGTGCAGGTAAATGGAATTCATTATTGCTGTGCCGCAGACTCGGGATTTTCGGTTCCTCTGGCATTAAGTTCAGTGGGCCGTTAGTAATCCATCAACAGGAGAAATTACCTGAGGGTATTGTCGAGTATTCAGCGTGAATCCTGCACGTCACATGATCAGGGTCCGGAAGTTCGGGGCTATCAGTTTGAGCGCTGCGCGGGGCTGAGACGGAACTTGAGTAGGCCTTCGCCCGTACCTTCCTACTCTGTCGTTTCCAGACTGGGGTCCTCTACCTCAATCTGATACATATACACTCCAGCACCATCGCTTGATGATTCTATCATCACTTGGGAATCACCTTGCATGTCGCAGTTTTAATGGACTGATGGGGGCAGAAAGAGAAAACTGAGGATGTGTTAGGTGACGATAAATTTGCCTTTATGATGGATATATGCCCCAGAGAGGCAGTTGTATCGTTGCATATGATAGTGGAAGTAAGACTTAAGAACAATCGAGACAATCACAGGATTTGTCTACTTAGAAAAAGCGTCCGACAGACGAAAATGCTGCAAGACGGTCGATAAACTCAGGAAGAGATACGTAGGGGCCCAAGCTGTATGGAAAGACAGGTAATGTACAATACATACAACAAACAAGGGATAATACTAAAAATGGAAGACGACGAACGAAGTGCTCTGATTACAAAGGGTGTAAGACAGTGATGCAGTCATTCGCCCTCGTATTCAGTCTCTAAATGACGCAAACAAAGACAGGAAAAACGTTCAGGACTGCAAGCTGAAGGGACATCAGTTATAATATTCTCCATCCTGAGTCAAAGTGAGAAGGAACTGCAGGAGCTGTCGACTGGAAAGAAAGGTCTAATGTGTGAACAATGATCTCTAACAAGGGGAACTTACACTCCGCCAATCTTCGATTTTCTTCATTCTTCTACTCTAGGGACAAAAGAGGAACTTGTTAACGTCTGCAATGCTATATAAAGCAAGTCGTTGTTTAACGTTGTTAGCAAATATCTCGAAAAGGTCTTGACTGATTTACTTCGAATTTTTATAGAATACTGTAACAAACATTCAGATGGACACGGTACATATTTCTTTAAAAAACAATGGCGTAGTTTCCCATCGAAATCAACTGCGATACAGATAACACTGTAGACTGTTACGCTGTGAAAGTATGCGGTTTCGTATTCTTTTTCGTATTTAGTTTCAACAGAAAATAAAGTTGCATTTATGGTTTATGATTAGAATACTATTACGCAATCTGAATAGTCCGAGACTTTAAAATCGTCCCCATTGGCAGATTAAAACTGTGGTAAGTACTGTCGCTGAAGCTGCTATCCTCACAGAGCCAGCAGTTGGAGAGGTGTCTCGTACCCCGTATGACACCCAACCGGTTCACCCGTTCATTTTAAGGACTTCAGTTCTCAATAAAGGTTTCGTTCGCAAAAACAGTAAGCAAAACGTAACGTCACAGACAGTAGGTAAGAAGGTAAGAGGACACACACACACACACACACACACACACACACACACACACACACACACACACACACACAGAGAGAGAGAGAGAGAGAGAGAGAGAGAGAGAGAGAGAGAGAGAGAGAGAGAGAGAGAGAGAGAGGGGGGGGGGGCATGAAGGGAATATGGACAGAGAGAGGGTTACTACAGATATTTAGCGAGGTTTTGGCAGGTTCGCTCGTCTAATGTTAATTTAACTGTTAGGAAGTCTTTTCTGAAGGTATTGGTTCAGAGTCTAAAACAGTATTGAAGTGAAGCGTGGACGATAAACAGTTCAGACAAAAGGGAACAGAAACCTTTGTGACGTGGTGTTACAGAAGGATGTTGGGGATTAGATTGGCAGATGGAGTAAGTGATCGGGAGACACTGAATCGAATTGGAGAAAAAAGAAATTTATGGCGCAACTTTAGCAAAAGATGACCCATCTAGAAGCATTACAGAATCGTCAATTAGCTAGTGGAGAGAAGTGTGGGAGGTAAAAGTTGTAGAGGGAGACCAAGGCTTCAATATGTTATGCAAGTCAAATAGATGTAGTTTGCAGTAGCTATCGAGAGACGAAGAGGGTTGTACACGATAGACTAGTGTGCAGAACTGCATCAAATCAATCTTTGGACTGCAGATTACAGCAACAAAGAAAACCTATACTTTTGAAAGTATACGACGCACCACTAAGGACTTATGCAAATTGGTCAGAAATTCATATTCATACAAAAAATGGTCAAATGGCTCTGAGCACAATGCGACTTAACATCTATGGTCATCAGTTCCCTAGAACTTAGAACTACTTAAACCTAACTAACCTAAGGACATCACACAACACCCAGTCATCACGAGGCAGAGAAAATCCCTGACCCCGCCGGGAATCGAAACCGGGAACCCGGGCGCGGGAAGCGAGAACACTACCGCACGACCACGAGCTGCGGACCGTTCGTACAGGTATCGCCGGAAAATGCAAAATTGTTAACTTAACCGACCTCATGGATGAATGTGTGACGTCGCAGCGCAATTTCAGTGTACACCTGGAAATGATAGTGTACAGGGAACATGTCGATACCACGTGTGTACTCTGCTGGACATTAATACGCCTCGTTGACAGGCGCCTGAACAATATACGCAGATGTGAACATTTTAAAGAGGACGTAAAGTTGGGCTCAAAGATGCCGGTTGGAGTAATCGGTGAATCGTTCGACATTTAAATGGGAGCGATGCCACTGTTGGACGATGGTGGCAGGCGTGGGTGAACCACGGCCGAACGCACTGTCAGGATGGAAGCGGTCGGCCTAGGGAGGCGACGGAACGAGGGGACCCAGCGATCGTCAGAGAGGCACTCACAAGCACAGATTCATCGTTACCATAGATCCGAAGTGCAACTGGTGCTACAGTGACCACAAGGAGGACTCGTAGGCGGCTGAGCTCACGGCGCCCCTCGCATCGACATCCGTAGACCTCTGGACAGCAACAGGCCCGTTTGCAGTGGTGTCGGGATATGCAGCCTGAAATATCGTCGATTCGTCTAGAACTGTCTCCGGTGATGATGCACGCTACGTATTGATCCCTGACGAACAGCAAAGACGCCCTGGGCAAAGGTGGGGTATCAGCACGACTTACCTGCCCTACAACCAGGGGTGACGATCTGGGCTGCTGCAGTACTTCATTGCACAGTAGGACCGCTTTGGTCGCACCCGTGGCCCCTTACGCCACACAGTGCTACATCCACGGTATTCTACGGCTCGACTTGTGCCCCTCCCTGGGCTTACATTTCAGCACGGTTATCTCCACCCTACTGCTTTTCTTCGTGCTTGCCAAACCGTGCCTTGGCCAGCAAGGTCGCGGGATCTCTCGCAGATCGAGAACATCTGGAATATTCTGGGCAGGGCCCTCCATCCAGTTCGATATTTTGACAATCCAACGCGTCAATTGGACAGAATTCGGCACTCTGTACCTCAGGAGAATATCCAACAAATCTGTCGGTAAGTGCCAAGTGGTTCAAATGGCTCTGAGCACTATGGAACTTAACATCTGAGGTCGTGAGTCCCCTAGACTTAAAACTACTTAAACCTAACTAACCTAAGGACATCACACACATCCATGACCGAGTCAGGATTCGAACCTGCGTCCGTAGCAGCCGCGTGGTTCCGGACTGAAGCGCCTAGAGCCGCCCGGCCACAGCGGCCGGCGATCAGTGCCAAGACGGATAACTGCTTGCATAATGTTGCGAATCTCAATCAGCGACGAGTACAAATTAAATGTGTTAGGACTTATTCAGCGGGAGAGGCAGCTAGGCGTACACTCCGGTACGGAAGAATTGCGACAGTATTTGTCGACGATACGGGCCAGCGCCGACGAAGCGGCGCCAGGAGACAAATAGCGTTATGTGACTAGCTGGACGCTGTAGCCGAACGCGTAACAGGGATCAAAGTAGCTTTCTCACATCGCACGATGATGGAAATATACCAAATATGTGGTCAGCCTCCAGGGAGGAGGTATAGAACATCCTAGAAGCTTTCTGTGACGGACGGGGGTAGTATAAACAGGGGGTCAGGCGGACCCTATAGTCAGTCGAGATCTGCTGAGTATAACAACGCAAGCTCCGCGCCATTCTGCGGCAGAAGTGGGCCAGAGTAAGAGATTCAACAGACAGAAAGTAGTGCAAGATACTGCCAGTAGGGATTCTCAGTTATCAAACTACAAGCGGTCTTATGAATTCTACCCTGCAGCAGTAATCACCAAGTTCCGTATCCTGCATCTTAGCATTACCTTGCTCCTTCCAGCTGTCAGAGTTGCAGAAGCTGCCCGTGCCGAGGTGATCGATCGAGGTAGCACCTCTGAATCCAACTCGTGTCAGTTTCACTCCCTCTCGGGACACGACAATAAGGTCCAGAGGCGGGCCAACGCGCTATTGAGTTCCTCAATTTGCGAACATCTTTCTCGTGAATAAGTTATCCATTTTTTTCGAAATTGCAGTCATTTGTTTGCCTTTACATGTACATCACTTCTCTTGATCTCGTAGCATTCCGATAATTCTTCGTGGTGCGTCGTCTCTCTCTCTCTCTCTCTCTCTCTCTCTCTCTCTCTCTCTCTCTCTCTCTCTCTGTGTGTGTGTGTGTGTGTGTGTGTGTGTGTGTGTGTGTGTGTAAATATTTGACTACTTTTGCTGTAAAAGAGAACGTCGAGAAAACAGGGTAATGCCAAGTAATAAGCTAGGTAATGATAATGACTGAAAGAGTTTTTATCGCGCTGTCCTCAACCAACCACTTGCCGCGTGAATGGAGACAGAACTCCTGCGTGCTTTGGGAGCCATGGCGCGCTGCAGAGGGCTGTGAAGCGTTAGGCTGCAAAACAGATAACTCCCGGACAGCTGCGCCAGCCGAGCTGGTCGGCAGGGAGTACTTCAGCTGCACTGCCTGGCGTGACGTCACGCAGCAGCGGGCCGCCGCCTCTGGGCGACACCCCCGGGATAACAAGGCCGTCCAGCAGTGTTAGTGACGTCACACTAAGCGGCCCATAGCCGACGCAGCAGTCCACGGACACCTCCGTACAGACGCGCCTGATGCTAACGATCTTCTGTCCGTCATACAGAAAGGAGCCAACTATAATTCGAACCAAAGACCAAATTATATATATTCTTGTAAACAGCATAAAGGTTCATAACGAAATACCGATTACATATACGGGCAGGAATAAGTTTAATCGATTGAGGAACTTTGCCACTATTTTATAATTGTCAGAACACTATTTAGCTTTAAAACTCGCATACAGGTGGTGACAAATGCCAACTGACAGCAGGACTTAACATTTTCAAGCTATTACACTGAAAGTAAATTATCTTAAACACTGTCATACATAGCAAAACCCTCACAACTTTCGTTTACAATAAGGTAACAAGAGTTCGCTTTATCTCATAAAACAGATGACTATTGTGAATTTACTCATATGTTCATGGTGACAGCTCTTTTCAAGAATTTTTGCAAGTGTATCCCCAGTAATAAAGAATGGAAACTAAAGATAGATATCAAATATTCTCCTTTTAACATAGACATCACTGAACACAAGATTCTGTCTTGCACTGTGATACTAAGGGACTGCTCTTTCCTTTAAGAAAAGCCTGAAAATTTGAAGTTCACTCTTCTGTTGAAGATACACTTCTTGAAACAATATTAAAAATGTTATGAAAGGTAAGGAAATGATAAACAACCAAATGCATTACATGTAAGAATGTGAGCAAAAGGCTGAGGCTCTTTTTACTTACCATTTTCAATCTCTCTACAGCTTTTCCACGTAGAAATCACCAACTGCAAGTCTCGTTATCGCTGTCTGTTACTAACAAAGTGCTTTTCTATTTAGAAAACCTGACAATTTGATGTTCATTCTGGTACTGAAGATAAACACATTTCAGTGGAGTTCTAGAACCTATTCCTGCCCGTATATGTAATCGGTATTTCGTTATGAACCTTTATGCTGTTTACAAGACTATATATAATTTGGTCTTTGGTTGGAATTATAGTTGGCTCCTTTCTGTATGACGGACAGGAGATCGTTAGCATCAGGCGCGTCTGTACGGAGGTGTCCGTGGACTGCTGCGTCGGCTATGGGCCGCTTAGTGTGACGCCACTAACACTGCTGGACGGCCTTGTTATCCCGGGGGTGTCGCTCTGGGACCCGACTGGAAGGCTGCAGAACCCAACCGGCCGTCCGCAACGCTGCGTGTCTGTTGTGTGTCTCCGGGGACCCAACCCAGGGTGTTATGTTATACAGCCGGCGCTGCATAGACAGCCGTTGTGTCGCTTAAACGGTCCCTAGACGGTCAATAATACTGCACAGCCACACCGTGCAATATCACTGGCGTTCTCCCTAGGCTGCCCAGTAATGCTGTGGTTCGGAATACTGGACGATAAACACGCTGCTGCTGCTGTGGTAATTGTTCGACTTCGTTGCAACGGAAAAAAAGTTGCACGAAAAATTGGATCGAGGAGCGTCAAAGATCACTCGCGAATACTTGTTCAGAGAATTGAAGTTCAGCAAAAAGAAACGGAAAACAAAAGATTATCATAACTTTTTGTCTGTTGATAGTCCAAAATCTGATACGTGACTACAAATGGTCGTCAACACAGACGGGCATCCCCGTACATACACAAATGGTTCAAATGGCTCTGAGCACTATGGGACTTAACTTCGGAGGTCATCAGTCACCCAGAAGTTAGAACTGCTTAAACCTAACTAACCTAAGGACATCACACATATCGATGCCCGAGTCAGGATTCGAACCTGCGACCGTAGCGGTCGCGCGGTTCCAGACTGTAGAGCCTAGAACCGCTCAGCCACTCCGGCCGGCAAGTACATACACACTTGTCGTCCCCCGCCCTTGGAACAGGGAGTGCGGTGTTTTTATTCACTACAAAATTCTTATACACCTCCAGCGTCGATTTCCGATGATTGCACTAAGCCTCTCGTTTAGCGAAATGTACCACTACGAGGCTGACAGCGGCGAGACGATACTATCTATGCCTTTAGCAACTGCTGTAAAATCGTTCGTCGTTTTCACTACTGAAGTAAAGTACGCCTAAAAAATATTAAGTGGATAACCATCAGTTCTGCGGTATGTAACATTTTTTATGTCAACTATAAAATTTACGTACTGTGTCAAGGTAAGTCTCAAAACTGACCAACTCATTCACACTCACAATAGTTATGTTGAGAGTAGTGTAACCGTACCCCTACACCCGCGGTAAAATTCTGCTAATGCCCGTGCCCGCTTGAACAAAAACCACAATACTGAAACGAGAGACGTAATTCCACCAAGTCAGCGTTCATCTATTATGATACGAACCCATACTACTTGCAATTCTTTAGAACACTTTAAATCCAGAAGTGCTGTTTCACCTTCAAGTACTTGAGACACAGTTACGGACACGTCTCGTGTCATGCAATAATACGAACATCAAACTATTATATTCGGGTAGGTAAAGTATATACACACAAATAACTATACATACTTTTATTCACAATCTTGCATTAGTTAATTCTTTAAAACATCGTCCTCCGTGGGACTTCATCGTGTTTCCTGAGGAACACATCGTACTATTCACTAAGAACAATTCTCTTTTTAACACATCTGCCCTAACATTCTACAATCCCGGCAATTATTTATACATTTCGATGCATTCCAATCATAGTGCTCTTTCGTCGTATTTTGAAGTCATTTTGAACACCACAAGGAAACGAACAGTGAACACATTGATAATCACAATCTGTAGCAGGCGAAAGATCGGCAAGGATGTTGTCAACACTGCCCACAGACGGCACAATGTTCCAGAGCAGCGCAAAATATTTCTCAACTTTTCGATGTTCCTAATATTATTTCCTAGCCTCTCACTCTGACTACTAGGTTTTCAATATTATAGCGCTTCAGAAAAAATTGTGCAATTTATTGACCATCTAGGGGGTGCTTCAGCCTAGCCAAACTCAACAACTCTAACTAGTAATGTCGAGTCCAAAGCCGTGTAATACGAATCGTTTGTGATGTCAACACAACAAAGTACTGCAAAATCCTTCTCAAGGAACTAGGGCATGATGGCTACTCAAAGTTGGACTAAAATAAAAAAAAGTGAGTATTCCATATACGGGGAAGATGATGATTCCATAAGAAAACCTGAGAAATTAACGGTGACCGGGAGAGAGAGAGAGGGGGGGAGGGAGTGATCGTCTCATAGTAACGACAACGACTTTTCTCCCCTCTCGGCTGCAGTTAAACCACAGTTTTTTAACATGTCTTATTTATGTGTACTAATGGTCAATCAACACACTTTCAAATATAGAGTATTTTAAAATATGTGATTTATGAAGCTCAATAACAAATTCCATTGTTAGTTTAAAAACATAAAATTCCCCGAGATTTCTCTCATTTTTCCAGCTAAAAAACAATTCCCTGAGAATTCCAGATTTTCCTTAAGAATCGACACCCTTTAGGAATAGCAGCTACTGCTTCACAATATTTGTAATCGTTAATGAAATATGTCAAAAAATAATACACCTTCTTTCAAACCAACGGCTCTAATCATGGAGCAGAGGTTAATGCCTGATGCCTCGACACATTTCCCATCGTCCTGTCCGTCTCTTCTCCGTATCGGCGCTTTTCAAAACTTCGCCACTTCGCCTGTTCTGCCAGTTCATTCCTTGTCAGGTCACCTAATCTTCAACAATGTATTAAAGGAGCACACGTGAAACGTTTCGGTTCTCTGTCTTCTTCAGTTTGTCCGGAGCGGACGATTCACAGCCATGCAACGCTGTTCTCAGCACGTGCATTCTCAGAAATTTTTTCTTACGCTTGCCAACTCACTTTCTGGTAGGAGAGTCCTCTTTGCCTGTGCTAGTCTACTATTTCTGACCGTCACACGTAATTTCGCGTCCAAGATGCAAAAATTCTTTCATTTCGTGTACTTTGACTAGTTTCGTCGGCAGTCTCGCTTTTGCAGATACTCAAGAGGTTCATCTATCTTTCTTCTATTTCCTCGGAGTACACTGTCGGCACCTCGTGCCCGCCAGGCTGTTCATTCCGTTGCTCGACTCGTGTAATTCTTCTTCACTTCCACCGAAGAGACGAACGTCAAAAGACATTTTAATCATTGCTGTACTTTACTTGCGTTTAATTTCGGTCATTGGTTCCGCGACATACAGCAGCGGAGGAGGACTACACCGCTGCTTCTCAATTCTTTACTCGTTTCTCAGTCACTCATGACAAAAGTTTCAACACGAACATCGACAAGCGATGTACCAGTGTACTCGTCTTTTCAGAACCAGCCGGTTCACTTTAAACGAAACGTAACACTCCACTTCAAAGAGCCGCATTTACTTCGGTATCTGGATTCCCTCTGACTACAGTCATTTACCGAACACCTACACCTACATCCATGTGTACAGAGATTACATGTTCCGCAAGCTGCTGTGCAGTGCCTGGCAGAAGCTACAATGCGCTACGACTAGGGAGAGAGAGATTACTAGACTGCTGTCCCGCAACCCAGTTCGAGTCGCAAGTTGCGTATCTAACAGCGACCAGGAGGACAAGAATTTCATTTCCAATATTTCGCTTAGTTACTGAGTTAATTTGAAAATTTAAAATGCTGTCAGAGTCTACTTATTAACAGGTACAACCTTATGGTAACCGCTTAACACAATAAGACATATTGCAACTAGAAACTGTGGGGGAGGGGGGGGGGGGGGGCAGCGTAACGAACGGCGTGCAAATACCGGGACTTTATTTATCCAGTATTTGAGAATGACAGTACTTAATAACTTCGAACAAACCTTTCCTAAACTTTTTCTTCGCCGACACGTTAAAAGTAAAACATTTAACTCTTTTGCGTAGTAATCAAACGTTTCAAACTTATTCATACATGGGAATTCGATTCTTTAAAGAATCAGCTCTTTACTGGTTCTTTCCTATCCCATTCAGGTACTGAGTGGGGCGAAAGTGACTGAGTCTGTAAGGGCCTAAACTCTTTGATCTTCATGTGACGAGCTCTAGCCAATACATCACACGTTAATAGGGGGATGGTCGCTCAGTCCTTCTCGAAGACATGTTCTGTTTCGCGAGAGCTGTATATCTTCCTTCTAGGGACTCACATTTAAGTTTCTCTTACACTTTTAAATGGGTGACGTCGACCTGTTAATACTTTTGAATGGGATACACCGACCTGTGAAGAGCGCGTCTCTGGAGTTGTCCGACGGCTGCTGTTGTGGTAGTGACTCCAACCATTGGAACAAGACGCTGGAATTGTACACGGTATGGTTTCTATTGTATTTTGTTTTGAGTATTACTGCACGTCACTGAAACCCTACGACCAATTTTCGTCTCACCTTCCCCAGTACTTTTATTACGGATGTCGCTTCCCAGCATTAAACCTAAATAGATCACGGTTCCTTAGGGGACACCCGATGTTACTTTGTGTAACCCGCACACATTCCGTGGACAGAGACAGCATGTGGCGATTGCCCTTGCTGGTGCAAAAAAAAAAAAAAAAAAGAAACAGAGCGAACGATATAAAACTAATACTGAAAATCCGATTACAGATTCGATATGATGACGAGATGACGAGTTTATTTGTACCAAGCACGAACCTATTAACTGTGTAATTAAAAAGCTCGCTAATTAAATGAATCAGTTTGAGCATCAAAAGTAGTTTTCTCTCGGTGACAGGCAGAGCCGACGTCACGCCTCCCACGCGGACTGTTGGCTGGAGGGGGCTAAACACTTCCTCCCACCCACCGTTCAGTTAATACTGTAACCACTCGAGATGTCGAATCTTCTTACAGTCGGAGGCTTCAGTTTCGAACCCGGCTAGAGGGCACGCTGCCACAGCAAATGTCTACGAGTTCATCCGAAGAACTGATTTCCGAACGGGCCCAGTAACCCGAACCTCAAACGGTCGATCCGCTCCAGCAGTTCGAGGCCGAAGTTACGTCAGGCAGCAGCCCTTCGCCTACCGCGGAAGCGTACCGCACCTCCTGAAAGCACGCAGCCGCTGGAACTTAAGGAGGCGGCTGCCTCGCACTCAGTGTACGCACTACACGACGGACGGCTGACAGCCGCTAGCACCTGCTTACCTTACAGCCACGGCGAATGCATCGACCACATTCAGCACCGGGCGTCTGTCACCAGTGAGGCAGCGAGCTTCAGCGTGCCGTCTGCATTTCTGCTGGCGTATCTCAAGTCCCGTGGCTTGGAGTTCTCACTTTTGACGATCAATTCTTGCCATGATCTCTCTCTCTCATTCTCCACACTTCACTGCTTTCATTGAACGTCTTGGTGTGTCTCTCAGGTGTAATATCTCGACTATGGAAGGAAGGCAGGTTGTCAAATCGTCGGTAACTCCGATTAGGCAAGTTCAATTGTGCGACAGGGCTATCTGAATTCATGTTTCTTTTGGTTCGGATCATATTTTTATGTTTAAGTTCACGGAAGGCCTTTCCTTACAGTAGCTTTCTCCTTTGATTTATTACCACCTGACAAACATGGCACTATCGGTGGGGCAGGGAGGTATTTCGCCAATTTTCTTTTAGGAACGAAAATAAAGAATGAACTCTTTTTTCCTAGTGTAATACCGAAAAAGTTTCATTTTCACGTATTCGTGGAAACGCCTTTGAAATTATGAGACAGTTGTACAAAGAATAATGGATAATGTAACTGCAAATTGGTTCGCGTGTCTAAAACGCGATTTCGTGAACGTCTCTATGGCGATGCCACTTCAAAGCCCTACAGACGGCTATCGGTTTCGCCCGCAGCCGTTTGTGTTTCGCAGTTGAAAGCTGCCTAAACGGCTGACAGGCTTCAGGCATTTCCAAAAGTCGACTCGACTGCAGTATCCTGTTAGTACTAAAAAATAAATATTTGTATGAATGGTGCGACATTTTTTCACGTATCTCAGTGTTCATGACGTCAAACCTCCTGAACTATGAGAGGTAGGTGGTTCTTACCGCCATTGCGGTTGCTGCCTGACCGTAGGGGACATTTGTACCGAGTTTGGTTGAAATCGATCCACTGGTTTAGAAGCAGGTGTGCAAAACATCAATGCACACGCACAAACACAGATCGGTTTTTATAGTGTGTGTGGACATCATTGAGTAGTGAACCAGTCCCTGACGAAGACGGATGCCAGCGCGGCCCAGGCACAGAGGGTGAACGGGTGACTGACCCTCTCCCCGTTTAGTAGGGAGAAGCTGACAGGCTGTCGTCGGTTCTTTTGATCTCGGTCGCCGCTCACTGTAGCACTCCGCCACGACCGACTGACAGAAACTCCGGTTCTCAGTGCGCGGCTGCAGGCCATTGTCCCTTTTCTCTGGCAAAAACTGTTTTGGTGTGTAGGTGGTCAGGCCACCAGCACAGCTGCGCGCTAACTCACCCTCCTGCGGACTTTACAGCGGGCCGGTTGCCTCCGCCGAACAAAAGCTTCGGTGGCCGTCGTGTCTTGAATGTTTGTCTATGCCAGCCTCGACTTTTTAATCTCGGTGCCCACTTGCGATTTATTTATTGGATTTGCATATCGATTAAATGGAAATATGTAAAATTGACTCTACCCTATCGAGTTTGGGCTCGAATGAAACGTCTTGATACGCAGAATATGATGGTGAAGCGGGAAGAAATGAAGGTCAGGAGACCACGCCATCTTCCACGGTCGCTATGTTTTGTGCCGTGAAGTGCAGCATATTTGCGCAGGAACAAAGGGAATCTGGACAACAAACCGCAGTGTGACAGCGCCGTTACTGTTCAAAATATACACAAATGATGTCGTGCATGACGTCGCATGGTTCCCGAGAACTTCGCGGATGATCCTGTTTCCTGAGGTAGTGAGAACGCGCAGCTGACCCAGATCGCAAACGAGTAACATACCGCGCACGAATATCAGAAGAGATCCGCTGCTATTCCATTACACTATTGCAGAAAAATTGATGGAAATGGTGTCTACCGTAAAACATCTAGCAATAGCTTTCCATAGTGACCTTAACTGGAATGACCACGTAAAACAAATAGTAGGAAAAGCACATGCCAGACAAATTTATTAGAAGAATCTTAAGGATATGTAACTCATCCACGAAGGAAGTGGCTTACAAGGGCGTTATTCGACCGATACCTGAGTATTGTTCATCAATATGGGACCGTTATAAAGTTGTATTAATACAACGTGGAAAGGATCCAACCAACAGCACCGCGTTTCGCCACGGGGTCGTTTACTCGGTGCGAGACCGTCACGGAGATGTTGAACAAACTCGAATGGCAGAGGCTGCAAGACAGGCCTTCCGCGTCTCGGAAATGCTTACTATAGAAATCCCGAGAGCTGACGTTGCAACACGAGCCAGTCATTAATTCCTCCCAGGTAAGTCGCCGCAAATGACTTTCACGACAAAATCAAAATTTAAATGTAATACGAAAGTAAATTTTGACGTCATAATTCAGACAACAGCGATCTCCTTTCGTAATTTAACAAAAAATGGCTAACCAGTACCAGTTATAGGAAGACCAGCTTGAGACTAGTACTTCACTTTGAAATTCACAAAGTAGGCGAAATACAACAGCTATTCGCCTTATAAAGTATTACGCAAGCAAGGATCGTTACAAAATATAGTGAGTACAAACCGACTGGTGACATGCGGAGCTACGAGGTACCGGTCGGGAGCTGCTAGGTGGCAAGACGCAGATGCTACCAGTCACAAAGGGAGAACACCCGCCCACCGTTGCACATCCGGTTGGTACGGCAACCAACGAACAGTAAGATTTACAAACAGCGTCCGTACAGTTACGGAATTCTCTTACTGTATATGCAAACATAACACAGAGTTAGATATAGTCCCCAAAATCATTTAAAATATTGAGAAGCACATTAAAAAACTTACAAGGTCATGAGTAGCGGCTAGAATATAACGAGACTGCCCTCTGCGTGCATTACATTGAACTACTAGATTGTGTGTGTTGCCAAAGAATGTAGTACAGGCGAGACAAAGAGCCAAGCAAAGATATGTGGAGCTGGACGCGGATGGCTACCTACATTACATTCTTTGGAAAGATATACGCGGTGTGATAGTTCCATCTGCTGCACGCAGAGGGCAATGTTGTTATAATCTGGCCGCTACTAACGGCCTTTTAAGTCTTTACATCCTCCTCAGTGTCTTAAATATACGTTGTTAGGAATGTAAGTGCAGATATTGTGATCATTCAGACCTCAGTGTGTGCTCCTTCAGTGTGTTGTTTTGTCTCTGTATGTAACAGTCTTACCGCAAACATCTCACAACCCTTACCACGTGATGTTTCCTGACTGGTCGTAATTGCAGCACTGAGTAGAACACGGCTGCCAGTATAGACTGACTGTTTTGCATCCGCACTTCAACACCTGATGTGCTGCCCAGGGGGAAATAAGCACTAATAGCTTGCTCTTTCAACATGTACTCGGAGGTACTAACCAATCTAAAAACATACTGCTACTACTACTTCTTACAGTTACAATTATTAGTCTGCACGTGAAGTAAATACTGATGTGACGCTGTTCACTGCACTGTTTTTAGTGATCAGTACAAACACCTGCTTTTCTACCCGTAACACCGTGTATATTTGCAGATTATATGGAACACTGTGTTATGTTTGCATGTACAACATGCGATTTTTGTAAGAACAGCCGCTATTTGTGAATGTTACTGCTCACTCGTTGCTTTACAAGCGGAACTCTGGGTGGAGCCTTCTCTTTATAACTGCCGGTACCTGCACATTTAACGGTCCCGCCGCAGTGGTATCACCGGTTCCCGGCACATCAGCGAAGTCAAGCGCTGTCGGGCTGGGCTGGCACTCGGATGGGTGACCATCCGGTCTGCGGAGCACTGTCGGCAAGCGAGCTGCACTCAGCCCTTGTGAGGCAAACTGAGGAGCTACTCGATTCAGAAGTAGCGGCTCCGGTCTCGTAAACTGACATACGGCCGGGAGAGCGGTGTGCTGACCACACGCCCCTCCATATCCTCACATCCAATGACGCCTGTGGGCTCAGGATGACACGGCGGCCGGTCGGTACCGTTGCGCCTCCATGGCCTGTTCGGGCGGAGTTTAGTTTTTAGCACCGACATATTGGATCCATGAGTCACTGGTGAGTTTATGCACGACACCTTTCCACAGACTGCACACAGCACAGCCAGTGTTTTTCATACAGAGCGCTACGTGGCGGTGGCGTTACCAATATAAGAACCTAAACAGCCTACTTACAATACCTGTAACGTATTTCACCTACGTTGTTAATTCTAGAGGTATGTACTGGTCTCAAGATGTTCTTCCTATGACAAGCCGACTACCACGAAAATAAACACCCGTTGAGAACGTTTTCGTTACATAAAGTTTATCGATAATCGCCGATCCTCTGCCCCATTCGCGAACGGAACAGACAAGGAGGCAAAAGATATTGTTGCCGGACGTAACCCCGCCACACATCAGAAGGTGGTTTGTGAAATATAGGGACGGACGTTCAAACGATAATTAGGCCCCCAGCACTCTTACTCTCAAGCGAGCCACCGGACGTTATGGTTACTTTGCACCAAAACGGCCACAGAGCCTCGCCGAACATCCCGCGCAGTTTTGTCGCCGGAGTCTGTGGCGCAGTTAATTGTGCTTCCCGCTGGGGAGCGGCGTGTTGTATCCGGACAGGGCAACACGGGGGTGGGGGTGGACTGCCGACTGCCGAGGGGTGCGTGGGGTCAGTTCCGGCGGGGCGGCCACACCTGCCGCTGTTTTGCTTCCATTACGTCGCAAATTACCGCCGCCGCAGCCCCCGGCGTGGGCCCCACCGCCCCCGCGGTAATACATTCCGCTCCCCTCACATACGAGCGCGCGGGGGCGCGCCGCCCGTGTTTCTCTTTAATACCGCATTACTGCTCTTTTATCTTTTTCTAACACGCAGATGGCATTCCCAGAACAATGGAATGAACGCCAGACAGAAACGCACGGCCCGCCTGGGGGAGCGAAAAGTGAAATTCGAGTTTTCAAACGGACGACGCCCCCCCCCCCCCCCCCCAGGCTTCGGTAGGGAGGAAGGGGAAGGGGAAAGTAATAAGAGTGTTTTATGGCGATCGCGCGCACGCGCGGAAATGAAACAAGGAACTCTTGTGTGTGCTTGCGGCCCGAGAGCAGACGGTTTGAGTTTGCCCCCACCTCGGCTGCGCCTGATTAACACAGTACGGCTGCCACACGCCGTACGCCGTTACTCGCCGCGAGATCCTTCACCAACTTCATGCCGCACATCTGATGTGTCTAGACGCTTGCCAACATTACGCAGGTTTGTACCTGTGTTGTTATTGTTGTGGTCTTCAGTCCAAAGACTGGTTTGATGCAGCTCTCCATGCAAGCCTCTCTATGCAAGCCTCTTGCTTTTCAATGTCCTTACTGCATTCATCCACTGGTGTGTGTACAATTTTTACCGCTCACACATTCCCCATCATGAAACTGACAATTTCTTGATGCAAGAGCACTTGTCCAACCAACCGACACCTTGTTTTATTTAAGTTGTGCAATAAATTCGTGCCGGCCGGGGTGGCCGTGCGGTTGTAGACGCTACACTCTGGAACCGTGCGACCGCTACGGTCGCAGGTTCGAATCCTGCCTCGGGCATGGGTGTGTGGGGTGTCCTTAGGTTAGCTAGGTTTAAGTAGTTCTAAGTTCTAGGGGACTGATGACCTCAGAAGTTAATTCCCATAGTGCTCAGGGCCATTTGAACCAAGCCAATAAATTCGTTCCTCCGGTTTTCCATTCAGTGGCTTCTGATTAATTACGCTATCTGTGCATCTAGTCTTGACAATCCTTCTGGAGGATCACATTTCAAAGCCATCTGTCGCGTATTTGTGTGAACTGCTTCATTTCCGTGCGAGGCTACGCTCCAGACGACTAGTCATCAACCGAAAGGTAACATACTCACCACCTCATTCACAGTACGCACACCCACTACGACTTCATTCCATTACCCGTCTTGTTTTGCTTTTGTTGACGTTCGTTTTACACACTCCTTTCAAGATTGTCCATTCTGCTCGACAGTTCTTCCAGCTTTTTTACTGTCTGGCAGAATTACTACGTCATCAGCAAACGTCACAGTTTTCTCCCCTGCCTTAACTCTTATTTCGTTTCCAAATTTCTCCTCGGTCTCCTTCTCCGGTTGCTCACAGTACAGGCTAAATGGCAACAACAACGCCCTCACACTGCCTTCTCAGCCGTGGCTTCCCTTTCCTGTCTTTCGGCTCAGATACGCAGCAACTTCAGAAAGTAAATTAAATGTGACGTCCCACACTGAGACCGTTGCGCTTCGAGAGGGTAGCATTCTGAGAACAGAGTACATACTTGTTCCAGGTTTGCTGTAGATGCAGTTCTGCCAGCGGTGCGGATAACAGGGGCACCACACAGCGTGCGACTGAAATGGCGCGGCAACTGCAGGCATACTCCAAAGCTGAAGTACACGTAGTGCACTGTACGATTCCTCTGGGCCAAACGTGTAAATGTGACATCCGCCGTGAAATGCTGGCGGTATACGGAAGCGATCGCCCAGCAGCAGTGAAACGGTGCCAGCAGATTGACCGGGGCGGCACGGACGTGGCTGATGCGGGCGGGGGTCGCCGACATCCAGACGGTTCGCAGCAGTCGCCGGCGCTGCCCACCCTCAACAGGCAGTGCTCACTCTGCCGCCCGATACCGCCTGCTGAACCCGACATCACGACATCACGATCCGCTACCACTGCCACCTGCAGACAAAGACTGTCAAGAACAAGAGGCGTGCAAATTAAAGCGGGAAGGCATTGTTCTCCGCGCACGACAATGCTGCACTCCGCACGGCACACGCTCTGCTTCTACATTATCGATGGCAGGCTTCGAAGTATACGGCATATAGTCCCGATCTTCCACCGTGCCACTCGAACCTTCTCATCCAGCTGAAAGAGTATTTGGGGGAAAGACAGATTTTCCACCGACGAGGTTCTCGAATGGTTCCGTGAGCAAAGAAGGAATAAACTCGAGGAACTTATTGGACGACTGCTACAACGATTCGATCGTCCTTCACGGAAACTTTGTGAAACTGTTGCGTCACGTTCAACTGCGGTGCAGCATTCAATGAAACTTACATGGTATGACGCAATAATGTGCAAACCATTCTTTCGAGTTCCCTCCTAAGTCCAGTTTCGTTTCTTGTCAAATAGTAAATAACCTTTCGCTCCCTGTATTTTACCTCAGCTACCTTCAGAATTTCACATAGTGTATTCCAGTGAACATTGTCAAAAGCGTCCTTAAAGTCTACAAGTGCTTTAAAAGTAGGTCCCCCTTTCTTTAACCTACCCCGTAAGATGACTCGTACGGTCAACGTAGCTTTTCAGTGTGTTGACTGGAGTACACTTAGAAAGTCTGAAGCTAGCAGCGATACAACACAGGGAGCGAAAGGTCTCTCGTAACTTGACAAGAAACCAGATTGGAGTGATAAGAGTTGAGGGACATAAGAGAGAAACAGTGGTTGAGAAGGGAGCGAGGTAGGGTTGCAGTCTACTACTCATGATGTCCTGCCTGCAGATCGAACAAGCACGGAGAGATTTGTAAACACAGTAGCAGCTAGAGGAGAAGAAATTAAAACCTCAATGTTTGCCGATGACACTGTAATTCTGTGAGTGACGGCAAAGAATTTGGAATATGAGTTGAATGGAATTGATAGTGTCCTGAAAAGTACACCAGCAGAAGGAAAACGAGGGTAATGGAACGCAGTCGAAACAAATCATGTGGCGCCTATAGAATGAGTCTGCAAAGCGATACTTTAATCGCAGAAGAGCGCTGCTGTTTGGTCAGCAAAATAACTGACGACGGTCTACCTAGAGGACGTTTTCACTTAGGCGATTTAGGGACATCACGGAAAATCTAAACCAGGATGGCTGGACGCGTGTTCGAACCGTCGTTCTCCCAAACGCGAGTCGAGAGTGTTAGCCGCTGCGCTATCCCCCTAGGTGCTTTACTACGCAGTATATGAAACGCAGACTGACAACAGCAAAAAAATCGTTTACTAAAAAGAGGGATTTGTTAGCACTTACTATAAATTAGAAGCTGGGTCACTTCTGGAGATATTTGCCTCGTACGGCGAGAACCGTGGTACTGCAGGACACGGCGGAAGATTAGACTGATTTGTGAAATAAGTTGATGAGACTTCCCTGTACAGAACAGCATGACCCACGAAAAGCCTCATGGAGCTTACGACGTCATCCAGAGAGAGAAAATATTCCATCGCAATTTCTGAAATCATTGGAGGAAGTGAATGACTGTCGACATTGGTGTATAGCATGTATGAGTCTGGTCACATACCATCAGACTTTCGGAAGAACATCATACACACAATTACAGGAACTGTTGAATGGAATCAACATGGATTGGGAGTAAATCGAAGAGTGGCGAAAATAATGAGAAGTAACAGGAATGAGAACGGCGAGAAATTTAACATCACATCAGGACTGAAGATGACGAAGTTAAGGATTTCTCTACAGAGGCAGCAAAATAGCCCAATATGGAAGACGGGACAGGATGATAGGACGTCTGTTAACACATCGGGGAATAACTTCTTTGTTACTAGAGGGAGCTGTAGAGGATAAAAACTGTAGAGTAAGACAGACATTGGAGCACATCCGGCATATAACTGAAAATGTAGGGTGAAAGAGCTGCTCCGAGATGAAAAGTTTGGCACTGGAGAGGAATTCGTGGCGGGTCGTGTCCAATCAGAAGGCTGATGACTGAAGAAGGGGAACCGCTTGTGTGCAACATCTGAATGATGTGGTCGCTACGGCTTTTAATGCTCCGGAAATGCAGTGTGGGCACGTCGAAAGTCATTCAGGCTGTCCGGCTGTTGGTCTTGTCAAATGTATGCACACTGCTGAAACTACGTATTCGGCCTTCAGTGGCGCATGGGGGAAGAATTATGACAACGCGGCACTTCCATTATGCGAAATGTTGCGCTATGACCACTTCACGTCGTAACACGCTGGGTTTGGACAGAAATATGGAAGAAAACACGGGACGTCATCGTGGTTAATATGATGTACGAAGCCTGTTGGCGTTCTTAAGTTTCAAGTCGCCTCGGAATGGATAAATACGGCTCGTATATCGTTTTCTAGGAAATCTTATAATATTCCTCCTGCAAAATTGTGCCAAACTGAGGTAACGGTTATGGAGGTGGATGCTGATCACGCACTCTCCTTTGGAAAGTAGTCCACAAAGTCTGTAGTAATAGTGAGATCTGCCGAATGTGATGGACAGGGGAGTTGCGAAAAACTGGCCTGGTGCTCGCAAAACCAGTGCTGGACGATGCAAGTCGTGTGAACAGGCAGCCTGTAGTCTTACACCGTCACAATTGGGTAACAAACATCGCATCACGGGAAGGACTTGTTCAGATAGAACTGTCGACATGATCCTTCGCAATAGTGCGACCGTGCAAAGTAGCCTCGGGGTGCATGGAATATCGCAATATGGCTGTCCAAGTCATACGAACCCCCACCATGTTTCACTCTTGGGACGTTAACTCGTCCAAAAGTTAGAAACTAGGAACAGTCTGAAACGAGACGCATCCGACCAAATAGCATTCTTCCATAGCCCAGCTTTTACGGCTTTGGCATCAGACTTTCCTGTAGCAAACATCTGAATCACCGACGAGTGGTTTTGGAATCCAAGCTGGCCCTGCAGTTCCCTGCTTATGGAGATCCCCTACCACACCACCTTCACCACCGCACGAGCAATATCAATTTGTACAATTTTGGTAAACATTTCTGGAATACAGTGATCAATAGATTATTATATTTTAACTGATCAGATGACTTCGTGGCAGCTGAAGAGAGCTCCGCCTACCATCCTCCAAGGGAGCCATGGGTCTGAAGATGGTTACATAAATATAACCGAAACCGGTCATCTATGTTATTGAGACATAAGTGTTGTGATCAAGACTGAACTTGAGTTAAAATATAATATCAATTTGCCCACGTTGGAACACTTAGGCCCGACAAAATACACTCGCGTGACACTGTACAGGGAGAGAGTGACACGTGAAACGCACAGAGGACGCTGGACGGGTGGCACTCGCGGCCAGACAGAGCAGCGCAGCCCGCGGGCTTTTCCAGCGTCTGCGTCCGTGTTCAGGCACGCACGCACTTGTCGCCGTGTTTGCCCAATGGCTGTGTATCGTGACAGGAAAACGTTTAGCTCTTTGCCAAAAGACACGTTACTTACGATTCTTGTGGATCTGTTGGCCGTAACTGTGAGACTGCACTGTTTCTTCAGGATTCTTTAGATTCATTAATCTTTCAGTATCCGATGTTCACAAAATGTGGGGTTCTGCAGACAATTTACTTTGATGAATGGTACAACAGAGCAGACACTTGTTCAAAACCAGCTTCACTCGGTTTCAGCGGTTCCAACTGGCCTCTTCCTTTGTGCGTGGCCTTACTCCTCCTCCTAGACATGTATCTAGGTATGATGGGAGCGTGGGCGTGAAGTCGGATGCGGTTGGCAGGGCCAACCCGCTCTGCTCGAGGTGGATGTACGAAAACTGGGCGCGGAGATAGTAGCGCCGACACAGGAATCGACACGTTCGGGAGGAGGACGGTTCAAACCCGCGTCCGGCCAGCCTGATTCAGGTTTTCCGGCATTTTCTTACATCGCGTCACGCAAATGCCGGGAAGGTTGCTTTGAAACGGCACGACCGGCTTCCCCATCCATCCCAAATCCGATGGGACAGAAGACCTCGCTGCTTGTCCCCTCCCCCAAATCAACCAACCATCGATGTAATTTACCTGGTGACCACCTGCACTCTGAGGGTGCTCGTCCGCCGGAAACGCTCCTTAGCTGCCAGGCAGACGATCGCCAGCGCAAATACCCCGCTGCCTGGAGGATGTCACGAGTGCCACCAATGCTCGACAAGAGCTTCTACTGTATACCCTGCTACACACGCATATAGTACTGCTTCTAGTTTGCTTTAACGTTTACATCCTGCTTTTCCTTTTCTATGACACATACTCTGCCGTAATATGAAAACTCATTATCCACTGTCACCTTATAAAAAGTTTTTGTTTGTTTTCACGTTATTTTATGATGCACAGTCTGTCGTTTCAAAATATACCATACTCAATGAAGAATGTTATAATGCTTTTAAAGTCAGTACCGCCATTAAACTGTTCTTTATTTAAAGTGTTACGTTTACACTTACACAATGATGTTTTCGGATTCAAAGTGCCATAATCAAGTGTTCTATAAATTGCCTTAGATCGCATACAGTCGTATTAAAATACACTGTTAAACACACTGTCTAAGAGTCGATATTTCTGGCAGAGCCTCCAGCTTTGTTTCATTACTTAGTACACCATCTTGACTTGAACGAAGCAGTAGGCTCTGCTAATAGTGTATTTTAATACGACATTCCTGTCCCGAACAGCGCGCGGGAAAAACGAACACCTAAAACAGTCTGTTCGAGCTCTGATTTCTCTTATTTTATTTTGATGATCATTCCTACCTATGTAGGTTGGGCTCAACAAAACATTTTCGCATTCGGAAGAGAAAGTTGGTGACTGAAATTTCGTAAATACACTCCTGGAAATTGAAATAAGAACACCGTGAATTCATTGTCCCAGGTAGGGGAAACTTTATTGACACATTCCTGGGGTCAGATACATCACATGATCACACTGACAGAACCACAGGCACATACACACAGGCAACAGAGCATGCACAATGTCGGCACTAGTACAGTGTATATCCACCTTTCGCAGCAATGCAGGCTGCTATTCTCCCATGGAGACGATCGTAGAGATGCTGGATGTAGTCCTGTGGAACGGCTTGCCATGCCATTTCCACCTGGCGCCTCAGTTGGACCAGCGTTCGTGCTGGACGTGCAGACCGCGTGAGACGACGCTTCATCCAGTCCCAAACATGCTCAATGGGGGACAGATCCGGAGATCTTGCTGGCCAGGGTAGTTGACTTACACCTTCTAGAGCACGTTGGGTGGCACGGGATACATGCGGACGTGCATTGTCCTGTTGGAACAGCAAGTTCCCTTGCCGGTCTAGGAATGGTAGAACGATGGGTTCGATGACGGTTTGGATGTACCGTGCACTATTCAGTGTCCCCTCGACGATCACCAGTGGTGTACGGCCAGTGTAGGAGATCGCTCCCCACACCATGATGCCGGGTGTTGGCCCTGTGTGCCTCGGTCGTATGCAGTCCTGATTGTGGCGCTCACCTGCACGGCGCCAAACACGCATACGACCATCATTGGCACCGAGGCAGAAGCGACTCTCATCGCTGAAGACGACACGTCTCCATTCGTCCCTCCATTCACGCCTGTCGCGACACCACTGGAGGCGGGCTGCACGATGTTGGGGTGTGAGTGGAAGACGGCCTAACGGTGTGCGGGACCGTAGCCCAGCTTCATGGAGACGGTTGCGAATGGTCCTCGCCGATACCCCAGGAGCAACAGTGTCCCTAATTTGCTGGGAAGTGGCGGTGCGGTCCCCTACGGCACTGCGTAGGATCCTACGGTCTTGGCGTGCATCCGTGCGTCGCTGCGGTCCGGTCCCAGGTCGACGGGCACGTGCACCTTCCGCCGACCACTGGCGACAACATCGATGTACTGTGGAGACCTCACGCCCCACGTGTTGAGCAATTCGGCGGTACGTCCACCCGGCCTCCCGCATGCCCACTATACACTCTCGCTCAAAGTCCGTCAACTGCACATACGGTTCACGTCCACGCTGTCGCGGCATGCTACCAGTGTTAAAGACTGCGATGGAGCTCCGTATGCCACGGCAAAGTGGCTGACACTGACGGCGGCGGTGCACAAATGCTGCGCAGCTAGCGCCATTCGACGGCCAACACCGCGGTTCCTGGTGTGTCCGCTGTGCCGTGCGTGTGATCATTGCTTGTACAGCCCTCTCGCAGTGTCCGGAGCAAGTATGGTGGGTGTGACACACCGGTGTCAATGTGTTCTTTTTTCCATTTCCAGGAGTGTAGATTCGCCGTTTTAAGCTTTAATGACTTCCATCCCAACTCGCGCATCATATATGCCACACTCTCTCCCCTATTACGTGGTAATACAAAACGAGCTGCCCAGTTTTGCACCCTTTCGATGTACATCTGTATAAGTAGCCTGCAGTATCCACATTAAGAAACGTATTCCCCGGACAGTTCCTGTACGCTGAGCGCAGCTGCTTCGCGTGTCTACAGAGCGATTTTGTAAACGTGTCTGCGGCAAAGCCTCTTCGCACCTACCTCTATAGACGGCTGCTATTTTCGCCTGCAGCTGTCGAGAGCGCTGCCAGGTGAGGTGTCAGGGACTTCCTTAAGTTGATTCGACTGTAGGAGTGCCTTAGTAGTAAGGAATAAATGTATTAAAACCTCATGCACGATGGGGCAGTTTCTGACGTATCTGAGTGTTTATGACGTCATAACTCCTGATAGCTGTGATAGCTAGGTGGTTCTTTATCTCGACAGCCACTGTTAGTGATCCTATTAGAGTTTCTGAAGATACCGTCATAAATAAATTTCGCTATTGTGTCCGACAAAGAATAAAATGATTACCACGAGTTTAGGTCGTAAAAATGAAGGGATTACAGTTCCTGTTGGAGTACCTCCAGTCCGTGGTTGGGTGTGCCACCTCGCCGCAGCAGCCCCCCCCCCCCCCCCTGCCGCCCTGACTCAGCAGCCGCCACCCCCCACAAGCACCGGTAGCCACGGTTCCAGAACACAACAGCCTCACCCTCCCTCCCCCCTCCTTCCCAGAGGCATCCTCACAACTGCCATCGAAAGGGGAAACAGGAGCCACATACAACACTGCGGTTTACTGGCATGTCGGTAGTTCGCCTAACGTGAAATCTTTCTTCCCTCCTCCTTAACATTACACAGGCCGACGAAAAAGTATTTGTCCACTACTTTTTGCTGGCTAATAGTTTAAGCCTCGTGTTTTGTCGGGGGGTGGAATCTCTATCTCACTTACGCTTTTCTCTTTTATCACGTACATTGTCACAGTTTCCTCACAGTTTTTAGCGAGACACGTAACTGGAATGAAAAGTACGTTCTCAATATGAACAAAGGCTTACTGAGGTACAAACACTGCCTCCGAGTACGTAGAGCAGCTCCCTCGCTGGTAGGGCAGTGCCCGTTGAACGTCCTGGTGAGACCCCATACGGGGGCCATAGCAGCCAGGCGCCTGTAGCACGCCCTCCCTGTCCATCACTCTCGTGTCTTCATACAAGCACCCACCTCTTTCCTCATTGCCGAAAATCACGGTGAGCGTTCAGAATGTGAAGCTTGAGCGTCAAACAACCTAATTCCTTGAACTTCCCACAATGGTTTGATACTTCTTGGCACATCAGAACTGACTCGAGCCTGGGACCACTGCCTTTGGCAAGTAGTGTTCTTACCAGCTGAGCTGGCCGAGCACGACTCAGGGCGCGCTCTCACAGCCCAACTTAGACCAGCTCCTCCATCCAGTATTTGAAACTTCCTCACACGTTCTCTGCTTTATAGCTTCCTCTGCCACAAAAGAACTTGCTGGATTCACAACAGATCTCTTTTTAATGCTACAAGAACAGGGGTTATCATATTAATCGTATCATTTAATTCTGTAGTTGATACAATGGCAGATATAGCCAACAATAATTCTGGCGGACTGCGCAAACAAAGGGGGGTGAACGTGCCGTTTCGATGTGGGTCGCGGGCCAGGCAGTATGTGAACACAGTTCGCGTTTACACAGTTAATATGCGCCATACAATACTCGCAAAAAATGTATTTCGAAACGTTTCTACGATGGCGAGGTGAGTTGTATTACAATAACTAGCTAAGCGCCCACTGCTTCGCTCGCCTACATTGTATGGTCTGCACAGATGTTTTGTTTCCCTTTAATTGAATTTTTGTGCTGTTCACAAATTGCAACACCTAAAACTTTTCACGCAAATTACGTCCATCAAAGCACCGTCCACTCCCAACGTACTTCTATCCAATAAACGATTCTGGTAGCTGGCGTCCACGACTTTTCTTAACCAAGACTTTTGTGTTCTTATGGTATTTCCATAGAAACTTTCATCCCTTAATACAGATTTCTTTATATCTAACAGGGAAGTGAAAGACCTCAAGTGCGAATAATTTTACTTGTGACTGAGAAGTTAAATAACAATTTTCATAAATGTAACTCTAGAAACACTATTTTTTCTTTAACAATGTGTTTTTTACAAAAATTTCACTCATTATTTCTTCTCCACAGGGCCTAAATTTCCCAAAATGCTGAAACACGTATTTCTTTATTTGTAACAGAGGAAGCAAATATCAACTTTCGTATCTCTAGCTTCAAAACTGCCTTAACAGTGACATATTTTTACAACCTTTCATTCCTTATTTCACCAGTTTAGGACTGGAATGTCCAATAATCCCTTCCTAAACGACACCTACAGTATAAGATCAACAACCTCTCCAAATTTCACGTTTCCATCCTTGGCGGCTTCCGCTGGCCACTCTTGAGTCAGTGAGTCAGGATTTTCCTCAGTTTGCAAGGAGAATTTTTTCACACGCGAAGCGTATTTCAATAGGAAAGGTATTTTGAACGCTCGAAATAGCCACATCTGGGGTCAAGGAAACCACTACAAAGCCACGTGTACACTCAGATTTCAGCACACCTTCGACATCAACGCCTGGGCGGTTGTATGTGGAGGTCGTGTTATTGGGCCCTTCATCCTTCCTCTCCACCTAACAGGTGTCAGGCACTTAAAATTCCTGCAAAAAGTGCTGGCGGAGTTTTTGGAAGCTGTGCCATTGGACATACGGCACGTATTAGGGGTTTCAGCATGATGATGACAGTGTATTTTGCAGTTCGCGTCCGAAACAATCTGAAGGCAGTCTACGGGGATAGTTCACAGCTCGTGGTCTACTGGCTAGCGTTGCTGCCTCTGGATCACAGACTCCCAGGTTTGATTCCCGGCCGGGTCGGGAATATTCTCCGCCCGAGGGGCCTCATCATTTCATCATCATTCAGGAAAAAGGCGAGACTGGGCACTGCAAAGATTGGGAATTTGTACGGGCGCTGATAACCACGCCGTTGAACGCCCCCACAAGCCGAAAGTCATCATCATCATCATCATCATCATCATCATCATCATCATCATCATCATCATCATCTACGAGGGCAAGTGGATCAGTCGATGTAGACCACAGCCTTGGCCACCTAGACCCCCAGATGTAAGCCCTCTGGACTTTTCCTTGTGGGACCACATTAAGAGTCTATTTTAAGAGACCCCTGTCCAGTAGGAGGAAGATTTGGTTGGATGGATGATGTCTGCGGCAGAAGTGATTTACCATACACCACGCATGTTGGACAGAGTTCTTGCAAACTTACTGCACAGATACACTATTGTAAAAACACAGTAAAGAGGAGTGAAATCTGCACATCTTGTTTTAATCGTAACATGAAAACGAACTGATTTTGGTCGTGGTTTCCTATGTGAAACTTTGTCTACTAAGTCTCCTCTGCTGCCTCTAGATGTGTGTAAAATGAATTGTGAAACAGCCAGTATACAGACAGTATGATGGTGCAAGCTGTCGCCAGCACTCCGATCGGCAAAGAGGCTGCGAGACGATCGATAGTAGGGACCGGAGGAAGCGAGCCTATCAGGAGAGGCCAAAGACAAACTGGCGAGAGACGCGCCGCCAACTCCCCCTCTCCACCAGCAGCGTTCAGGTCGCCGGCGCGGACCACAGGGCCAGTCAGTCAGTCATCCAGTGAGTCACCGAGTCGAGTAGTCAGTCGCAGCCCAGCGGGAGTCGCAGTCAGCTCGGAGTCAGCCAGCAACTAGCGACCAGAGCAGTGTACATAGCCGGACTTGTACTTCACCAGCAGTGGGGCTACCATGGACTATTATAGAAGAGGTAAGTAATTTTCTGTTCTGATAAGTAAAGAACGCCGTTAATACATGAGTGCAGTTGTGTTACAGTTAGAGGATACCGGTCGGCAACAGCATCCTCTCTTTGCTCCCCATGGTACAAGCCTACAGTGACAACGAGATGACACAAAAAGTAGTGTTCAAAATTTTACTGCAGTCAGATTTTCTTAATTTACAGCGGAAAAACCTGATTCACATTAGGACTAAATATTTGTTTTAGCATTAGTGGAAGACATCGAAGTAGAAAAGATTACGACAGTACCCTTACAACAACTAGCCATTTGATGCCTAATTAAAAAGAGATAGGAAAAAAAGAGAAATCAGCTACTGCCTCCCACTACATAGGTTATTTAGCCATTGAGTGGACCATTTAACACTTATACATGTAACAGCAGACGTAAAACCTGACTGAGAAGAATAATTATGTGTGTTGAGCAACTGAATGAGGTGTCGGAAACAGCATCGGCTTGGCAACGATAGGATAATTACGTGTGGCTACAGCTTGCGCAGACAGAATTACGTGAGAGGGGGAACTTGTACGGGACACTCGTAGCGCCTGCTGCAGACTGGAACGTACTGGCCGACGTCTGGCGTCCAGGTCCTGGAGCACGAGTGTGGCGGGTCGCGAACCATTCCGATTTGTGTACTGGCGTTAAGGCCCACGATCGGGTGTACGTACTCCTACCGTTTTGGAACACCGACATCCGGCGTGTAATGCTGTGCTAACGTCCTGACACCGTACGTGATAGGCATTGCGAGAGACTCGTGAGAAGTTTGAGCTGAAACGAGGGCGAATCGCGTCGCAGTCGTCCTTTGATTACCTTTGCCCTGTTGGAGTTCCGTAGGCAGTGTTCCCTTCCACTGGATGCCGATTCCGGATGGGTAATCCGTAGACAAGTGTCAATATCCGATACAATCGAAAACCGCAATAGTAAATATCCATATCAACAACTAATCGGAAGAAAAAAACGCTAATTTGATACATCGGAACGAAAAATTTAGGTTTAAAATTCAAATTATAACTTATGATTGCACGTATTATTAACAGTGAGGAGTGGCTGTTCTGAATTTAAAAAAATTGAGGAAAACCAAATTTTAATATACATTATTTTAATAATACTGTTGTAAGACTGATGAAACCTTCTTTCTCCTCAGTATAAAATAGCTCACAATCTTTGCACATGTGAAATAAAATAGTTTCATTTACTTGTCATTTTTCTCCTCCTGCAAGTACCGCAACATTTTTCACAGCACCTGCCATGCTTCCTCGCTTATAAGTTGAAAAGGCAGCCGACAAAGTCGAAGCAGTTGTTGGACTAGCAGTAGGAGTGAGAGGCCTGCTTTGCTTTCTGCAGCAACACAATGGGAGTTTGATTTTGACGCCTTTTTCCTCAACGACACCGTATAGCCGTCCGCCCCGGATCAAAAGTTTGCGGATGCTGGGACTTGAGTGATCTTTTAAGTCTGTGGTGCTATCAGTGCAGCTTTGAGTACCTTCCCACAACAAATGCGCATTTATTGTAGTTTGATTCAAAATGCTTCCACAGGTCACTTTTGAGAGGCCTCTTTTGCCTTCACGCTGCGAAATCACTGATATAAACATACAACAATCAACGAACAGCAAAAACAAAAAAGACTGCAAGTATTACATTTCAAGCATTTCTTCCAGACTTACTTTTGAGTGAGACGAGGGTACGAAAATACACAACTCAAAATACTCAATATTTCTTTAACAACTTCAAAGTAAAAAAAGCCTACGTACGTACCTATATTGTTAATATTTCAATATTAAAAAGAAATTAAATTTGAATTTTGTCTTTCACATCACTGCAAAATATCGATGTTACCGGCATATCGTCTGGACAAAGACCCATTAAAATACGTGTATTGTAACACCTTACATGGATATTTGCACATGTTGTCGTCAGATATTCCAAACGCAGTGCTGACGCCAACACAAGTGGCGGACGGCAGGGACAGCACCGTCGTGTTAGAGGGGGTGAGTCTGCTTTCCTGTAGTAGTGAAGACGTATGAGCAAATGTCTACGGGTGGACTTCCTTTAGAGGGTCTTACACGACAGTTTTTTCAAACGGAAATCTGCCGGGAGGCGCCATCACGCAACTGTCGTATCGGGCGTGCCCGCGAGAGACAACGGTTGTGAAATTAACGGTCCGCAATCTTAGTTAAGCTCATACGCACTTGAAAGTGAGATATAATAATCGTACCGAAACCCGTAAGGTACACCTCCAGTTAGCGGCATACTCATATGACTAATCGAACTCTAATCATTTTAATTACCGCCAAATTATGCCGCGAATTTACGTGAATTATTAATCAAATTCTCGATCGAAATTTTAATGTAAGTACCCTCTTCTGCAACAATTGTTGTATCAGAAATTACAAGTGTTAATTGTCATTCATGTTTCGTCCTCTACATTTCTCATACAGACCAGACATAACCAGTAGTTTTGCATCTGTGGACGAACAGAAGTTGCGGGGAAACGTAGAAGCCACAGTGTCAAGGTATTGTTTCCAGAATGATTCATTGTGCTCCACAATTGCTTCTGTAATGGGTGTGTATGTGTGTCCGCCGGCTGCACGCATCGCCGGCTGATGCGTCACTTCCGACTGGCCCTAACAGCCCCACCTCGGCTCGGCTCGGCTCGCTCCGCTTCACTTGGCCGCAGCACGCACGGCGTGTGCAGCGCGCAGCTTTTATACGTAACGGTGTGCGCCGATGTGACGCGGTTTCATTCAGTCGGCGACATGCTGCACTGCTCACTTCGTTGTCGCTGAGTTTTCATTCAAGCCGGCCGAAGTGGCCGAGCGGTTCTAGGCGCTACAATCTGGAACCGCGCGACCGCTACGGTCGCAGGTTCGAACCCTGCCTCGGGCATGGATGTGTGTGATGTCCTTAGGTTAGTTAGGTTTAAGTAGTTCTAAGTTCTAGGGGACTGATGACCTCAGCAGTTAAGTCCCATAGTGCTCAGAGCCATTTGAACCATTTCCATTCACGTCGCGCGTACACAGGGGCTTATTAACATCCATCCAAGGCGAGGACATTAGAAGCTGTATCTAGAAAAATGTCTAAATGTGGAAGGGGTCATAAACTGGCTGTGCATTTACCAGAGTAACCGCTGCACAGACAAATAGTAGACGGCTTGAAGATTACAGTGCCGCACAATCTAATCACGTGGGGGGGGACTGGCAACACGACGACTACTCACGTTGACGTGCAAAATCTGTGAGACTGGCGATAGACCTTCAGACGTTTGCAAAAACATTATCCACATAATTCCGAGGAACCCAAGAGCTGACAAGTGCGAGAATTATCGCACAATCACCTGAGCAGCTCGTGCATCCGAGATGCTGAAAACAATTATATACAGACGAATGGAAAAGAAAATTGCGGATGTGTCACATGACAATCAGTCTGGCTTTGCGAATGGTAAACACACCGGAGAGGCAGTTGTGACGCTGCAGGGCTGAGGAACAGGGTGTCGCGACGTTCTCCGAAGAATCAGCGAGGAAAGGGATGTATGGGAAGCACTGACCAGGAGAAGGGACAGTATGATAGGATACACACTAGGACATTACGCTACTATAGGGAGGTGTAGAGGAAGAACGAGATCGGAACACATCCAGCAAATACGACTGCGAAGTCTTTCGCGACGGAGTCCTTGCCGCGTCAAATTTGGATAACGTTCCTAACGAAGATGACGGAGGTAGTCACCGAAAGCTTGGGATGTTATCCAAATTTGACGCGGCAAGCAAACCGAGAACTTTTTATGCACATCCAGCAAATAACTGAGGACGCTGGTTCCAAGTGATGACGAGGTGCTCTGGACACTTTCACAGGGGTATACGAATGTACGTGGGGGAACGGCAGCCCTTTCTTCCTCAAGAACCAAAACCAGGAACGCTAGCGATGTGAGACGCTAAGGTCTGCAGCGAAGAGGACGCTGTCACTCACACCAAATGTCTTCGACAGGGTTCAGGAAGGGACTAGGCAGGCCAGGCCAGGCCAGGCCAGTCCAAGAACGCTACTGTCCACAGAGCACTGCCTCTGCTCTATGACACGGTGCACTGTCCCGCTGACACAAAAACTCGCCGTCTTCGGACAATTGCTCTACGGAATGCAGTACCCACTACTGTAAAATGTGTTCACATCGTTCAGCATTCAGCTTTTAAGCTCAATAAGGGAATCACGGCCTACCCACGAAAAACAAGCACCACCGCCTCCGTACTTCACTGCTGGCACTACACTCGGCCGCACCAAATATTCTCCAGGTATTCGCTGACTGCAAACCCTTCCACTGGGTTGGCCCACAGTATAGGTCGGTCCACCACTCCAGCCAGTTTCCAGCCGTCCACTGTCCAGCGGCGTCGTCCAGCACTGACTACAGAAATGCGTGGCCCACGAGGAGCTGCTCAGCTCTTTCCGACTCCCTGCGCGTGCTGTCTCAACTGCTGGTTGCACTCTGGAACTCACGACTGATTCCTTACACTGATACCGTGCGAGTCCTTCACAACCACCGGTCCCTGTCTGTCAGTACGTCATGTCTGCCTGATCTCGGTTGAGTGGTAGTTCTTCCTTCAAGTTTCTACTTCACAACCACCTCACGAACAGTCGACCTGGTGGGTTTCTTACTCAGGTGACTGACAGTCCACGTTTGAGCTCTCCATGGTCCACCCATTCTCCTGTTACTGCTTTCTGCCGACTACACAACTCTTCCTTCTCCTTCTATACTGGCGAAACCGCCTCATCTAGTCGTGTATTGCACACAACACGGGGATCTCTGTATACTTCTAATCACAATGTCTAACTTGGCTCTTATATCGACTGGAAGCTCGGTTGGTCCTACCATACGAAATATATACTGAAAAAAAACTGAAAAGGCTATTTACATTGCATTAATATTACACATTCAGTTACTAGTGTACTGATCCCAATATTTAAGGTGAAAGGTGATGCGCAGGACTGCAGTAACTATAGAGGTATTAAACTGATGGCACACACGATGAAAATTTGGGAAAGAGTTGTAGAATCAAGATTACGCAAGGAGACTGTGGTGTGTGAAGAACAGTTTGGGTTCGTGCCTGGGAGAGGAACGACTGATGCAATACATGCCTTAAGGCGGATAGTGGAGAGACACGGGGAGCTACATATGGCTTTAATTGATTTGGAGAAAGCATATGACAGAGTCCCAAGCGACGAAATATGGAGAAGCATGAGAGAGCAGTGCGTGGCAGAGAAGGATGTGAGAATAGTGAAGGCAATGTACAGAGGAGCAATGAGAGGTGAGAAGTAGTGTGGGCATGACAAAGGAGTTTCCAGTAAAAGTAAGGTTAGATCAAGGGTCTGCGCTTAGTCCATACCTCTTTGACCTGATTATGGATGTGCTGGTGAAAGATGTGAAGAAGGAAGCGCCGTGGAATATGATGTTTGCGGATGATGTGATTCTTTGCGAGCAGAGCATCGACAGACTTGAGGAAAAGCTGGAGGATTGGAAGAAGGCACTAAAAGAAAGAGGTATGAAGATTAGCAGGACAGAGTCAGAATATTTAGCACTGAAGGATGTGCAGATGAGGTCTTGCAAGATCCAGGATGATGAGCTGAAATCGTTCTGCAAATTTAAATACCTGGGGTCTTACATACAGAGGGACGTAGGACTGGAAAGCGAGGCACAACACCGAATAAATTGCGGTTAGAACAACTGGAGGAAAATGAGTGGAGGGTTGTGTGACAAGAAGGTGAGCACTGGGTTGAAAGGGAAAGTGTACAAGTCGGTGGTAAGGCCTGCTATGATATACGGGGCAGAGACGTGGCCAATCACAGTAGCTCAGGAAAGGAAGATGGAAGTGGCGGAAATGAGGATGCTGAGATGAATGTGTGGGGTAACAGGGAAGGATACAATTAGAAATGAATTTGTTAGAGGAGCTGTGAGAGTGGGACCCATGGGGAAAAAGATACAAGAGAGCAGACTAAGGTGGTACAGACACTTGCAAAGAAAAGGGGAAGAGTGTATCGGAAACAGAGTTGAAGATATAGAGATTGAAGGAGCGAGGAGGAGAGTAAGACCGAAGAGGGGGTGGAACGATAAGATATCCGGGGACCTAAGGGAGAAAGGATGGAAGAAGGAAGAGGCAATGGATAGAGTGCTATGGAGGAGAAGGATCCAGAAGAGCAACGCCGACCCTACGTGACGTGGGTCAAGGCGACCATAAAGAAGAAGAAATATTCAGTTACGGAAGGATGGTGGGATGCCAGCCCAATAGCACATATCAGTATATATCGTAAGCTAATCCGGCCTCATATGTACTCCGGTTGCCATTGCCATGGTTCGCCCACTGATTCTGCTAAACAAATTCTTGACAGATGCCAGTTCGAAGAGTCCAGGTGCTGCTTGGACCCCCAGTGGCCAACGCCAACGAATACTGTAACGAGCCTCCACTCGAACTCGGGCGATACAGGTCGCTGGAAATCTCTACTCAGACGCGCAAAACCTGCAGAGGGCCAGAGTTTTCGAGGATTCGGTATTGGCCAGAAAACGCTTCACTAATAGATACTGCTTTATAAACAAACTTCCATCTGCAGCATATATGTTGTATGATATTTCACCACTGTGTCCCCTGGTTACAACACTTTCCAACCAGCGCTCTTTCAATGTAGATTACAGGAATTATTATTATTATTATTATTATTATTATTATTATTATTATGATGTAGTATTCTGCCTACCGGCAGGTCAGTGTCTTTCTGATGCCAGTGTTCCCTGTCTTCAGCTTCTTCCTTCAGTCTGCTGTCCCTCTTTCCATCTTTCATGTCATCCAAAAGTTGAATTATTCTTTTTCCTCGCCCTCCATGTCTGTGTCCGATCCAGTTGGCCTTCCTCTGAAGACCTATTCAGAATGTCTCTCTTCTCCCCTACTCTTCTCAGTACATCGTTATTCGTCACACGATCGGCCCACTTGATCATCTCCATTTTCCTCCAGCACCACAAGGTATTTTTTTTCCTTTTTTCTCATGGTCCACGTCTCTGCTCCGTACAGTACAATGCTCCAGATGTAGCACTTCACCAGTTTCTACCTTAACTCCAAGCTTAACTTTCTGCTCAGCTCATTCCTCTTTTTATTGAATGCAGTTCTGGCCATCCTTTGTGACTAAATTTCCCCGGTACTTGAGCTGTTTCACATCCTCCAGTTCTCGATTGTTGATGGCTATCATCAAAGGTTTCTCCCTTTTTGAAATCAGCATCACGTCTGATTTTTCGCTGTTGATTTCCATCCCTTATTTCGTTCCAGTTTCCACAACTGCTTCGTCACGTCTTTCAGCTGTCTTATTTTCAGCAAGCACTACCAGGTCATCCGCATCCTTAACGGTACTGGTGAGGGAACCTTCAAGATCGCAGCGCGTCAGCAATCGTTGGTTAATATATTAAAAAACTAAAAACCCGCCTCGATTGCGAAAAAAGCACCTAGTGTTAAGTGTTAACCCAGGTTTCGGCGTAGATTGTTCTGAAGAAGGTGTAGTTATCTACGCCGAAACCTGGGTTAACACTTAACACTAAGTGTTTTTTTCGCAATCGAGGCGGGTTTTTAGTTTTTTAATATATTAAGTACTGATGAGGCGTCCTCCCAACCTGAAGTTTCCGCATCCTTTCAAAGCTTCTCTCGCCAGCTATTACCCATACAGGTTGAAAGACTCGGCCATAGACAACATCCTTGTCTGACGCCTCTTCCAATTTCCACGCTGCTCGTTTTCTCCATAGTTCAGCCGCACCTTTACTCTTTCTCCCAGGTACAAGTTGAGAATTAGTCTCCGGTCTCCCCGGTTTATTGCTATCTCCTTAAGGATGTTCATCAATTTTATCCACTTGACTGTGTCAAACGCCTTCTGCCACTCTGTAAACAAACACAAACCACTTCATTAACAGCCAGAACTCTCTCCGACAATATCCATGCCTTTTCCCTTCCTAGATCCAAACTGCTTTAACTACTTTAGTTTTGTGTTCCAGCCGTCTGTTGAGTACTCTTGTAATAATTTTCGCTACGTGTCAGATTAAACTGATTGTTCTGAAATAACTACGTTTATTGGATTACTGTTTTTTCACAAGAGCAACCACTGTGACATCCAAAACCAACGTGTTTACGTCGCAAACAGTCTCATTACAGGAATACATCAGATTTACACATTCCCACGCAAACGCCATACACGGAACCCAGCTTGGACACGCGCTTATTAGGGACTTTTTATTAAGTGGATGGGAACACTCGCAAAAGCCTGTACACAGATTTGTCACGAAATTCAGGAATCGTCGGCAGCGCATTTCATGACGATTAGATTCGCCATGGTTCACTGCGGAAGCCTTCGGTTCTTACACCGGAGCTCACTACAATACTAGCCGGACTTAGAAGTGCTAAAGGCTTAGGTAAAGCTACGATCATTACTGTCACAGACTCACCATCGGCACTACTGCTCATACGGAATCACGTTGTCAGTGAAGCAAATGTTACTTGGTGTGCGAGATTTGCTTACGGCACAACTACACAGCCGTAAGAAAAAAAAATCGCCATGCTATGGCTAAAGGGGCTCAATGGTGTCATGGACGTTGAAATTGTCGCCGCTCCAGCTAGCTGCGAGTGGCTTCCACGATGGGATAAGGACGTAAGACATGACATCTCTCCACGACCGTGGTACTCCAGTGGTATGTACCACGAGACGTTACTGCCCACCATGTCCCGCGTCCACTTCAACCACACACTGAAAGCAGTGAATGAGTTTTGCAATTTGGGCAGAGAAATAACTGATACGCGCGAAGCAGACGGGACATAAAATGAGGACATGCTGTAGCACGGAAAACGTTGCTGAAAATAGGAATTTCTTAACATCTAATACAAATTTAAGTGTTAGGAAAATTACATGTCTGGAGTGTAGCCTCGTACGTACGTGAAACGTGACTGGTAGGCAGTTCAGATTAGACAACAGAAGCTTCTGGAATGTGGTGCTACGAAGAGTGGTGAGGATCAGTTGGGTAGACCGCCTAATCAATGTAGTGGTACTGAGTCGAATTGGGATGAAAGAAATAAGTTAGCTGAAAGAAGGGATCCGTTGACTGGAGACATGCTCAAGCACTGAGCAATTATCTACTTGGTAATGGAAGGAAGTATATGTGCGGGGGCGCGGGGGGGGGGGGGGGGGGGAGGAGGTAAAAATTGAAGATGAAGCAGGCTGGATGGATGTGGGTTGGACAGGACAAAGTACCGTGAAGAGCTGCATAAAAACATCCTTCGCACCGAAGACCATAATATCGTAAATGAAAGGCCATTAATATTCAATATACGCTAAGTTGCCGGCCACAGTGGCCGAGCGGCTCTAGGCGCTCAGTCCGGAACCGCGCGACTGGTGCGGTCGCAGGTTCGAATCCTGCCTCGGGCATGGTTGTGTGTGATGTCATTAGGTTAGTTAGGTTTAAGTAGTTCTAAGTTCTAGGGGACTGATGATCACAGATCGTAAGTCCCATAGTGCTCAGAGCCATTTGAACCATTTTTTTACACTAAATTATTTGTTTCCGGGAGGTAAACAAGTTGTTTCGCACCATACCTGCAGAATTTACACGCATGACGAGTTTCGTACATCTCTCCACTCTTCAGCAGTGATTTTATTTGATTTTCTAGAGCACGGGTCCTTACCCCACTACCTGTGTGTCCGACGTCGGACGATTATTGAACGAAGGTACCTTATTACGATCGTCCAGAGATTTCCTGGTAGGGAGGACGCAACGTGTTTACCTCGCAAACAATGTCATTCACATAAGAAGTAGCTTTAGGCGTGCAGCAGAAAGATGTTGGCAAAACTGCTGCTCATGCTGTACATGTCATACAGGCTGTTCCGATAGCATTTGTTCAAATTAGTACAGGGGGTAAACAAACGTATTTCGACAAGGAACATATGGTCTGTGTAACGTTTGGGAAGGTTTTGTTTGAGGTGATGACGTGAGCTGTTGCGTTGGTGACGCTGGTTCCCCTGTAGACACACCTACTCAGTCGCAATGATTGTAGACACACCTATTCAGTCATAATCATTGCCGATCTGTGACAACAACAGTAAACACGGAGCTGTTTAGGTATGCCGTAATGGCTGACATGCATCTGTTAGGCGAGTCTGTGAATGCAACTGGGCGTACTGCAGCTAGGGAGTATCGACAGCGCTTTCCCAGCCGCAGGTTCCACAGCACCCAACATTCTGACGCCTGAATCGGCTGCTACGTGCAACAGACACTTCCCGTGCAAATATGCATGATACAGGTGAACTCCCGAAATGGGAGAAGAGATCCTTCGACACGTCGAAGACAGTCCACATACAAGTACGCGACATACTGTTCACTTCCTTGGCGTCAGACATGGTCTTGCGCCGAAGGTGTTAGGCGACCAAGAGCTTGACCCTGGTAGTTATACCAGACTGCCCTGCCTGCATCCTCTATTTCCGGCCGAGGTCCTACACAGCGACGAGGTTTTGTTTACACGTGATGGCTGTTTCAGCATCCACAATCCGCATGTTTCGGCACATGTGAATCCACGAGGTACTCGGCCTCGTGCTGATGAATAGCGTTTCAGTATTCACGCGTGAGCCGGTGTTTTAGGCTATAAGTTGACTGGAACATACATTCTGTCACTCTGCCTCAGCGGACGGAGATACCGCATCTCGGTGGAACGTGTGTCGCCAGAAGTGACGGAGGATGGTGTACTTCCGGCCCATTTCGTCACTGCTGTCGGCAATCCACGGATCGGTGGAGGTTTATCTGTGGCTGCGCCCCGGCCACACAGCTGGCCGGATTTCTTCCTCTGGGAGGCGTACAGAGCAGCTGCTGTACGAAACCCTGCCACCAGAACTGCGAACGTGCCAGGAATCTTGGAACGGACACAACAGTCAACGGTTCGACGACGTAGGCCTACTGCGCTAATACGAGCGAGCTGCCTCGCACCCCAGCACTTCCTGGGACGGCCACTGCTGTAGTCGGCGCGCTGGACCGCCGCCTGTGGGAAACCGCCGCCAGGAGCCGTACGTTCCGCAACTACATGTAATAAGTTTTTTTTTCACAATGTCGGGCCACAGTCATATTTCTTTAAAGTCAGTACCGCCGTTAGACTGTTTCTTATTTGCGGTGTTACATTTACACGATCATGATTTCGGCTTTACAATGCCATTATCAAGTGTTTTAATGTTATACAGTGCCTAAGATGGCATAGTGCCGTATTTAGAATAGACAGTATGCCATCTCAAGCACTGTATAACGTTAAAACACCTGATAATGGCATTGTAAAGCCGAAATCATGACGTGTAAATGTAACACTGCAAATAAAAAAAGTCTAACGGCGGTACTGACTTTAAGGAAGGGTAACTACAAGTGTTTTGATGTTCTCTACTTCCTGCATTAAACTGATGGAATAGTTTCGGAACACGCTATATATTAATGAGTTGGGCGACCATATTAACAGTAATCTCCGACTTTTCGCAAATGATGCAGTTATCTCAAAAAAGCTTAAAAAATATTTCGACTCATTTTAATAAAATTTCAAAGAGGTGCTTATGTTGCTTGATTGAAGTGACCAGAAACACGAAAAGTGTGCTCTTCACAAAACGGAAAAACGTAATATCCTGCGAGTACATCAGTAAGTTGAAATTGGAAATGAATCAAATGTTGCACATAGCTGGGTGTAACTATTTGCATAGATATGAGTCTGTAGGATCACTTATTCTCAACCACGGGTAAAGCAGGCACTGCGAAAGTTCAAACTCTCTACAAAGGAGATTCCACCATTCTTAGAATATTGGTGAAATGTGTGAAACTGATGCTACATAGGTCGAAAAAGCATACTGAAGGTTTACAACTAAGGGCATCGCGAATGGTGAAAGGTACATTTCAAGAAAGAGAGGTGTGTTTCACTGTGAGATGGCTATTGTCTCTCGGGAACCTACTTACAAAGTTAAGACAACCAGTGATGAGTGACGAATGTGGGAGTCCACGTAGAATCAGCATCATTACGGCGGCCACAGACGCCTTTCAGCAATGATTCTGCTGTACTACTGATACGAGCAGTAGTGCCAGCCAGAGAAATGGGATTTACAAACAGTGAGTGGCAAACAAACACTCGTGGAAAACAGCCGTAAATCAGTGGGTCGGCTGCCACGGCATTTGTTGACGCTGGGTAACAACGCGAGCCACGCTACAGCGGAAGCCGGAAGGTGTACGGCTCTGAATATACCGATAAACACACCCTCCCCCCTGGGTCCGGCAATCGCTGCTCTGTTACGACGTACCGGAAGCGTTCAGGAGGGGGGTTAAAATTCAGGGTGAAGGGGCTCCAGTGACAAGAAGGCATTAGCAGTGAAAGCGAGGAAGGATTTAAGGACCTGAATGAAGAGTCTAATGAGAACACAGTGTGGATTGAGAGGAAATCGAAGAAAGACGAAAGTAATGAGGAGTAGCAGAAATGACAATGGCACCAAAGATATCAAAATGTCGAATCACACTGTAGAGAAGGTGGAGTAACTGTGCTACTTTCACAAATGAAAGACGCAGACTGCACAGGCCGAGGCAAAATGAGAGTACTGGTATCAAACACTGGCCTTCATTTGAGGGCCAAGTTCCCGAGAACGTACGTCTGGAACAGACCACTGTACACACGTGATTCGTGGACTATGCGGCAACCGGGAGAGGAGACAACCGAAACGATTGAGATATGGCGAGAGCTAGGTGGAGAGATAAATGAATTTGTCCTCAGAATCGGAGAGGATAGAAATACATGAGAAACTTGACAAGAAGGTGCAGCATGGCAGCGCACGTCTTAAGACAACGGGAATAACTTCCGTGGTACTGGAGGGAATTGTAGGGGGTAAAAGCTGTGAGGAACACAGTTCAGAATACATAAGAGAAATAATGTTTGTAAAAATATTGGGCACAGCAGCGATCGCAATGAACTAGTAATACAACATTACATAGCTCGGACTTGACCACATAAAAAGACTTTTATTCCTAAGTTGTGAATTACGAATAAATGTGCGCTTTTATGCGGTCAAGTCTGATCTACACTTTTTTTTTTAAATACTAATCCATCAAGTTACTGACCACATGGGGTGCAGATACTGTTCTGAGACGAAGAGGAGAGGAATTCGTGGCCTTCCGCTTCAGAGCATTCAGAAAGAAGGCTTTGGCACGCCTCTGTTCTTGGATAAATGTGGAAAACGGAGCATGAATAGCAAACGACAATTTTAAGAACTGATCGAGGAATGAGACCTGAACAGGTCTACCTTAGAAAAATTTCTATTACATCAGAATGCGTATAAATTGTTAGGCTCATTTCGCGATCAATTTAAAGAATTTGAAACCGGCTAGCCACGTCATCCTGGACCTCAGGAAGAGGAATTTATGTTCGCGCTTCCAGTACACGTATCATCCCACCACTTTCAAATAATTAAGAAATTACCTAAGATGGAGGAAGTTTTGTCCTCCTTGGGCACCTCCTGACGGTTCACGTAAACAAAGAAAGTGTGGCGTGAGGCCTCCCTAACGCAACAGGTAAGCAGGTCCACCGCCCCTATCCCTACTGGAAGGAACAAGAGCGCCCTGACACTATTTACGACGAGGGGGGGGGGGGGGGGGGGCGCGAAGGGTGTGAAGTCTCTGCTCTAGCACACCCGAACTGAACTGACATTCGGTCGTGTGCCATTGTTAGCCGGAAGACCCTGTTTGGGGCTGTTTGAGAGCCGGGTGCAAGTCTTTCTATTTGACGTCACGTAGGCGACTTAGGGGTGTTTGTGATGGAGCTTTATGTACTGCTAATATTTAAGAACGTTCAAACCGTTTCTTACTAAGGAAAGTCTTGCGAACTTACGAGATTCGCGGTGAATGAAGACTCTTGAGGCCGGTTAGCTGTTCTGTAGCTCCTCATTGGGGACACTGCCGTTACAGGTGCACCCTCAGGTGATCCACTGTTGCTCAGTTTCCCAGAACAGAATTTTATAAAAAGGAGGAAAACTTTTTATAAATTTTTAAAAAATATTTCTCAAGTGTGCATTAACTACAAAACCGAATTTTTAAAATATTAATCAAACTATCGGGAAGCTACGATGTCTCACAGTTCAGTTGTAAGTCCAAAATGACAATCCATCACACGCTGTTGCAGATAGTAGGCCTGGCATCAAGAGCATCAGTAGGTGAGTGTGTGAGTGGAAACCTGGGATGATAAGACCCAGTAAAAAAAAATATTACGCCCATTAAAATTTATGGCTAAAACGTGTCAAAAAGTTTAACAATGTTCCCGGTGTGTTACGTCTGCGGGTTCTACGAAAGTACATAATAGCAACCTATCCAAGTACTAAAGCATTTACGAATATAAACGGTATGTCTCCTAATATGACAGTTGATTCCAAAGTATTTCCGTTTCCTGATGACGTTAGGTTGGTAGTTAAAGATGTTGAGTGCAGCAGAGCCAATGTCAAGACATAAGTTGATAGCCTGTATAAAATAAATTAATGTTAAATCACAGTAAGACTCAGTTTTTACAGTTCCCAACACACAATTCAACTAAAACTGACGTTTTAATTACACAGAATGGGCATATGATTTGTGAGTGTGAACAGTTCAAATTTCTTTATCTTCGGATACATAGTAAGTTGTCACAGAAAGCCCATGGTCAAGATCTTGTTCAAAAACTGAATTTACCATCAGAACAGCATTTGCAATTCATGAGTCCACTCTGCTTATTTTCATTTGCTTCTCACACACGGCATTATATTCTGGGGTAACTCTTCCCATTCACAAACGGTATTGCCGGCTCAGAAACTGTCAGCTCGAGAAGTATGTATAGTTGTTCGCGAATCTCTTGTCGCCTGCTGTTCAAGAGTCTAGGAGTTGTGACACTGGCCTCTCGATATATATTTCCTTTAAAGTCGTTTCTTCTTAGCAATGTGCTCCCGAGAATCAGCAGTTTTCACTCTGTTACTACTGGACGAACATTGAAAGGTGGCTACACTGAGTCACAGCGCCAGAGATTGCGCCGAAGATTATTATTCCGCCGCCTCCACTGGGCACAGCAGTAGTTCAGAGGATGTCGAGGGCAGTTGTTGTTCTGTTGGGCGAGAGAGTAGACACCGTTCGGTTGGTGTAATGTATAGATGGAAGAAGTTGCAATTGTCAGAATATATTTGAGAAAGGAGATGGGCTTTTGATTTATGATGCTGGTGTAATGGAATATTTTCTTCAATATATAATGGGGTAAAGAGGTACTACAGTTTTCTTTAATGACAATCCCTCTTGCTCACAGGTACAGTCAACAAAGCATCTGGCTCGTGTTCATTTATTAGACTTGTAATTCTGGTTTCTATGTGCAATTATAGTATTTCTGGTTTTTCAATTCGTTCATTGTAAATGGTGTTTAAAATATTTTGTCGTATGGAGAAAGAACCGAGCCGGATACATGTACGTTGAGTCACACTACCAAACACAGAACAGCTACACTTGTGCTTTGTTGTTTCGTAGCTTTTATAGTTGCAGGGGACTTAATTAATCAATTGTGTTAATGGAAATTCCTTGTCATTTTTTATTTTTATTTTATGCAGTCTGATTGCGTGCTAGTACTAGTAAGAGCCAACCGGTTACGAGACATCGTAACCGGTCACACAGCTACTAAAATTATTGTATTTATTCATTAATATTAGTCCTTTCCTTTTAATTAAGCCCCCATGCAACATTCAGTCTACATTTGGGTAGCGCCTTTTTGACTCCTGTGCAGAAATGCGTTCAGTATTAGACTGTATCCATTTTCAATAAGCTAGCCCGGAATGAAAAACTTTTAAGCTAATTCCTGTGTTATACTATTGACTGTGGTAATCGGTAATCTATAGTCGCAGCTTATCTCTGCATACCATTCATCTACATTTTATTTTACAGGGTGATTCAAAAAGAATACCACAACTTTAAAAATGTGTATTTAATGAAAGAAACATAATATAACCTTCTGTTATACATCATTACAAAGAGTATTTAAAACGTTTTTTTTTTTCACTCAAAAACAAGTTCAGAGGTGTTCAATATGGCCCCCTCCAGACACACGAGCAATATCAACCCGATACTCCAACTCGTTCCACACTCTCTGTAGCATATCAGGCGTAACAGTTTGGATAGCTGCTGTTATTTCTCGTTTCAAATCATCAATGGTGGCTGGGAGAGGTGGCCGAAACACCATATCCTTAACATACCCCCATAAGAAAAAATCGCAGGGTGTAAGATCAGGGCTTCTTGGAGGCCAGTGATGAAGTGCTCTGTCACGGGCTGCCTGGCGGCCGATCCATCGCCTCGGGTAGTTGACGTTCAGGTTTCATAACTAACCTTTTTCGTAGGACTCTCCATACAGTTGATTGTGGAATTTGCAGCTCTCTGCTAGCTCTGCGAGTCGATTTTCCTGGGCTGCGAACAAATGCTTGCTGGATGCGTGCTACATTTTCATCACTCGTTCTCGGCCGTCCAGAACTTTTCCCTTTGCACAAACACCCATTCTCTGTAAACTGTTTATACCAACGTTTAATACACCACCTATCAGGAGGTTTAACACCATACTTCGTTCGAAATGCACGCTGAACAACTGTCGTCGATTCACTTCTGCCGTACTCAATAACACAAAAAGCTTTCTGTTGAGCGGTCGCCATCTTAGCATCAACTGACGCTGACGCCTAGTCAACAGCGCCTCAAGCGAACAAATGTACAACTAAATGAAACTTTATAGCTCCCTTAATTCGCCGACAGATAGTGCTTAGCTCTGCCTTTTGTCGTTGCAGAGTTTTAAATTCCTAAAGTTGTGGTATTCTTTTTGAACCACCCTGTATTATGTTAATCTAATGTAAAGACACGTTCCGTGGCCATGGAGATTTCCTGCTCAGTTTGGTCCTATGGAATTAGACGTGCTAAAAATTTAAAATAAAAAAAAACCACACGAACAGTGTGGCCACGACGTTAAGAGGTCATGCAGCTACTATCTAGCACAGACGTTTGTCAAATCCAGGGATTAACATGCCCACCTCGCAGACACGGGATCCGGGACACCAAACAGAAAAGACTCACTAAAGATGTATTCCGTGATATTTACATGTTACAGTATTTTTGTTAATTCGTAAGTACCATCAGAGGCAGTAGCTGACCTGCGTTTTTCTGATCTTTATACTCCGCGTAATAACAAACCTGTCATATAGAAATCGTGTAACAGGCAGGGGTCGTTATTTGATTGAGGCGTGCGTTGTCCTTTTGCTTTCTCTTTTCCGCATATACTCGTATTCTCAGTTCTGCCCAAGCCACTAATTTATTATGTGCCAACAACGCTGTCTCGTGATAAACGGCATGCAAAGTCTATTTTGCCTTTTCATAGACTTCCGCGTTCACAGGCAAGGATAACCTGACACTCCGCCCTCGTTTTCTACCGTTGAGGTCAAATCAAACACCATCAAGCTCGTCTTCTCGCTTTAGAGGCAAGCCGTGCCAAGGCGGCATTACCATGGAGGTTCGCACTTGTAGCCGGGGTGAGGGGGCGGGCAGGGGAGGGGGGAGGGGGGAGGGGGGGAGGAGGAGAGTATCTGCAAATCCGCCGGCCTGTGACCTGCGACTTTTTCACGATGCCTGGCGAAGTGGAGAAAATAGCGACCCACTTCCATGCCGTTGCTGTGTTCAGAGATTTTTACTGCAGTGCGCTGTATCAACCTGTCGGGGATTACTCACACATAAATTACATGCTGCCTCACACCAAATGGCTCTGAGCACTATGGGACTCAACTTCAGAGCTCATGAGTCCCCTAGAACTTAGAACTACTTAAACCTAACTAACCCAAGGACATCACACACATCCACGCCCGAGGCAGGATTCGAACCTGCGACCGTAGCGGTCGCGCGGTTCCAGACTGAAGCGCCTAGAATCGGACGGCCACACAGGCCGGCATGCTGGCGCACATCAAAGTCTGCTTATCCTAAGAGCAGCAACCGGCAGACCGCCACCAGAGAACGCTACTCACCGCTAAGTATCCAGCGCTGGAGAAATTATGTAGCACATCGACCATCTTACCTGGAAAGAAAAAGAAAACCCTGTCATTGCCGCTCTTGGCGTGCATTACAAACCAAAAATAAGGACACTGAAATTAGTATCCTCAGAATCAATCGATACAGTCCCGGACTGCCGCCTGGTGAAACGAGAAGGCGAGCTCAATGAGTATGACGAAGTTCGCGAATGGCTTCAGCACGTCATGGTGCAGGTAGAAAAAAATGGTTCAAATGGCTCTGAGCACTATGGGACTCAACATCTTAGGTCATAAGTCCCCTAGAACTTAGAACTACTTAAACCTAACTAACCTAAGGACATCACAGACACCCATGCCCGAGGCAGGATTCGAACCTGCGACCGTAGCAGTCCCGCGGTTCCGGACTGCAGCGCCAGAACCGCACGGCCACCGCGACCGGCGGTGCAGGTAGAGGCTGGCCCCACGGGCAGCAGCGCATTTTCATTTGGCTACTGTGAGACTTTTCGCACATTTGCACCGATATTAGATATAGGCAACTACTCTACACACACTGCCATTACTGGAAAGCCAATATTTGTTTTCTTGGTCAACTCTGTCTGGTAACTGCGGCTACTCGCTTCGTTTCCAGGCCCTAACGATTGAGCCACTTACAAATTATAAAGATGAAACTTCAAATCCTATTTCACACCCCTATGCATTGGTGCACGAGAGATTTGAAACAGTCTGGAACGGCGACCGTCAGATCGCTGTACGTTTGATTGCGGAGCTAGGCGAACTCGTAAATTTCCGGGCGTTCAAACTGTGATTTGAGGTGACTTAGTTTTTACACTGATCAGTGAACCCCTCTCGCACCGTTGATTTATCCACGCGGCTGTTGTCCTCGTGTCTGCAACACGGGAGAGACCGTGGTAACGCTCTGGACACACACACACATCTCCTCCACTGCCCGCAGTTGGTTGGTTGTTTTTGGAAGGAGACCAGACATCGAGGTCATCGGTCTCATCGGATTAGGGAAGGATGGGGAAGGAAGTCGGCCGTGCCCTTTGAAAGGAAACATCCCGGCATTTGCCTGAAGCGATTTAGGGAAATCAGGGAAAACCTAAATCAGGATGGCCGGACGCAGGATTGAACCGTCGTCCTCCCGAATGCGAGTCCAGTGTCGAACTACCCGCTGTGGCCAGCGTTACGTAATGAACTGAATGGCACACTGTGTGTGTGAGCGATTAGACGACGAAGATGGCGCGGGCACATCTACTGTGGATCTTAGCCGGGAGAACGACTGAGAATGTACTGCGTCTCGTGCGCCAGCCTCTACAACTCGCAACACGTTGGTCACCACGGGTAGGCAGTGTCGTAGGGCCGTCACCATTCGCAGAACCTTCTGCACACGTTGTAATCATTACTACAATAATAATATTTAGTTAGTTTAAATAACTAACAGCAGAATATACTAGACAAGTCTGCAATACATACAAGAATTAGTAAAATAGAACATACAGGTTGCTTAAAAACACCCATAAGAAATGCGTATCTTGAAATAAAGACTAAAACATTACACCACAATGGTATCATATGTTTATATCCCTCTGAATGCTTCTCGATCAAGTACAGGGATCTTGCAAAGATGTCAATTTTTAATTCTGATTCTCCTAGAAAGTAGCATCAGTTCTTGCTCTTGTGTAACAGCGTTGATTAATACGATGATTACAATTTATGATTTCAAAGGTCGATCGAATTAAAACTAAAAAATGGCAGGAGTACTCGCAGTTGAAGACATAACTAACATTGACACCAGGTATGAAGTTCGGCAGCGCAGGTGCAGACATGTTGGAGGCAAGAGAGAGGTAGGAATCCAACTCTTAACCCTAACAAAGATCGCAGAAAACCGTCAGAGGAAATTAGGTGAAAAGTGGTTGTATCAAAGACGTAAATCGACAACCAAATCGGAAGATAATCTGTATGTTGTTCAGCACATCTTTCAACCCAGCCCTTCAAACTCAACGAGACAAGTTGCTGGGGAAACGGTGTTGTCACGTGACGCGTCAATGACACCGTTAAAAACTGAGCTATTTTTTCGACCTTGGAGGCCACACTACACGCAACAATTGTTCGATGAGGAGAGTGGAATTTTGCGAGGTTATACGGGGTTGCGGAGCTAACTATCCCGATGTTTACGACAATATCCTGCGGTCTGATGAAGCGGTATTTCACGTCGGAGGTTTTGTGAAACGTCACAATTCTCACTGTTGGTCAAATTTTGATCCAAATGTAACGACTGGTAAAAAAAAGTGCAAGCAAGACCAAAGGTAACCGCCTGGTGTGGGATGAAGTCAGTCAGTCTGTCATCGGCCCATCTGTGCTACGCGACGTCAGGAATAGTGCACAGCATACTTGGAGATGCAGCCAACGTACGTACGGGCTGTGATTCAAGGATCGGAAATTGGAAGGGAAGCGCTGTTCGCGCAAGACGGAGTTCAGCCCCACTAAGCAACTCCGGTGAGATAACGGCCTGATGACAATTTCCCTGTCAGACCGATTGGCCGCCTGGGACCGACAGAATGGCCTGCATGCAGCGCTCGTCTGACGTCATGCGACTTCTTCGTTTGGGGTTGACCTAAGAAACAAGTCTACAAGTTAAAAAAAAAAAGGATAATAACAGTCTAGAATAAAAACAGCTGAGATACTAAGCAAAGCCGTGGATTTTGATTCTAAAAGATTCAAGGTTTGTGTGGAAAATGCGGGTGCGTATGTTGAAATGTAACTTAATAACCAAATGGTAGACACTAATAATGTATTAAGTGGAAATAGAAGTACGATGAGTTGTTTACTTTTTGAAATACTCGTAGTTATAAATAGGTACTTACTTCAGAACCACTCTATATAAGCTCGAGAGGACAGAGAAACTTGAAAGACGAATCACTGACAGAATACTAGTCCAAAATATACATGGTTCAAATATTTGAAGTAATGATGAGAATTACCAAAATGTTCAGAAAGTATAAAAAGCAGAAGTTAATCGTCTACGTAGACTTGTGTCGGATGAATGAGAACAGGATAAACGCAACAAATGTTGATATTGTCTTCAGAACGTATTATAAACATGAATGTCAACAGTAAATGGAAGGTTAATGGAAGGACACGAATTAAATGAGGTGGCACTGATTAATTTGGGAGAAAAAAATCATGGAATACCTTGGTTAAAAGGAGGGCCCGATCGAAAGGGCACATTTTTAGGACTGAAGGTTTTGTCAATTTGGTAACGAAAGGAAGGGGGGAGGGGGAAAGAGTTAAAATTGTCGATGGAAAGCAGGGGTGGAGTACAGTAAGCAGGAAGGAGTGGATGAAGGTCGCAGTAGTCGTGCAGAGGATAGAGCAGCGTGGAGAGCTGCATCAAGCAGCGAAGACCAACAGCAACGACAGCAGTAACAGCAACGACAGCAGTAACAGCAACGACAGCAGTAACAGCAACGACAGCAGTAACAGCAACGACAGCAGTAACAGCAACGACAGCAGTAACAGCAACGACAGCAGTAACAGCAACGACAGCAGTAACAGCAACGACAGCAGTAACAGCAACGACAGCAGTAACAGCAACGACAGCAGTAACAGCAACGACAGCAGTAACAGCAACGACAGCAGTTTTTTTTTTTTTTTTTTTTTTTTTTTTTTTTTGTTTGTGGTTTTAGGGCGCAAAACTTCTATGGTCATTAGCGCCCAGCCCGTGACGTAGAAAACAGGAAAAAAACGAAATTTAAAATCAGCAGCAATGGAAACAAAGTCAGAAAATTGGAGAAACTAAAGGCAGAAGGAATGCTTAAAAGTCCACTATAGAAAGGGGTTGGTTGTCCCCCAAAAAAAAGCTTCAAATGACTGACGTCATTTCACTGTCTCTAATAAACTGTAGAACGCGGTCAGCTGAGCGCGTGTCATCTGCTAAAATCGACGATAGATCAGGCGATAGCTGTAGACGGGAGCGTAACGGATTAAAATAGGGGCATTCAGTTAAAAGGTGTCTGACCGTCCACAGCTGAGAGCAGTGGGGACAGAGTGGGGGAGGATCACCGCTTAAAAGATGTCGATGACTAAAAAGACAGTGCCCTATCCGGAGTCGGGCTAAAATTACCTCCTCCCGACGACGCGTTCGGGAGGAAGAGGTCCAAGCGCAAGGAACGGCTTTCACTTCCCGCAATTTATTGTGGGGAAGTGTTGACCAATGCGCATGCCATAAATGAGTGACTTGGCGACATAAACCGCTCCGTAGATCGGTAAACGGAAGAGACTGAAGAGCTGGCCGAGGAAGAGAGACTGCAGCCTTGGCTGCTATATCGGCCGCCTCATTTCCACAGATACCAGCGTGTCCCGGGAGCCAGAGGAACGCCACTGAGACGCCCCCCAGGTGGAGCGAGCGCAGACAGTCCTGAATCCGGTGGACCAGAGGGTGCACAGGGTAAAGAGCTTGGAGACTGAGGAGAGAGCTGAGAGAATCTGAGCAGATTACGTACTGTATCCGCTGATGGCGGCGGATGTAGTGGACAGCCTGGAGAACAGCGTAAAGCTCCGCAGTATAAACCGAACACTGGTCGGGAAGCCGAAAGTGATTTGGGGTGTCGCCAACAATATAGGCACTCCCTACACCTAACGATGTTTTCGAGCCATCGGTGTAAATAAATGTGGCTTCCGTCATTTGTGCACATAGAGCAGCAAATGCCCGACGGTAACCAAGTGTAGGGGTACCATCCTTGGGAAATTGACATAGGTCTCTGAGCAAGTCGATCCGGGGACGGAGCCAAGGCGGTGCTGTACCCCAAGTTGTCAAGAAGGTTTTAGAAAAGCGGAAGGAAAGAGAATGGAGCAGTTGACGGAAGCGGACTCCCGGGGGTAGGAGGGAGGAGGAGCGGCCTGCATACTCGACATCAAAGGAGGCGTCGAAAAAAAGGTTATAGGCTGGATTAGCAGGCATGGAAGACAGATGGCTAGCATAACGACTCAGAAGGACTGCCCGCCGATTGGACAGTGGAGGTTCAGCAGTCTCAGCATAAAGGCTTTCCACAGGGCTGGTGTAAAAAGCTCCAGACACTAAACGTAATCCACGGTGGTGGATAGAGTCGAGACGCCGAAGAATAGACGGCCGAGCAGAGGAGTAGACTATGCTTCCATAATCCAATTTCGAGCGCACTAAGGCGCGATAGAGGCGGAGAAGGACCACCCGGTCCGCTCCCCAACAGGTACCATTCAGGACACGGAGGGTGTTAAGGGAACGCAGACAGCGAGCCGAAAGATAGGAAACGTGGGAGGACCAGCACAGTTTTCTGTCAAACATAAGACCCAAGAATTTTGCGACGTCGGAAAACGGAAGGTTGACAGGACCTAGATGTAAGGAGGGCGGAAGAAACTCCTTACGTCGCCAAAAATTTACACAAACGGTCTTACTGGGTGAGAAACGGAAGCCGGTTTCGATGCTCCACGAGTGGAGGCGATCGAGACATCCTTGAAGACGTCTTTCAAGAAGGCTGGTCCGTTGAGAGCTGTAGTAGATCGCAAAATCGTCCACAAAGAGGGAGCCCGAGACATCAGGAAGGAGACAATCCATAATTGGATTAATGGCGATGGCAAACAGTACAACACTCAGCACGGAGCCCTGGGGTACCCCGTTTTCTTGGGAGAAAGTACGGGAGAGAGTAGTGTTCACCCGCACCCTAAATGTGCGCTCTGCCATAAATTCGCGAAGAAAAAGGGGCAGCCGGCCTCGAAAGCCCCAAGAGAACAGTGTGCGGAGGATGCCTGTCCTCCAACAGGTATCGTACGCTCTCTCCAGATCAAAAAATATTGCTACCGTTTGGCGTTTCCGGAGAAAATTGTTCATGATATAAGTGGAGAGAGCAACAAGATGGTCAACAGCAGAACGATGCTTTCGGAATCCGCATTGGGCTGGTGTTAAAAGACTGCGGGACTCCAGCCACCAAGCTAAACGGTAATTCACCATTCGCTCCAAAACCTTACAGACACTACTCGTGAGAGAAATGGGGCGATAGCTAGAGGGGAGATGTTTGTCCTTTCCAGGTTTCGGAACGGGAACGACGATAGCTTCCCGCCATCGCCTGGGAAAGGTACTGTCGGTCCAAATTCGATTATAAAGGCGAAGGAGGTAACGCAGGCTATGGGTTGATAAATGCAGCAACATTTGGACATGGATACCATCCGGTCCTGGGGCGCAGGAGCGAGAAGAAGAGAGTGCATGTTGGAGTTCGCGCATGGAGAAAACAGTATTGTAGCTTTCGCGATTTTGAGAGGAGAAAGCAAGATGTCGCACTTCCGCTGCACGTTTCTTCGGGAGAAACGCTGGCGGGTAATTTGAAGAGCTCGAAATCTCAGCAAAGTGCTGACCCAATGAGTTAGAAATTGCGACGGGGTCCACTAAGGTATCATGCGCGACAGTGAGCCCAGAGACCTGGGAGAAACTAGGCGCGCCTGAGAACCGTCGAAGCCGACTCCAAACTTCCGAGGAGGGAGTGAAGTTGTTAAATGAGCTAGTAAAGAATTTCCAGCTTGCCTTCTTGCTATCGCGGATGACGCGACGGCATCGCGCACGGAGCTGCTTATATCGGATACAGTTGGACAAAGTTGGATGGTGACGGAAAATGCGAAGAGCACGTCGCCGCTCACGTATTGCGTCACGGCATGCCTCGTTCCACCAAGGAACTGGAGGGCGCCGGGGCAATTCGGAGGTGCGTGGTATTGAACGTTCCGCAGCTGTGAGAATAACGTCGGTAACATGTGTGACCTCATCGTCGACGCTGGGAAAGCGACGGTCATCGAATGTCGCTAGGGACGAAAAAAGTGTCCAATCGGCTTGGGCAAACTTCCAGCGTCGCGAGCGCATATATGGCAGTTGAGGCTGCAGTCGAAGAACACATGGAAAGTGGTCACTCGAGTGTGTATCATCAAGGGCGAACCATTCGAAGCGCCGAGCTAGCGGAACAGTACCGACCGCAAGGTCCAAATGGGATAAATTTGCCCTGGAGGCAGACAAAAATGTGGGGACCCCAGTGTTGAGGCAGACTAGATCCGCTTGGTGGAAGACGTCTAGCAATAGTGAGCCACGTGGACAAGGATGTGGAGATCCCCAAAGCGGGTGGTGGGCATTGAAGTCCCCAACCAGCAAGTAGGGGGGTGGAAGCTGACCAAGAAGATGAAGGAGATCAGCTCGTTCCATTGGTGTAGACGATGGAATGTATACCGTACAAAGAGAGAACGTGTATCCAGAAAGGGAAAGACGGACGGCGACAGCTTGGAAGGAAGTGTTTAAGGGGATTGGGTGATAATGGATAGTGTCATGGAGAAGAATCATGAGTCCTCCATGGGCTGGAGTGCCTTCAACAGAGGGGAGGTCATATCGGACGGACTGAAAATGAGGGAGAACAAAGCGGTCATGGGGACGCAGCTTTGTTTCCTGAAGACAGAAGATGACCGGCGAGTAGGATCGTAAGAGGATCGACAATTCCTCCCGATTGGCGCGAATGCCGCGGATATTCCAGTGGATAATGGACATAGGGTGAACAGAAAATGGAGGAACGTCACCAAGGGTGCTGTCAACTCAACGACTGCTCAGAGCTTGCGACCGACAGGATGGAATGGCATTCAGTCGAAGGCAGAAGATCCTGATCCATAGGTTGGTCAGGAGCAGCTCCTGCCACCAACGATCGGCCAGTTGACCGGCCACCAACAGTGCGCCTCGGCGACACAGAAGATGGCCGAGGGCGATTTCCGCCAGGTGGTGCTGTAGATGGGACACGCCGTGGCGGAGAAGGAGAGGAACTGTGTTTCTTCGTAGCCTTCTTGGAGGTATGTTTAGATGAAGGAGGAACCGATGGTTGTGAAGTTGCAGTACGTAAAAACTCTTCACGAGAATGCTCTTTTTTTGAAGACTTGGCGTCTGACTTTTGGGCTCGAGATTTAGCAGAACTCGACGAAGGGTGAGCCATAGAGTGGGCAGGCGAAAGAGGTGAGGTTGAACGGGCGATCTTTGCGCTGGCCGATCTGACGACCGTGGTACTAAATGTGAGGTCGCAAGTCTGCGTGGCCGCCTCCTTTGTTGGCCGAGGAGAAGCAAGGACAGCGCTGTATTTTCCTTTCTGAGGCACGGTGGGCTGTCGACTGGCGAGTAACTTTCGAGCAGCAAAGGTCGACACCTTTTCCTTCACTCTTATTTCCTGGATCAGCTTTTCGTCCTTAAAAACAGGGCAATCTCGAGAGGAAGCAGCGTGGTCACCCATACAGTTGATGCAGCGAGGGGATGGAGGTGGACAAGCACCCTCATGGGCATCCCTGCCACACGTAACACATTTGGCCGGATTGGAACAGGACTGGCTGGTGTGATTGAACCGCTGACATCGATAGCAACGCGTAGGGTTCGGGACATAAGGGCGAACGGAAATTATCTCATAGCCTGCTTTGATTTTTGATGGGAGTTGAACTTTGTCAAATGTCAAGAAGACAGTGCGGGTTGGAATGATGTTCGAGTCAACCCTTTTCGTAACCCGATGAACAGCGGTGACGCCCTGGTCAGACAGGTAGTGCTGAATTTCTTCGTCAGACAATCCATCGAGGGAGCGTGTATAAACGACTCCACGCGAGGAATTTAAGGTACGGTGCGGTTCCACCCGGACAGGGAAGGTGTGGAGCAGAGAAGTACGCAGCAATTTTTGAGCCTGGAGGGCACTGTGTGTTTCCAACAACAGGGTGCCATTCCGTAGTCTGGAACAAGACTTTACAGGACCCGCAATTGCGTCGACACCTTTCTGAATAATGAAAGGGTTGACCGTGGAAAAGTCGTGACCTTCGTCAGACCGAGAAACAACAAGGAACTGTGGCAACGATGGAAGAACCGTCTGTGGCTGAGACTCAGTGAACTTACGTTTGTGAGCAGACATAGTGGAAGGTGAGGAAACCATTGCGGAAGAATCCCCCATGATTACCGGCGTCTCCGATGGCGCGCTCCTCCCTTGTGGGGGCCCTCACCGAGGGCACACCCGCCTTAGGTGATTGTTCACACCTCAGGTCACACCTCCCGACAAACGGACGGAGGGACCAATCGGCACTTTCGGAAGGTATCAGCTCGGGTAATCACCCCTCCCTGGGCCTGGCCTTTACCAGGGGGTACGTACGTGTCCTACCTGTCTACCCGGGGCGGGGAATTACGCGTTACCCCGTCACCGGCTACGCATGGAAGTGCGTGGGTCGGCCTTCAGACACGCACAGGGAGGAAGAAAGAGAAAGGGAAAGGAAAGAAGAGGGGGTCTCAAACGCCGCAGCGGAGAAAAGGGTAAAGAGAAGAGGTAAGGAATGGAGAAGGACAAAGGAAGGAAGAAGACATACAAGCATGGAAGAAGAAGAATGCGGTACATTGACAAGCGTCCGTCTCCGGACGTAGGCGCAAACCATACTCCCAGAGGGGGAGAAAGTGAAGGAAAGAGCCAGAGGTGAGGGGGGGGGGGGTGAAGACAGGGGATGGGGAAGGATGCGGAAAGGGAAGGTATGCAGCCCGGAAAGGAAGGAAGGCCACATTAGCTCGGAGCCCCGTGCTCGCTACGCACGTATCCACAAAAGAGTTGTGGATCCCCTGGGGGGGGGGGGGGGGGGCAACGACAGCAGTAACAGCAACGACAGCAGTAACAGCAACGACAGCAGTAACAGCAACGACAGCAGTAGCAGCAACGACAGCAGTAGCAGCAACGACAGCAGTAGCAGCAACGACAGCAGTAGCAACAACAACAACAGCAGTAGCAACAACAACAACAGCAGTAACAACAACAACAACAGCAGTAACAACAACAACAACAGCAGTAACAACAACAACAACAGCAGTAACAACAACAACAGCAGTAACAACAACAACAGCAGTAACAACAACAACAACAGTAACAACAACAACAACAGCAGCAGTAACAACAACAACAACAGCAGCAGTAACAACAACAACAGCAGCAGTAACAACAACAACAACAACAGCAGTAACAACAACAACAACAACAGCAGTAACAACAACAACAACAACAGCAGTAACAACAACAAAAGCAGTAACAACAACAGCAGCAGCAGCAGCAGGGAGACTTAACGAGAAGCTTCCTTCTCTGCGCACCATTCGATGGTTCGGAGAATGCAGGAAATTATAGTGTTATGATAAGTACCGTAAGTGACATAAAAGTATTTAGATACAAGCTGTTTAGAAAGCCGTTCAAGTGTTGACCGCACGAGCTAGCTGCTGACACTACGTCTGAAAGCGTTTCTTGTCTGCCGTGCAGTGTCATCTTCAGCAGTTGGGCCGCCCTGTGAGACACCGCTGCACGCAGGCCAGACCGCCAGTAGGAGCAGAGCCGTCTTTGTGCGTCGCTGGCCCCTGGAGACGAACCCGGGCCCGCGTGCGGGCGGCCGCAGCTGCAGCGGCTAATTGCGGCCATTAGAGGAGAGGCGAGGAGAGGAGAGCGGCTCCCCCAGGGGTCAACTCGCGCCAACGAGGCTGATGAGGCTGGCCGGGGCTGCTCCGTAGACCCTGCGTGCCTCAGCGAAGCCGCCGCCGGAAGCAGCGGGCCTCCAGGAAGCACACGGCTCAGGGGGCTGGAATTAAAACTGCACGGTTTTGCCGAGGACATACTGCGCTTCAGTCACGCGCCGGACGACCTGGATCATCAGGTGAGTGGCATGGACAATGCCACGAAAAGAGATTATGAGAGGACGGAATGAAGTCGAATTAAATGAGATGATGCTGAGACAATTGGGTAACAGAATAATAAACAAGAAAGAAAACGAAATAATAGATCGCATTTCCTATTGGTGCAGCAAAACTGACTGATTATGGCTGAAGTAGAGGGGAACCAATGAGGTGACGTAAGACATGAGATACCTCCTAACAGAGTGTGGGACCTCCTTTCGCACGGAGTAGTGGAGCAAGTGTACTTTGCATGGACTCAACAACTCATTAGAAGTCCCCTGCAGAAATACTGAACCATGCTGCCCCTATAGCCGTCCATAGCTGCCTTTCAAATTCTGAAGGTAGCAGGGATAAAATACAGGGAGCGAAAGGCTATTTACAATTTGTACAGAAACTAGATGGCAGTTGTAAGAGGGGCATGAAAGGGAAGCAGCGGTTGGGAAGGGAGTGCGACAGGGTTGTAGCCTCTCCCCGATGCTATTCAATCTGTATATCGAGCAAGCAGTAAAGGAAATAAAAGAAAAGTTCGGAGTAGGTATTAAAATCCATGGAGAAGAAATAAAAACTTTGAATTTCGCCGATGACATTGTAATTCTGTCAGAGACAGCAAAGGACTTGGAAGAGCAGTTGAATGGAATGGACAGTGTCTTGAAAGGAGGATATAACATGAACATCAACAAAAGCAAAACGAGGATAATGGAATGTAGTCGAATTAAGTCGGGTGATGCTGAGGGAATTACATTAGGAAATAAGACACTTAAAGTAGTAAATGAGTTTTGGTATTGGTGGAGCAAAATAACTGATGATGGTCGAAGTAGAGAGGATAGCAATGGCAAGGAAAGCGTTTCTGAAGAAGAGGAATTTGTTAACATCAAGTATAGATTTAAGTGTCAGGAAGTCGTGAAAGTATTTGTATGGAGTGTAGCCATGTATGGAAGTGAAACATGTACGATAAATACACTCCTGGAAATGGAAAAAAGAACACATTGACACCGGTGTGTCAGACCCACCATACTTGCTCCGGACACTGCGAGTAGTGATGGGGAGCTCGTGAATGAGTCGTTTAAATGAACGCTTCACTCCAGTGAAGTGTGAACTAACCACTCAATTTCAATGAACTGGTACTTCAAACTCTTCACAGATAGCACACTCCACACTTTTTTCCAGTTCACTCACTGTCTTCCCCTCTCCCTCCCCCAGTACATCGGCGCTACGTCACTCATTCTCCCTTCACTTCAGTCCCCCCTCTACTGCCTGTCGACGAATCGCGCGGTGTTTCTGGGGAACGATAGGGTTAGGAGCGGTTGTGGAGGTGAGGGGCGAGGGGAAGGCAGCGTCAGCTGCTTCCTGCAGTGCTGACATCATTACCCGTGACTATTTGTGCAGTTCAGTTATACTTCGCGTCTACGGGTAAGCTACCGTTGGCAGCGCTTGCAGACAAATGAATATTAAAATACAAAAGAAGAGGCTGGCTGTGTGAGCACGCACAGCCAACATGAAAATAAAATGCTTACCTTGTGAGTCTGGAACTGACGCATGCGTGGAATCCACGCTTGAAAGATAATCGTTCATGTAGGAATGTTTATCTCGTACACATTATTGAAATAATTACACTAAATGTCGATTTGAGGATTGTCCTAATTAAATTTTTAAAAAAATACACACATATATTTATGAATAAACATCAACGGATTTGGTGAATCTTCAGAGATTTCCGTTTAAAAACATAATTTGTTCCACTTTTTTCCCTGTCAGGCGATTTCTTCTGTCAGTTATAAAGTGTCCTGCCTTCGAGAACACTCTTTCACACGGCGTGGAGGTTGCGACAATACACAGTCGTATTTTTGCAAGTTCAAAGAGCGAGGGGTATACTGACAGCCGTTCAGACCACCACTGAAGTGGATTGCCTTGTCTCTGTAGCAGGGGCTCTTGTAAATATTTGTCCACTTCCACTACTGCAGCAGTTCTCGGGTGTGGATTACTCTGCAGCCTGGAAAACGCTTCATCAAATTCGAGCCAGAGACTGGAAGTTGATTCAGTGGTTGGAACCGAGATTGTTGCAGTAGCAGTGGATGTGTTCGTCACAAATTTCTCACAGTGCCTGATCAGGTTTAATTTCACCTTCTCAGCAGAATTTTTATCAGAAAAACCATGTAATTTGAACCGGGGATCCAATGCAGTTGCTTCCGCGAAAATGGAATTTTCCTCTATATTTCTAAATCGTCGTTTTAGGTCTTCAGCTAACTTTCCGGCCATCTGTTGCACGTCTACATGAATTTCAGTGTTATTAACAAACCTGCAACACCATTTTTTCAACGACCGACTAAGTAGTATAACTTTAGAAGCAGTGACAACATTTTCACTTGACATTTCCTCAGTGCAGTCTTTGAAAACTTTCAACAGGTCACAGGCTTGTGTTACACTTGCAATGTCCTCTGCAGTCAGATTTGGAAGATCTGGATAATTCAGAGTGATAACTGTCATTAGAGAATTCTTAACCTCGATTATTCTTCGCAGCATATCATAGGTTGAATTCCATCTTGTAACAGTGTCCTGTTTTAGTGTCAGAACTGGCTCTTTTAACTGTTCCTGCATCTTTTTCAGTTTCGTGCAGGCCTGCGAACTTCTTTTAAAAAATTCAACAATTTTTTTTACTTTATTCAGAACGGGTTGAATGTGCGGAAGCCCATTCTGAACAATTAAATTGAGTGTGTGCGCAAAGCAGGGGATATGTTTCCAGGCTGTGAGTCTTATAGCTGCCACAATGTTAGCAGCATTGTCGCTGACAACACAGACGACTTTTTCTTGAATGCCCCATTCCCTTGTGACACGTAGCAGTTCTTCCGAGAGTTTTTCTGACGTGTGCTTTTCGTCGTATTTAAAGCACTCTAGGAGGGAAGACGCCAGCTCCAGGTCTTTAACGTAGTGTGCTGTCACCGACAAATAACTCATTTGTAGTTGAGGTCCACCCATCCATTGTCAGCACAACCGCTTCCGCAGAATTAATTTTGGCTCTCACAATTTCTTTCATCATGGCGTACTGTTGCTGTAGCAGCGTATTGGAAATGGTCTTCCGAGATGGCATTCTGTAAGCACCATTCAGTTTGCCTACAAAACTTTGGAAATGTTTGCTTTCCACTATGTTGAAGGGCAAATAATCCTTTACAACAGTCTGCAGAAGTGCGAAATCTATCTCCTGATTTCTTTTGTTAGAAAGAGGTTTCGGCAAATACATGGGTAATGTACCGTGATATGGATGTCTGCTTTCTGATACTGAAGTGGTACTGTTATTTTCTGGCACCAACTGCTGTTCGCTTCTGGCATTAGCTGATGTTAGTTCCGGATTGTGCGGGTTTTTTATCCAAGAAATATCGGAAGATGCAGGAGCAGGGGGCGCTAAGCGTCTGACTGACAATGACACTGTTGGATGCAGCACTCGAACATGACGCGCTAGATTAAATGTATTTCCTCCTTTATATGAAATACACTTAGAACAATAATTGCACTTTGCTTTCCCATCACCTAAATCGGCGAAGAAACCCCAAATTTCACTACTTTTACGCGATCGCGAGTTGCTAGCCATTGTATAAGAGTGAACAGACACAAAAACTGCTTTCCAAAGAAAATAAAGAGGGATTTTACCTTAAATCGTACCAATGACTACAGGTGACAGTTTACGTTTTGAATTTGGTGGGTTATTATTCTCAACAAAAATAAAATCTACAGGAAAACTTCTGAATAATTACTTAACGTAGGTATATAAACTTTGTAACAGTGGTAAACATACTCATTCTATTTTGGTTTAAATTTTAAAAGGAACAAAATTGGACTGCATTTCGTTGGTAGCCCTAGTTTTCAGTCCATGAATACAACAAATAAGGTTTCACTTGGCGGATAAAGACTTTTTTGGGCGCTTCATGAGAAAATGTTGAAAAAGATTAAATGTAATCCCTTCTTTATATGTGACAGGTTTCTCTGTTTTCTTTCCTTTGTCCCCTTCGACCATGCTCTATTTAACTCCCAGACACTGTAAGAGCGTAAAACGTTGCGTTCATGTTACTGCATAGTTCGGCCATCTGTTGGTAAAATTATGAAGTATTACGAAGCTTCATTGTACGAGCGAGGCGAAGCCAGCGTAGCCGCGGCTGAGCGGCGAACTGGGCAACTTCGCCAGCCATCCGTACTTCGTGAATGAACTACTTCATTTGAACGCTTCACGGCAAAGTAGGTCGGCCATCTGTTGGTAAAATTATGAAGTATTACGAAGCTTCATTGTACGAGCGAGGCGAAGCGAGCGTAGCCGCGGCTGAGCGGCGAACTGGGCAACTTCGCCAGCCTTCCGTACTTCATGAATGAACTACTTCATTTGAACGCTTCACGGCAAAGAGTGAAATGAATGAAGTAGTTCACGAGAATGAACGAGCTCGACCCATCTCTAACTGCGAGAGGGCTGTACAAGCAATGATCACACGCACGGCACAGCGGACACACCAGGAACCGCGGTGTTGGCCGTCGAATGGCGCTAGCTGCGCAGCATTTGTGCACCGCCGCCGTCAGTGTCAGCCACTTTGCCGTGGCATACGGAGCTCCATCGCAGTCTTTAACACTGGTAGCATGCCGCGACAGCGTGGACGTGACCCGTATGTGCAGTTGACTGACTTTGAGCGAGGGCGTATAGTGGGCATGCGGGAGGCCGGGAGGACGTACCGCCGAATTGCTCAACACGTGGGGCGTGAGGTCTCCACAGTACATCGATGTTGTCGCCAGTGGTCGGCGGAAGGTGCACGTGCCCGTCGACCTGGGACCGGACCGCAGCGACGCACGGATGCACGCCAAGACCGTAGGATCCTACGCAGTGCCGTAGGGGACCGCACCGCCACTTCCCAGCAAATTAGGGACACTGTTGCTCCTGGGGTATCGGCGAGGACCATTCGCAACCGTCTCCATGAAGCTGGGCTACGGTCCCGCACACCGTTAGGCCGTCTTCCGATCACGCCCCAACATCGTGCAGCCCGCTCCCAGTGGTGTCGCGACAGGCGTGAATGGAGGGACGAATGGAGACGTGTCGTCTTCAGCGATGAGAGTCGCTTCTGCCTTGGTGCCAATGATGGTCGTATGCGTGTTTGGCGCCGTGCAGGTGAGCGCCACAATCAGGACTGCATACGACCGAGGCACACAGGGCCAACACCCGGCATCATGGTGTGGGGAGCGATCTCCTACACTGGCCGTACACCACTGGTGATCGTCAAGGGGACACTGAATAGTGCACGGTACATCCAAACCGTCATCGAACCCATCGTTCTACCATTCCTAGACCGGCAAGGGAACTTGCTGTTCCAACAGGACAATGCACGTCCGCATGTATCCCGTGCCACCCAACGTGCTCTAGAAGGTGTAAGTCAACTACCCTGGCCAGCAATATCTCCGGATCTGTCCCCCATTGAGCATGTTTGGGACTGGATGAAGCGTCGTCTCACGCGGTCTGCACGTCCAGCACGAACGCTGGTCCAACTGAGGCGCCAGGTGGAAATGGCATGGCAAGCCGTTCCACAGGACTACATCCAGCATCTCTACGATCGTCTCCATGGGAGAATAACAGCCTGCATGGCTGCGAAAGGTGGATATACACTGTACCAGTGCCGACATTGTGCATGCTCTGTTGCCTGTGTCTATGTGCCTGTGGTTCTGTCAGTGTGATCATGTGATGTATCTGACCCCAGGAATGTGTCAATAAAGTTTCCCCTACCTGGGACAATGAATTCACGGTGTTCTTATTTCAATTTCCAGGAGTGTAGTTTGGACAAGAAGAGAATAGGTTTGGAAATGTGGTGCTACAGAAGAATGCTGAAAATTAGATGGGTAGATCATATAACTAATGAGGATGTATTGAATAGAAGTGGGGAGAAGAGGAAAAAAATGGTTCAAATGTCTCTGAGCACTAAGGGACTTAACATCTATGGTCATCAGTCCCCTAGAACTTAGAACTACTTAAACCTAACTAACCTAAGGTCAACACACAACACCGAGTCATCACGAGGCAGAGAAAATCCCTGCAAATAGAACGTCCAAAGATTGCAAAACACACACAAAATTTATAGCAATGAACAATGACTCTCAGTTAAAGTGGTTTGAACACAAGGACATACTTGTAAACAAAATGACTTTAGCATTATATGCCATTACCGTTCTGCCATCATTGTCTTTTCACCTTTTAGTTTCTTAAACATACACATACATCCAAGAGTTATTTTGTGAAATAAAAGCACAGTTTTCAGGCTATGGAAAAGGGCTACGAGGCGAATATCAATCGCCCTCCTTGTAAATATCAGTTCCATACATGGGGGAGTTTAGCTACACCAGGGTAGTACGTCTACTAAGTAGTGATGTACGTCAAAGAGAACGTTGATTATTACCGCACTGTCCATGACCACGGAGGAAGATATGGGCTGAACTCACGGCATCAACAAAGAATAAACACAGAATGTAACAAAACGGAGAGAGTGATCGTACTGCGGATACCTGCAAAGAAAGTGATCATTACAATCACACTGCAGAACGAGATATAATCGTCGTCATTATAACGCATTTGTCAGAAAATTAGGTATTGGATTCCGTTTATGTACGGCATATGTTCGTAGCATGCACCAAAATACCTCCCGGAGACTCGTCCAGTATTTAATATCTCACCCATGTAACCTGAATTTAGCTTGCAGTTTTAATTTTTTTAACGAAATGTGCGTTAAATATGGGGCGAACATAGACCTCGGGCTACGCAACTGATCAATCTGTTACCACAGCTGCCGGCCGAAGTGGCCATGCGGTTAAAGGCGCTGCAGTCTGGAACCGCAAGACCGCTACGGTCGCAGGTTCGAATCCTGCCTCGGGCATGGATGTTTGTGATGTCCTTAGGTTAGTTAGGTTTAACTAGTTCTAAGTTCTAGGGGACTAATGACCTCAGCAGTTGAGTCCCATAGTGCTCAGAGCCATTTTTTTGTTACCACAGCTTTATTTGGTAGTCTCACTCGTTGGCTTGGCAACTCAACGAAGTTATCATCTTCCTACTTAACCCACACACCTCGGGCTACGCTAGAGATGGGTGTGTCAACAAATAAGGGGGGGGGGGGTGACAGATGGGGGTATTCATACCATAGTGTAGCAATATACCTAACTGATTCCAGCTACTGGCAGGTTTGTCTAATATAACTGTTAACAGAGTAATTTACATGCAATACCTCACTGGAACGGACAAATTTATTCTAAAAACATTAACAATGTGTAACGCGAACTCTTGTAAAATATACTGCACAGAGTAAAAAGCACCGCAAAATAACCTTTAACAAGCCCAGAGTCTAAATTCTCACAAAATTGATGAATAACTTACATTAAATACTCGACAGTATTACTTCAGTTTCCATGCGCCTGTATTATTGATTATCACTGTATGTTCACGTTGCGTAACCCACTAATTTCAGTAAATTCGTGAGTGATTACAGTAAGCAAAGCAATTGTCTACACAACTACACTGAACGTAACTACTTCGTAAAAACATGAAAATATAGCTATTATTTTTCGAGAGATGTAAAAATTCACCTCCAACGGGACATTATGAAATCTCGTTAATGTATAAAACACTCGTACCAAGGCTTAAAATACCGCTTACGTTAGGTTTCCATCTTGTGCTCACTGCCAATGTCGGAACAACAGGTTTGTTTTTCACAACAAACCAAAGATGGTTACATACAGGTACATCGATATCCAAAGATACTACGTTTGCTAAATAAATTTGAAATAGCTGAATGTAATTTCTTAACAGCAGGAAAAAGTAACTGATGAGGAATACTATTTGAGGGGAAATATTTTATAGCTTCGGGAGTTATCAAGAAAAATTAATTACACTAATTTGGTTATTCAATTCACATTTAGAGTCGTAGGAAATAATACCACACGTAAAATATTATTTACAAATAGCTGATAAATATTACTATAAATCACATCTTGAAAGAATAATTATGATCGGCGAAGGTTACGTCTACATTGCGGGGAACACTTTTTGGTGTGTTGGGGAGGGTAATATGAAGGCTTCTCTCCATCGAAAATTATTTACTGTGTTCTATTTGCGAGAAACTCTCGAATTCGGCCCCAACAGTGGGTGGACATTCCGCACGCTCTTATTTCGTTCATTATAGGACAGTGTGGAACTGTATCGACGCCTTCCGGATATCAACGAACACTCTAGCAACCTGGATAACGTTATCTGTTGTCTCGTGGACGAGTAGGGAAAGCTGGAGAACGTAATTTGTGAATCCATGTTGATACCTACATAGAAATGTCATAATATGTGAACACAAAAGCTAATTACCATCTGGAGGATCGAATTTAGAAGCAACTGCAATGCGTACTATACGCTCTTGTTACGCAGTGTCACCGAGTACTTACAGGGGAACCTATATGACAAGTAGATACACGCCGAGATACGGTAATTTACCGGTAGATCTAATTTACGACATCTCAGTTGTTTATTTCTGACAGTACAATACTTTAGCGAAACTACATGAATTTTTTGATAATGTGAACTCAGTTACGGGATAAAACTGTTTTCCGCGGGATAATAATTCGCAGAGAAGGAAAAAGAAGAAATTTACGTTCTATCACCGAATCATGGTAAGCGAATGTGTGTATGTGTGTGTGTGTGTGTGTGTGTGTGTGTGTGTGTGTGTGTGTGTGTGTGTGTGGTGTGTGTGTGTGTGTGTGTGTAACACTAGCTTTTCACATTATTAACTTCTCTAAGAAGCCGTACTGTACACTAGCAATTAACCGAATGAGATAGCACTGTTGTAAAGACAGTGGCCTCGTATTCTGGAGGGTTAAGGCCACACTTTTCGTCCAGCCATCCTGATTTAGTTTTTCCGCGGTTTTCCTAAATTATTTCAGGCGAATGCCAGGACGGTTTCCATTAAAAGGCGGCGGCCGACTACACCTCTCACCCTTGTCGTACTAGACCTGTAAGTATGAATTATTTTATTTCTGTAATACGATAATACTGTCATTACCCTTTTGTCAGTGACGAAAGAAAAAATAAAACTGCCGGCATACTCCGGTTACTTTCATTCCGTAATGTCATATGGGGTCATTCTGTGGTAACCTCTTGACACCAAGCTAAAGTTTTTTTGAGTCCAAAAGCGTTTAACACGAATTATTTGTTGTGTGAACTCAAGAACGTGCTACAGAGACGTATTTAAGGACCTCGGTATACTAATTAATGCTTTTCGAAATATTTATTCCGTAATTAAATTTGTCGTAAATAATACATCCCTCTTACACGCCAATACCAGGAATAAGAACACACTTCGTAAAGACGGAGTCACCTGTTCGATCCAGTGATGAGCTCACTCATGAGGCGTTGAGGCACATTATTTCCATTACGTTACCAGCAACTACAGAAACGTCTACTTAGCTACTAATACAGCTCAGTGTAGGAGAATGCTAACAGATTTATTGGTGGCCAACTTCTGCTCCATCTGCTAACAGAACAAACTGACGTATTTATTATTCGCCGTATCACACAACGTGAATGTCGAGTAACTCCTTGCTTCGTTAAGTTACGGCTTCACCCACCAAAGCGATGATGCTACAATACAGTACGCAGTCTAGAGTATATCCATTATAGCACTTGTACTAAAATTTCTAATCAGTGCGTAAAAGACAACGGTGCAACATTTGTCTTTCCCGCGTCAATTATTACCATATCCCATGAATCTACTGACAGAAAATTAGCATATAACTTCATTTGTAAATATGTAGGCTACTAGATGGCGCTACGGAGCTAGTGGTCTCGCGGTAGCGTCCTCGCTTCCCGAGCACGGGGTCCCGGGTTCGATTCCCGGCGGGTCAGGAATTTTCACCTGCCTCCAGATGACTGGGTGGTGATGTGTCGTCGCCGTCACCACCTCCGCTCCGAGCACTATGCGACTTAACTTCTGAGGTCATCAGTCGCCTAGAACTTAGAACTAATTAAACCTAACTAACCTACGGACATCACACATACCCATGCCCGAGGCAGGATTCGAACCTGTGACCGGAGCGGTAGTTCGGCTCCAGACTGTAGCGCCTAGAACCGCACGGCCACTCCGGCCGGCGAGATGAGACAACTATTGTTTTAGTGTGTTACTGTAAAAACGACGAAAGCTCAGAAATCGGCCGAATAGTGTGTTAGAACCGAGCGCTTAAAGAGACACCGTTGTTTTGCCGCCTCGCTACATACCGTCGTAGAGGCGCGTTGTGTTATCTTTGGTTGCGTGCGGTGCCCCCCTCCCCCCCACAACCCACCCATCCACCCCCCTTTTTGAGCCGAAGCTGAGGACATATGACAGTTGGTTTCGATCTGACCTGGACATCGGATGAGAACCCGGCGCTGTGGATGCTCCGAACCAAGGTTCTAACGCATTTACGAGGGTCGTTCAATAAGTAATGCCCCACACTATTTTCAAAACCCATGAATTTACACAGACAAACGTCCTCGTTGCTGCTTCACATTTGATGTTTGTTCTACGCGCCGGTGAAGTTTCGAACCCTTCTGGCAGATGGCAGAGCCGTAGTACAGCGTCAAAATGGCGTCTACATACGTTTCACTTTACAAGCAGTGTGCTGATATTGACTTCTTGTGTGCAGGAAAAGAAATCGTGGTGAACATCCATAAACATTTGTGTGCAGTGTATGGCGAAGCTGCATTTGGTAGGAGTACAGTTGGTCGATGGGTAACTAAAGTTACAGCCTGAGGGAATGCAGATACAGCCACGCACATCTTGGACATCACTGCCTCATGCACCCTACAGCCCAGACCTGCCACCCTCGCACTTCCATCTCTCTGGCCCGCTTAAAGGTTCTCTGCGGGGGACACACTTGGAAGATGGCGAGAGTTTCAGTCATACTGTGAAAACATGGCTGCGCCTACAGTACAAGAGCTTTAACCAGCAAGGAATACATGCTCTTCCATAACGTTGGAGTGCGGCCATAAAACCTGATGGAAATTATGTAGAAAAATAGGATAAAGCATGTTGCTGTATATTGTCAACGAATTCTGACTCTTAGCAATAAATATGTTCTGAGGAAAAAAAAAGGGGCATTACTTATTGAACGATCCTCGTATTTGGAAACACTCGAATTTCCAGGAGGGGGATTTGTAGACTGGAAGCGGTACGTTCTCACAGTTGTCAACGGTGGCCTCTGTAATTGAGGACTGTGTTCCTGGCGGGCCAACTGCCCACAGCTTGTGGAAGTGGAACGGCAAGTGTGTTCCGACGGTTCGTTTCTAGACTCGTCGTGTTTTGGCTTTATCAGGTGATGTAGACCGTACTGCAGCCGGCGCCATTACGGACGCAGCTAAGTGGACTCTGCGGTCAGCGCTGGTGGACCTCGCTGGAGCTGGGGTCGTGTTGTGTGAATGGGTTATGGCCCATGCGTAGGAAATGGGTCTGTCGGCAGAACATTTGGCCTGGCGCTTCTTTCGTGAAACTCATCTATAATTACGAACCACATGAGTGGCGAGAAAGTGTTGTCTTTTCATTTAATGAAGTACTTGTTGTTTCTATTACTCATATGTGACAGGCCCCATGATGATGTCTTGGTGGTTTGAACGTTAAGTGGACCTCCACATGCTACTTCTATCGTTTAGTGTTATTTTAAGTTGTTTCCCTTCAAGCTATTAACTACGAGGGTGTGGTTTAAAGTCGCGACGAATTCCGCGGAATATGATGGAAGCTCCAAAACAGGTCCATCTCGAGTGTCATAAGGAAATGCTCAAAAATTTCGACCGAGAAAGTGCCAAGTCCGTATAACACAAGTGTACTGTAAAAGATTCATTCATTTTCAGAGTTCTATATTTTCCAAAGCATTATGTGTACAAATATGGTTGTTGCATGAACAGAACCGTAACTTCACAGAGCTTGCATTGTGGTCACCAGCTGGCGTTATGAGTGCAGTGCCTCGACAAGCTGGCGACACAGCGGGAGAGAAGTTCGTGTGTGTGTCGCCATACGGGGCGTCTTTATCTGCTGCAACAGCGCAGCGTGCGTTATGGTGAAGAACCGTCAAGTAAACAGAGTATCGTGCGTTAGTATCGACCATTTAGGGACACTAGCTGCGTACGTGTTTCGTACGCAATGATCTGCACAAAGCACGAACTAGAAACACCGCAGCAAACTGTGCGAGACGTTTTGCGACGGCCATTACATTTCAAATCGTACCGTCTGCAGCTCGTACAGCATCTAACACTGGAAGACTACGGTTGGCGCGTTCAGTTTTACATCACAATGCGGGACGCACTTGAGGATGCACATTTCCCCTCCAACCTGGTACCGAGAGACGAAGCAAGCTTCCAGTTATCTGGAGAGAGTCTGGGGCACTGAACATCTTCACGAAATTGTGCCGCATGAACTAGATTCACCAAGATTTTTTTTCTGTGTAGTGTCATAGAGGGTGTGTGGACCGTTTCTGTTCTTTGGGAACTGTGACAGGTACCTGTTACCTTGATATGTTGCAGTTGTGGTTGTTTCCACAACTGACTGCTGATCCCAAAAATGTCAGCCTGCATCAAAACGGAACCACCCGCCTCCCCCACTGCAGCCTCGATGTTCGTCGCTACCGAAATGTCCAACTAGTCCATCGCTGGATTGGCCGTAGTGGTGGTGATGATGTGGCCTCTGCTCCCTCGTCCCCCCAGGTACCTTGACCGTACAGCTTGTGGCTTTTTCGTTTGTGTGTGCATTAAGGACCGTGCTTTCGTACCTCTGCGGCGAAGAACAGAGGAAACGCCTCACAAAAAGAATCAGCGCCGATGTGAAGACCACTGACAGGATGTTGCTGCATCAGGTACGGGGAGAACCAACTTCACTACCACCTGGAAGCCAGAAGTGTGACCAGAGGGACAGTCGTAGAGAAAGAGCTGTGGTCTGGGTACTTCAAAAACTTGCTTTGGGGACGTTTCATCAGCTTCGTGAGGAAATGAAAATCTACTTCCACAAAAAAAAGTAAATAAATAAATAATCAACTCCGCCATTGCCGGTCCCAAGCCCGGATCCTCATCTTACAAGTGATGAGGGAGGAGGAGGGGGAGGAGTAACAACCTCGTAAAAAAACCTGGGTCCATCTGGCTCCGGATGGTAGCACCCTCTGAGGGCCCCTGCCTAGGGTTACGGGTGAAAACCGGTCAACGGTCTCATAGGCGGATGAGGAATTTTTAACTCCCAACGGCTGAGAGAGCGGACGAACCAAAAATCTATAACTTCAAGCGTCTGTGCCCAGATTGGGCGGCCTGTGGGCAGCGTCTGTTCCTCATGTTAGAGGCGGCTGTTTCAAGAAAACCTTCTAATGCTAACAACGTTAGTCGTATTCCTGGTAGGCTACGCAAGTAATCTCCCCAACTTTGAAGAATTTCAACAGTTACAATCTTAACGCATGATGGAAATGTCTTTCAATAATGGTCTGAAGAGAGAAAAGCCGCCTTCAGCGCATGAATGAAAGAAGTGTGGACTGAGAGAAAGAAGACTTCCCAGAAGCGCAAGAAATAACTGTTTTCACGGTCTTTAACGGCCAAATTTGTATAATAATAATAATAATAATAATAATAATAATAAATAAAAAATCTTTGTAGGGCGGAAAACGTCAACTCGGTGATTTCACTGTTCTATTCGTGCATCAATCAATCATATTTGTACCTGTAATACTTCGGAAAATATCGAGCTTCCAAAACGAATCAATAATTTTTAGTGAATCCGCACGTCTAACAGGAAACGAAACTCCGGTATATTCGTATGCGCCGGAAACCAAACAGTCATCCACCAACCGTTTCGGTGCTCTTAAGATGAACCACGATCGTGAAAAGCGGTTGGTACGTGAAGCACTTCCAAGGAAATGATAATTTGTTCCTTTCTTTGCCACACACATACCGCGGCTATTGATTTGGAGGATCAACGAACAGTTAATACTCAATGATATACAACAATTTATTTGCGACAAGGTATCGATGAAATCGGTCAAAAAAAAATGACTAAGCACTATGGGACTTAACATCTGAGGTCATCAGTCCCCTAGACTTGGAAGTACTGAAACCTAACCAACCTAAGGACAGCACACACATCCATGTCCGAGGCAGGATTCGAACCTGCGACAGTAGCAGCCGCGTGGTTCCGGACTGAAGCGCCTAGAAGCGCTCGGTCACAGCGGCCGGCAAAATCGATCAAACAACAAAAAACTTGGCACAATTCTTCATGGCGGCAGTGGCAGCTGCGTGAAACGACAAGTCGCAGCAGGTGACTGTCTGACGGAGGAAAACATCGACTTAATGGTTTTAAATGAATAAACACCGTTTGACCGTATTGTTGTTTATTTAATTACGACCCAGGTTTCTGGCTTTTATGGCATTTTTCAAGTGATTGCTAAAAGCAAAAATAGCAGACAGTAAGACCACGTAAAATTTGAAAAGATGTAGAATGTCTTAAACAATGAATGTAAATTAGTGTATGATTATGTGTATAATTACGTATACTTAATGCAGTTTTTGTTTTTAGCAATTACTTGAAAATGGCATAAAAGACCGGAATCTGGATTGTAATTAAACAAATTACAATACAGTCAAATGGCGGTGTGTTTATTCAAAAAGTATTGTTGCTGAGCAATACCAGAAACTGTTTATCAACTTAATGCTTCGCTGTCCGTATTCCCCTGCTTCATCAGCTAACGAGTTGTTCTTGTTCTCTTATAATGTAGAAAAAAAATTGTGGAAATAGATTTTTCACTGCCTCACGAAGCTGTCGAATTATCCCGAAACCAAGTTTTTGAAGTACCAAGACCACGGCGGGAAACGTTTTTCAGAAATCGATTCGGGCGGTTGTAAAACTGGAAAAAACAGTTTTGTAAGTAAATATTTTGTACCATTAATTTTTTTTATTTGAGAGCCGTCGTGTGTAAAAGGCGCGTGCCGTACTAGACGGGAGTGTGGCTTTCAACACAGGCTGGTCGATATTTGCAGAGATGTTTTTTCACCTGTTTAGCGAGGCATCGATATTCGAGGCGGTGGCAGAATGTCGAGTCCGCCGTATGGGGCTTCCTTTTGAAAGCAGGCGGAGGAAGTCGTCAACAGCGTAGTGTGGCCGCGGAGGTGGGGGGGGGGGGGGGCAGGGGGGGGTGACGTCAAAAGGCAGGTGGCTGCGTGGGTGGGTAGAGGCGGAGGTGGAGGCGGAGCTGCGATTTGTCCGGCGGCTGTCAGGCGGTCTGCAGTTTTAATTAGAGCGGCTACACGGACGAAGAGGACGCAGAGGCGACACGGCGGAATAACAAGAGGCGGACAGTAATTACTGGACACGTTGTGTGTGGCGTCTGGCTCTGCCAGATACTCCAGCCACTGCGGGTCTAGACAGACGAGAGAGAGAGAGGTGGGGGGATTAAGAAACTCAATGAAACATATCGAGAAAATAAGAGAGAGAGAGGTAGAGAGAAAGGAAAACAATGAAGTCAGATAATCAGTACAAAGCACAGAAAAACAATGTCCTGATACAGGTAAATAGAGACACAAAGAGAGAGAAAGGAGAGAAACAGAGAGAGAAAAGCGTGCTAGGAAAGTAAGGGAGAAACAAAGGAAAAGCAATTTACTGTGCAAATCAGAGGAAAATTATGAGAACACAATATATAACAGATAAATAGAGAAATAACGAGAGAGACATATGGAAAGGAAGACGGAAAGACAGGGAAAAAGTAGGTAGATGGGGAATGACGAAGAGTATGCAATATGTACAACAAGAAACAATAGGGAACAACAAGAGTGGAAGACCGACAACGAAGGTGGACTGGAAGGACGTAAACAAGACGGTGGGGTGGAGTCCCACCCGGGTAGTACACGTACGACGGAGCAGGCGACCGCTCCTGGACTGTGAGCGTAGCGGGCCAGGAGGACACGCTGGCTGGGAATACGACCTGCGCTACCCTAAGACAAATACGGCGGGAGGCTGGTCTTCCACACACCTTGAGCGGACGGTTGAGAAGCGCGCGACGCCGGCTCGCAGTATTTCTCCGCTACTACTGAATCATCTGCACATCGAGGAAGCAATGATGCGAAGAAGAGAAAGTGTTCAGGGGTCGAATTTGAGTTGAGCGTGACAGGGTGAGGAGTACCAGAAGTGAGGCGTGCGATAAACTTTCCAGTAGCACCAAAGTGGGGAACACGTAGTATGATATAAATCGGCAGCAGAAAAGTCTTCCGTTAGCTATTCTCATAAAGGTATCTCTAGAACATGAACGTGTGGTGCGGACAGTAACAACACAGTGTAGTTCGGTTTCCATAACCTGGGGGCAATGGTAGTTTTATAGGGTGTAACGTCGAGTAACTTGATACCTTATTTCATAGCCTTGTGTCCTTCTCTGGTATTAATTAGGCGATCGCCTAGGACCGAGGGCACTTCGGAAGGCTCGCTTGTTCAGGTGTGCCCCTCAAGCCGATCAGAACCGGCTCTGAAGCTTTCACGTCCAGACATCTTGCTCTTTAAGCTATCCGGACTTCCACAGTGATTAATACAGACAACGTGACTGCAACGTCACTGCACATGTCCGATAAAGGCAACGGGAGACCAAGTGCAGTAATAATATCGTGGTGGAGTGGTACCTGGTCATGAGACACGATATCATAAGTTTATGCCGTGACTAAAAACTGATTAATGCGTGGAAGGCACGCGAGCGACGCTCTTTTTATATGAGTTTTAATTGTGATTATTTCCATAATTGTTTGTCCTCCTTTCTGGTAAACTTTAATTGAAATATGCTTTCGCTCTGGAAAATACGGATTAGACAGAGGAACAGGTAATTTCCTGTGATCACGCGGTTGCTAGTTTTATATTACATCTTCAAACGTTAATGGGAGACCATCGACCGTAAAGTAAAAACTGCAAAGTGGATACTAATAAAACTGTGACGGACCGAGACTCGAACTCGGGACCTTTGCCCTTCGCGGGCAAGTGCTCTACCAACTGAGCTACCCAAGCACGACTCACTATCCGTCCTCACAATTTTACTTCCGCTACTACCTCGTCTCCTACCTTCCAAATTTCACAGAAGTTCTCCTGCGAAACTACTGGAAGCCTGGGAGATGTTTCCAGAATGAAATTTTCACTCCGCAGCGGAGTGTGCGCTGATATTGGAACTTCCTGGCAGATTAAAGGTAGGAGACGAGGTACTGGCGGAAGTAAAATTGTCAGACAGTTTTAATCTGCCAGGAAGTTTCAAAATCAGCGCACACTCCGCTGCACAGTGAAAATTTCATTCTGTAAGTGTATACTACTCCACAAAATGAACTTTGCTACCCATTTGTGATAGCTAGTAACTTTGTAAAATTTCGTTCTACATATAACGAGAAGACGATAAACCGATTTCGCAGAAATCCGTTTTAGTCAGGCAGTGTCTTAGGTATAGCTTCGTAAACATACAATCACGGGAAACTTCATTGCATACATCGGAAAACTTGAGCTGCAAAACTTACGGAAATGGAAAGAGCCATTGAAGTGTGGTTTTCACAGTATGGACTGGTAGTTATGAGCTCGTATTGTTCCCTTACGAAGTGTATTTTTTGTGCAAATATACACTTTGAAAATTGAACAATGCCTACAGGCATTAACTGACTAGAAGAAGAGCAAATTAAAATTTCAGTGGTGTTTGTTGCAGAGCTCTGGTGCGAGTCGTTTACCAGGTACTGGATTTTGAAAACTTTCCACACCGACACTTGTTTGTGCCAGTCAGCCTTCGTAGTTGCTAGCCACGAGGTTGTTATGATCGCTCACAGTGCGCTTGTGCGTTCCTTGATTGCACCGCAAGTTGTCGGTCACTTTGTGTGTGAGGATCCAAGCAGTACGTGGTAGGGATTCAGTAACGCAGAAAATGCCGACCAGCTCACGGTGTGTGGAGAGTGTAGGAAAATACAATTTCTACAGTATATGCGGCAAGATATCCCAATAGACAGCAACCATCTCCGCAGTCATTAATCAACCTCTTCAACCAGATACGTGGAAGTGATAGAATAACACCTAGACGACGTAACAGAAGGAAACAAGTGACGACAGAAGAGACAAGAAAGTAATGTTCCTGCTGCTGCTGTTGCAGTTGATGCGTGCGTCAGCTCCCGCGCCATCTAACGATACAGTCCCCCGAGTCAGGCAACTGTCCTAAGCTTTCTCCATCGACATAGGTTCCATTCGTATCACATCTCTCTCCATCAGGCGCTGCGTCGAAACGTTTGTGAGAATCGTGTTAACGTCTGTGCACGGGCATTAAGAGAGGATACTGCACATGTATCGCGTATCTTGTTTAGTGATGAGACTACACCACATTTATCAGTCATGGCCAGATACACCGCCGAAACATGCATTATTTGTTTGTCGACAATACACGTTGGCTTCGTCCACGGAGTGTACACGTGTGCTGTGCTGTGGGACAGTGAACAGTCAGCTGATAGGCCCGTTTTTCATAGGCGGAACACTGAACGCACACAACCTCCTAACAGACCACCTTCCACGGATGCTAGAAGAGGTTCCTCTGCAGACTAGGAGGAACCTGTGGTACCAGCTTGATGGCGGTCCAGTCCATATTGCACCAAGTACTTCAGCACGTCTTCACGAACTGTTTGCAGGTCGTTGGAGTAGCTTGTACCTTGGCCGGCCCGTTCCCCGAATTTGGCGCCTGTAGACCTCCTCCTGTGTGCCGAGCTAAAAGACACTGCCTACAAGGCAATGATGTGCAACGGCCTGTCACCGCAGCCTGCTCGGACATCTCTGCTGAAATGGCAGCAGTCGTTCCATACCAGACTGGAAGGGCGTACTGCCAGTGGTCATTTTGAACACAACCTGACCAGCGTCTACACTTGTGTTGTTCTGCCACAGCTACTGCACAAGACCGCAGAGCCACGCCATATAAATACTAAGAAACTGCTCTCTTTCTGTACTCAACATCTCATTCATGGCCATACAAATGAAGAATTATGGAGGGATGCTGACTCAGCTTTTCCTATGGGTAATGGATGAACCGGATGAGGTAACATTGTTGTAAACGGACTGGCTTTGTATTCAGGGAGGTGGTGGCTCCTATTTTCATCAGGGCCGTCCTTATTTAGGTTTTCCGTGGTTTTCTAAATTACTTCTTGTAAATGCCGGGATGGTTCCCAGTATAAGGCCACGGCCGACCACATGCCTGTCAAGTACGTCAATGTATGTATGTATGTACGTATGTCCAATGACATGAATGAAACCACTGGCACTGCTGCCAACACCAACTCCGCCGCCCCTGCTACCGGTGTATTTAGTACGGCGGCTGGCGCGTTCTGACCGTGCGTCCGCCGCAGCGTGCCGGAACTGGCTGATGGCTGACGCAATTGGGCGCAACATCCGTCCCTCCCCCCCACGCCAACCCTACGTCAGCTGAGGACACCTGTCGGAGCCAGTGGTCCGTGCCGCCGGTCACTCCAGCAGCCCCGCTCTCTACGAAGGCGACTCACAAAAGCCAGCTGTGGTAGCCGCTGCTGCTGTCTCTGCGCCACTGAGGGTATGGTGGAGGATGGGGGGGGGGGGGGGGGGGGGGGGGGCTCCGGACACACCTTAAGCCGTCGGCACACGGACCGTGCTGTCGAACGTTAACGTTGAGCGTGCCAAGTTCAGCGTGCTGCTGAACGCTCAGGAACGATGCGACTCGTGCATACGGTACGTGGGCACCAACGTGGTATACGCGATCGCAACGCACTCCAGCGGCAGTTTGAGGGATGTTTCTAGTTCGTAAATCACACTGTTTACTCAAGGGGCGCGCGTAAAATTCCAACGTTAGCTCTATTAAAACGCACATTTCTTCCATCGTCCACGAAAAGGAAAGTACCATGTCCAATCAATAAGGGCACAGGCTTATGAAAGTTTCATTACAAACAGTGCGGTACAAATTTGGAATACTTCTCCGCATAAGGTAAACATTATTTCATCATTCCCACATTTTAGTAAAACCCCAAGGTCAGTCCTACATGATCACTGTTCCTACCCAGTAGGAGAATCTTTCCAACATGTGAATTACGAAGCGTAGAAGAAAAAGGAGTAAAATATCTTTCTACAAGTAGCGCAAGCTGTCCTGTAGATTAAGCCAATCCAACAAAGTCACCCCTCAAAAAAAGGTGAACTTGTATTTACATAACATCAAATATTACAGCATATAATTATATTAAACTAATCAAAATGTGTGAGAACTAAAAAAAAACGCGAATTTTAAGAAAAAAAATGTTTAGGAGTATGAAGACGCGAACCACCGCCCTACCAATAATTCGTCGCTAGGCAAAGACGTTACTCATTACGCTAAACCAGCAACAGGCTAGTACTCCTTAAAAATATTGTGTTACCCCTTGCTAAAAACATTAATCGTAGATAATTATGTTACTAATTGAAGTTTAATCATAACAAATTGCACGAAGAACAATGCGTTTTGGGTGGATCTTCAGAGTGTCGCTAACTTCTAATAGCCTACTCTCATAGCCGGCCGGAGTGGCCGTGCGGTTCTAGGCGCTACAGTCTGGAACCGCGTGACCGCTACGGTTGCAGGTTCGAATCCTGCCTCGGGCATGGATGTGTGTGTTGTCCTTAGGTTAGTTAGGTTTAAGTAGTTCTAAGTTCTAGGGGACTTGTAACCACAGTAGTTGAGTCCCATAGTGCTCAGAGCCATTTGAGACTTTTTTGAGCCTACTCTCATAATACGCTCACTACAATAATTCTTTTGCCATGAATACGATGTTTCTCATTATTTTATTGGAACGAATCACACAGCTAACAACGGGTTTTCCAGTGATTCTCAGTTTACTGGTGCTCAGAAACGGCATACATACGTATAGACTTATAACGAATGCCAATATGGCGCCTCACAATTCTGTACTGAAGGGAGACGGCGTGCGTGTGACGTAGGTGGCGTGGTGCCACCTCATTGGTCGACGCTGAGACGCACGCTCAGAATATCTGACACGCCAGATATTGCTCTGCACGTTCGGAAAGACTCCCGGACGTGCTGTTCCACGCTGTTGTTGTTGTTGTTGTGGTCTTCAGTCATGAGACTGGTTTGATGCAGCTCTCCATGCTACTCTATCCTGTGCAAGCTTTTTCATCTCCCAGTACCTACTGCAACCTACATCCTTCTGAATCTGCTTAGTGTATTCATCTCTTGGTCTCCCTCTACGATTTTTACCCTCCACGCTGCCCTCCAATACTAAATTGGTGATCCCTTGATGCCTCAGAACATGTCCTACCAACCGATCCCTTCTTCTGGTCAAGTTGTGCCACAAACTTCTCTTCTCCCCAATCCTATTCAATACTTCCTCATTAGTTATGTGATCTACCCATCTAATCTTCAGCATTCTTCTGTAGCACCACATTTCCAAAGCTTCTATTCTCTTCTTGTCCAAACTATTTATCGTCCATGTTTCACTTCCATACATGGCTACACTCCATACGAATACTTTCAGAAATGACTTCCTGACACTTAAATCAATACTGGATGTTAACAAATTCCTCTTCTTCAGAAACGCTTTCCTTGCCATTGCCAGCCTACATTTTATATCCTCTCTACTTCGACCATCATCAGTTATTTTGCTCCCCAAATAGCAATACTCCTTTACTACTTTAAGTGCCTCATTTCCTAATCTAATTCCCTCAGCATCACCCGACTTAATTAGACTACATTCCATTATCCTTGTTTTGCTTTTGTTGATGTTCATCTTATATCCTCCTTTCAAGACACTGTCCATTCCATTCAACTGCTCTTCCAAGTCCTTTGCTGTCTCTGACAGAATTACAATGTCATCGGCGAACCTCAAAGTTTTTATTTCTTCTCCATGAATTTTAATACCTACTCCGAATTTTTCTTTTGTTTCCTTTACTGCTTGCTCAATATACAGATTGAACAACATCGGGGAGAGGCTACAACCCTGTCTCACTCCTTTCCCAACCACTGCTTCCCTTTCATGTCCCTCGACTCTTATAACTGCCATCTGGTTTCTGTACAAATTGTAAATAGCCTTTCGCTCCCTGTATTTTACCCCTGCCACCTTTAGAATTTGAAAGAGAGTATTCCAGTCAACATTGTCAAAAGCTTTCTCTAAGTCTACAAATGCTAGAAACGTAGGTTTGCCTTTCCTTAATCTTTCTTCTAAGATAAGTCGTAAGGTCAGTATTGCCTCACGTGTTCCAGTGTTTCTAAGGAATCCAAACTGATCTTCCCCGAGGTTGGCTTCTACTAGTTTTTCCATTCGTCTGTAAAGAATTCGTGTTAGTATTTTGCAGCTGTGACTTATTAAGCTGATAGTTCGGTAATTTTCACATCTGTCAACACCTGCTTTCTTTGGGATTGGAATTATTATATTCTTCTTGAAGTCTGAGGGTATTTCGCCTGTTTCATACATCTTGCTCACCAGATGGTAGAGTTTTGTCAGGACTGGCTCTCCCACTGCCGTCAGTAGTTCCAATGGAACATTGTCTACTCCGGGGGCCTTGTTTCGACTCAGGTCTTTCAGTGCTCTGTCAAACTCTTCACGCAGTATCGTATCTCCCATTTCATCTTCATCTACATCCTCTTCCATTTCCATAATATTGTCTTCAAGTACATCGCCCTTGTATAGGCCCTCTATATACTCCTTCCACCTTTCTGCTTTCCCTTCTTTGCTTAGAACTGGGTTTCCATCTGAGCTCTTGATATTCATACAAGTGGTTCTCTTTTCTCCAAAGGTCTCTCTAATTTTCCTGTAGGCGGTATCTATCTTACCCCTAGTGAGATAGGCCTCTACATCCTTACATTTGTCCTCTAGCCATCCCTGCTTAGCCATTTTGCACTTCCTGTCGATCTCATTTTTGAGACGTTTGTATTCCTTTTTGCGTGCTTCATTTACTGCATTTTTATATTTTCTCCTTTCATCAATTAAATTCAATATTTCTTCTGTTACCCAAGGATTTCTATTAGCCCTCGTCTTTTTACCTACTTGTTCCTCTGCTGCCTTCACTACTTCATCCCTCAAAGCTACCCATTCTTCTTCTACTGTATTTATTTCCCCCATTCCTGTCAATTGCTCCATTATGCTCTCCCTGAATCTCTGTACAACCTCTGGTTCTTTTAGTTTATCCAGGTCCCATCTCCTTAAATTCCCACCTTTTTGCAGTTTCTTCAGTTTTAATCTACAGGTCATAACCAATAGATTGTGATCAGAGTCCACATCTGCCCCTGGAAATGTCTTACAATTATGACGTCAGAAACTGGGCACGCTCAACGCTCGGATGCACGGTCCGTGTGCCGACGGCTTAACGCTGCACCCTGCTTGGGAGCCGCCGCCGCCGCAGTGGTACATGACCCAAAACGTTAGCAACACTACTCTGTACGACTGCTTCTTAGTTCCTGTCGTGCGCGCGCTCAGAGGATTTAAACAGAAAATGTTAAAAGTGCTTTCGTGAACAACACGACTTCGGGATGGCGTTTCAGGCGTTTTTCTGATCTTGAATCGGTATGCACGTGACAGCATGCGCTACCTAAAATGTTGCAAAACTCCACGAATAAAAACGGAATTTTCCGGTGCTCATACCTCGGGTTCTATTGGTACTGGGAATGTAGGGTCAGATGTTTTGGGTAGCTGATGGGCTAGAGACCATTTGAAGGATCAGAAGGACAGTCTTAGTGTCACTATCCTATACTACAGGGCCGAAGTATGAATCACGCTTTCCCCTGCTCACGCAAATTAAGCAAATTGCTTGTTTCTTTTTGCACTTGATGCGTCCTACGGTGGGCCTGATGGGATTTACGGAGCCACCGTTAGTTCATGGGCGAGTCCTCAGAAAGCCCCACGAAAATGCTTTCTTTGTATTATATTTTCACAGTCACCAGCGGACCAAAACCCAGCCGCCGATTCAGAGACGGCTATGCATAGCAAATGGCCATAACTTCTACGGTATATTCCTACGACTCGGATATCCATTTCCGAAATACACAGGTTCGAAGTTACCTTACTTGTACGCGTAAAAATACGGCCTGAGGCGAAAAAGTCATTTATAAACTAACGGAGAACTATGGTGTAAAGTCATTATCCTATGGGAAGCCGACGTTCTAGTACTGCACCTTTTTTTCGTGTAAAATCCTGTCTGAGATGTAAAATTAGTTTTGCAACTATCTCAATTTCACATAAGTGAACTACGTACATTTTAATGACCTACACATTTCTTTTCTTATTAATTGCATGTCCTGCCCCACCAGGGTACCCGCGAAAAAATGCTACTGGAGCACCAAAAAAAGACGAATATTCTCCTGCTTAGAAGACTGACTGTAAAGTGGGGTGCCAACTGGCTCATTCTAAATTCCTCAGCACCTTTAACGATGCTCCCAAAAATTTTGGCATGCGAACATATTCGCGCATTTTTATGCTTACAGAGAAGAAGATAGTGGCAATGAGAAAGAGATGGTAAAGTAATAAATACTGGAAGACAGTAGACAGTGGTTGTGTTATGGAAAGAGCGAAGAACACAATGGCAGTTTGACAGAAAGCTAGGGACACAGTGGCAGTAGAGCACAGTTGAGAGTGACAAAACAGTGCAAGGGAAAGAGTGAAGAAGTCAGCGCCAGTGGGAGAGGAAATAGAGAGAAAGAGGAAGTGGATGAGAGCAAGTGCTAATGAGAGAGACAATACATGACAGTGACAACAAGGAAGAGAGAGATAGTGACAGGGAGAAGAGACAGTAGCAATAGGAAGGAGAGAATGAGATAGTAGCAGTGGGACAGCGAGAGAAGAATACAGTAGGAGGACACAACGAAGCGGACTGTGGCTGTAACACAGGAGACAATGACAGACAGAGACACAAAGAGATAACGACAACGAGTTGTGCTGAATCACGGAGTGAGGAAGGGCAACTGGGAGCGAAGAACTAGTTGGTGTGAGCGAGGCAGCTTGTGGGAGTAAGAGGTGAGTTGCACGAAAAAAAAAAAAGCACGGATATGTTCGCATGTCAAAAATTTAATGAAAATTTTTAAAGTGGCTGAGGAAAGTACAATGAGGCAGCAGGTACCCTACTTTCCAGTCAGAGTATTTGAACCGAGAAGCGAAACATATTACGTGAGATGGCTGCTTTCGTAATCCAGACTGACGAAACGGATCTTCGCTCTTTATCTTCCTCCCGATAATGCTGAGCTCATATTCTGCCATATTTGGTCGGCTCCGAATCTTTCATTCTCGCAACGTTCAGAGAGTTTTTAAAGTTGGGAGGGCTCATACGAAATCTAAACTACAGAAAAAGCCGTTACAGTGAAAGCAAACACGGCATCCACATTCACATACGTAAAATAAATTATCATTTGAAGAAGCCGACTTATGAATGAAATTACTGTGATTGCTTTACAGTTTACACTATAATCGGAATGATTAGTACACCCGCAAATAACACTACTTGGCAACTTTGATCGAAGCACTTGTACCAGGAAGTGATGTTTGGGGCAACTGAAATGGCAGCCGTTGGCAACAAGTGTGTGATGTCCCGACAACTCCCATGGAATCTACGTCGCGTCTGCCCTTGACGGCAGGAACGAGCCAACTACACGCAGGCTCCCATACAAGTAAAGAGCCGGCAGTCCCTTTCAGACTGGTTTTTCGCGATATGTAACCCACACAGTGAGAATGCTGCGACAGTCGACACACACTCGTCGAAAAGATACTTAGCTTCAGAATGCTGTAACACTACGAAGTTAGGCTTTTTAGACTTTTGCGCTTATTGGAGATCCTGAATTTGCCTTTATGTAAATTTCAGAATTTCTTTTGTGGTAATACATTCTCATCCTCTTCATTACTCCCTGCCTCTCTCTCTCTCTCTCAATTTCCCGCGACATACAACGGCCACAACTGTTAACGACACAATTCACTTGACACTTATTATCATCTAGTTCACACCTCAGTTTCATCACGACTACTTTGTAACCTTTTCTCTGTTAAAATGACCTTTAACAATGAGGTTCGTAGTAATTCATTTCTTCATAAATATGTTATAGTGCAGTGCCTCTCAAAAAATCGAAGCAACCACGGGGGGAGGAAGGAACCAAATGAGACTTCACGTGCTGGCAGGGTATGCGATGTCATTGCAGTGGTAACGAAATGCAGGGTTTAAGACTTTCTCCGCTCAGGGACTGGGCGTTGTCCTTGGGTTTCTGTCGTCATAACTGACATTACATTAGTGAAATGGCTGTATGCGCAGGTCCCAAAACCCAATACATTGAAAAAAGAAATCCAATGTATTTCCGAAAAGAAATACCAAGAAAATTCGCGGATACGTCTTTCCAGCGTGTTGACATCCCCGATTACAAAGCTGAGACTACAGACAGTACAGGCATCGGCACAGTATAACCGCTACTGAAAAGACACACTAGTCGCCACCCCCCACCAGTAATCAGCGCTCTTTCAGGGAGTGCGGGCTTTTTCGGCGAGTCTTCTCGCTGAAGTTTTCTCTGGTTATCAGCATCGATCTACGGAAAAGTTTCGACAGTTTCCTACGCGTCATTTTCAGTCTTCGTCTGAAGATGACTAGTAGGAGACTTGTCGGAACGTTGTCGCAGAGTCGGCCAGTGTGGCCGAGCGGTTCTAGGCGCTTTAGTGTGGAGCCGCGCAACCGCTACGGTCGCAGGTTCGAATCCTGCCTCGGGCAGGGATGTGTGTGCTGTCCTTAGGTTAGTTAGGTTTAAGTAGTACTAAGTTATAGGGGACTGATGACCTCAGATATTAAGTCCCATAGTGCTCAGAGCCATTTGAACCATTTTCGTTGTCGCACAACGACGCCTTGACTCGACTGATAACCCGAAAAAAATTCCGCACGTTCATTGTTTGCCTGAAGATGACGAGTAGGAAACTCGTCGAAGCGCTACCGCAGAACGACGCCTGATAGCCCGAGAAAATTTCAACGCCCGTTATTTTTGAACAGAATGTATAAGATCGTCCCTGTCACGGACGCAGCAGTCGGATACCATTTCACAGTGGCCGGGGCGTGCATCCCACGGCCGGTCACGTTTTGACAACTGACGCAGTTCCAACTCCGCGACCGTTTCAGCAACTGGGACCGAGCATTCGTGTACTGTATAGTGTGTGGCCTGCTGGAGACGGAGGGAGGGAGGGAGGGAGGGAGGGAGGCCTCGTCCAGAGGAGCCTCCCAGGCGGCTGCCGGCCGGGACCCGGACACACGCACACACACGCACGCACGCACGCGCGTCTGCCGTGACGTCACGCGACAGCTGATGCGTCGCTTGTGCCAGACGGCAGCCAGCGAGGGCCGTACCACCAGGCCTGGGGACACAACAGCCGTTCGGAAACGTCCGCCTTCAGACCGTCGTGTCCGCACCTCTGCTGACAGCCCCACTACATAAAGGATATCCTCACGTTTAGCACTTCTAAACAATACTATACTCTCAGTCCTCCAATGTTAAACCACCATTACAGCATCGACATTTACGTCAATATTTTCGTCTGGAAATTCGATTTCAAAAAGCCAACACGTCGAAGAACGATTAAGCATTTGTTCCTGTTTTGGTACTTCAACTGTGAAAAAGGGGAAAAAAAGACGTAGGTTCTCGAATTGTTGAGAAAAAAGGACGACATAAGCCATACGATGTCTGTTGCGGCTTATGAGAAATTATTAATGATTTCACGGGAAACAACAGATGCAGAAAACATGGTAATGGTATGAGAGGGAGGTCGTCTGACTGGCGTGATATCTGCGAACACCAGCAAGCCAACTGTCATGAAAACCTACAAGGTAATTGTATCTCATGGACGCACACGCAAATAAATGGAAGCTAGCCGTTTGTTTTCTGCCATACGCGCTTCGCTACTTTTATCTATGAAGTGTCTTCAGTGTTCTGTAATATACTTTTCAATGCATTTTGTAGCAATTACATGTATGTTACCATGTTATGTTTTCTCGTTTTTTACGCTTCCATTTCAGGTTAGAAACAACTTTTGCAGCACAAGTATTGTGAGGTCAAACTATCGTTTGGTGCCACTCACGATTTCCAGCGATGTTGGTCCTTGCGTGTGGTCCTGCAGCCACAACTTTTTACAACACTGTGTCCGTTTCCAGTGTGTAGTGTAATATTCATGTCCTATTCCATGTCGCATGGTTCATGTCCATGTTTTATCATTTGTTCAGCAAAGGTAGAAGCTGGAAATATCAAAATCACCCATTCTACCTTTGGTCGGTACCTCATACCTCATTTAAAAAAAAAAAAAAAAAAAAAAAAAAAAAAAACGCCTGAGATTACAGGAAAACTTTCACATCCAAAGAGCCCTTGAAATGAAAAACGAAGTAATTAGAGACCAAATCTACATAAGCAATAACTCACTGACTATGTTAGCCCTTTAAACAATATCGAATTGAAAAGGAAACATAACCTCAGTAAACAATTAATGAAATCCCCTGCCTGTCCCCATACGGGAGAGAGAGCACACACACACACACACACACACACACACACACACACATATATATATATATATATATATATATATATATATATATATATTACAGGCCACTGTAAAAGAAGCGAATTGCGTGTGACAAAAAATAAACTGCCTTAGATTTAGTTGCAAAGAAGGACCTTATCCCCACGAATTTTGAAGCAATTAAACCATGATGGGAAACTGAAAAAATTACTATAATCTGTCCTGCAATTATGATTTTAGTTAATTATAGAGAAGAAAAGAAACAATTTCTTTTGTTGTTTTGTAGTTATTAAAAAAATAGCTCTGAGCACTATGGGACTTAACATATGTGGTCAACAGTCCCCTAGAACGTAGAACTACTTAAACCTAACTAACCTAAGGACGTAACACACATCCAAGCCCGAGGCAGGATTCGAACCTGCGACCGTAGCAGTCACGCGGCTCCGGACTGAGCGCCTAGAACCGCGAGACGACCGAGGCCGACGTTTGTAGTTATTACTGAGTACTGAGGTTGCATATACTATTTTCTATTGATTCATAGAGAAACGTCTATTTCATTCAAATTAATTTATTTTTCCTGTATTCCACGTCTGTTTCTATTAGTCAAAATTCACTCGCCACGTTGAAACGTTTCCACAGAATTCTGGCTGTTTCACACTCTTAGAAAAGATAAGCTACTTATATTCTACCAAACACAAAGCCAGTTTGATACGTCAGTCGCTGGTATTAATTTGGATGTTTTACTGGACTGCATTCAACAGATGGCAGCAGATTTTAAACGATCTCCTTTTTGTCTACATTTCTCCTCCCTGGCAAGCACACACGAAATTCAGGGCAGTAAGATTCCTCTCACCACTTTGTAGGTTCTGGATATGTGATCTGACAGTCGTTTGTATAGAATGGATGATGTCAGTTTGTTCATTGTCATTTTTGTAGCTACTTTGTTCAAATTTGTTTGTTATTTGCATACGTTGTCAACGAGTAAAGGCAGGTATCTAGTACTTGGATCTGATTTCTCCAACGGCTTCTGCTTTTGTTTGACAGCTAGTAGCATCAAGTGGAATGTGGTGACCTCTGCCCACCGGCTGCATCTACTTCGACGTCTCCCCACACTCACTGACGAAGTGCTAACTTGTGAACTTTGATGTCATGTTGAGCTCTTTATGTTTAAAAAAAAAAAAAAAAAAGAAAAGGCTCTGAGCACTGTGGGACTTAACTTCTGAGGTCATCACTCCCCTAGAACTTAGAACTACTTAAACCTAACTAACCTAGGGACGTCACACACATCCATGCCCGAGGCAGGATTCCAACCTGAGACTGTAGCGGTCGCGCGGTTCCAGACTGTAGCGCCTAGAACCCTTTGCCACTCCGGCCGGCCGTTATTTTGCATACGTGCAGCTTTGTGTCTTGTAGATTTTGGAGGACGGTTTATCATTTTATCTGAAGTCATTTTGAACAAAAAAAGAGAAAAAAAGGGAAAAAAGCGTTTTATCCAGCTGATAATCACATGCGACATGAATGCGCTTGCAATTGAGTGGGGAGCGCGGTCTGTTGACATTACACAGAAACTCTGTAGAGGGCTGCAGGAACAGATGGCTGAGGGTGGGATACGGGAGACGAAACGCAGCCGCCACCTCGCGGTTGCGCTGCTGGTGTGTGTGTGTGTGTGTATGTGTGTGTGTCAGTCGATACTGAGAGCTGGTGTGGCGCGGTGTGTGGTGTGGTGTGTGTTCCGCTGTGGTCTGAGGCTGAAGGCCCAGATGGGCAGAGGTCAGATCGCCTCACGTTGCTGCCCTGCCGTGCAAACACGGCGCCACGCCAGGCAGCCAAGTTAGCCGGCAGGCCCCGTCCCCACACGGCACAAAACTGCGCCTGCCACCCTCCCCTGTATTCCAAGTTTACACACGTCTACTGCTACCCGATACAAACACCACATCAGTCAGCTAACGAGAAAGCGCAGAGAGAAAACATGCCTAAGACATTTGCGTCCGAAACGAAGTAATACACGACTTCCTCAAGGCGTCAATTAAGTTCTTACAAACAAAATACGAGCGTCCAGTGTATCGTCAGATCAGCCGTGTCAGAGGACTGAAGAGTTCCCTGAAAAGTGGAGACAGCACGTCATTCGTAAAAGACCCGAATTTTCAGACGTAAATATAAACTGAGGAGTAGCCGGAGAGAGTGTTGTAGAAAAATTATATCGCCTAGGGCGTAACATCGGAACCTCCGTGAGTCTGTGTGTGGATGACGTTTTTGTACACAGAGAAGTTGAAACGCTGGGAAACTGTGTGGAAGTGCACACAGTCGATTTATGGTGCACTGACTCGCAGTTTATCCTAAATAAAACAGCCAGGCGGAAAGATTAGCCATTGTATCACTATACGATTCCGGAACAATCACTGGAAACAGTGGCATCGATTAAATAAATGTATTAGTGGCCATTAATGAGGGGCAGTGCCGACCTGTCGCCTTTATGATGGCTTGAACTCCGCTTTCAGTGGGGTGTCTGTCGGTGTGTGGGGGAATTCAAGCCTGATGTTCCTCGAGAGCCGAAACCGGAGCAGATGGTGACACTGCGTGCTGGGGTGTGGAGTACAGTCCAAGCTGCCACTCATCCGAAAGGAGTTCGACCCGATCGAAGTCAGGATTCTGGGCAGTTCAGTCCATTTGAGAAATGTAACTGCCTCGAAACCACTGCCTCAGAGATACTGCTCAATGACGGGGTCTGTCATCGTACTGATACACTCTTCGTCTGCGTAGTGTTCCTCTACTGTACGCACTACGCAAAGCTATAAAGTGTGCACGTGTGTTCGTAATCGGAAGGAGAGGATCACATCCTAAACGCGAACCACATCGCGATACAGTGCGACCACCTCATCTGTACTTCACGCCTGCCCTATACATGGTCGATGATACCGTTCTCTAGGCAGTCAGCAGTCTGAAGGCCTTCCATTTTTTTTATAGTTAAGTACTGAAGGACCTAAGCCGAAACAAGGTACCTCGAGCAGGCGACATTCCATCAGAATTTTTGCGATACTCGGGAAAGGCGGTGATAACGAAAATATTCCACGTTGTGCACAACGGATGTGTGAACCAGACGAAATACAGTCGAGTTTCGTAAAAATACAACAAATGCAACTCGATGGAAGGCAGCTGTACATACGTGTGAATACTAACTATCGGCCATTCTTGACAATAGTGACACTAATAATTTGCAGAAAAAAATGGTACGAACCGACCGAGGAGAGAATCAGCTTTGAAATGTAGGAACACGCTAGGCATCAGCGACCCTACGCGACTTAAGTCACAGGGTCAACTCCGCGTCCCCCCCCCCCCCCCCCCCTCCCTTAGATTTAGTGGTAAGATGACCCTGTGGATAGCCCGTCAAAAACTGAACGCAAATCAGGCATGACAACAGGAATGAGGCGTACCGAACTGTCAAAAGAGAAGCGAAACAGGAACTGCGAACGGTCCAAGCTGAGGCTCAACACGCGCAACCTCGAGTGACTCGCAAGAACCTCGGCGTCGTGCTTGCGTGGTCACGGTGTTGGGCTGCAAACCTGAAACGTCCCTCGTGGCCCATTCTGTTTCCAGAAAATTATAAACTTTCTGTCCGGTTATTGACGTCTCTGTTCTTGTCCTGTAGTCTTGGCAACTGTCATACTATATATTGGTTACAGCGTATGACTCATGTGATAAGAATACATTGCCGTCGCACGTAAATGCGATGAATAGTGAGAGAAAGAAAGATGCCGCATAGACTGAAGTATGTTACAACGAAGGAACTGAAGAGTCAGAACTTACAAAACGGAACGCAAGGGCGACAACACGTGGTACTTGTGCGTAAGAAATACGATGTATGTACGTCGGGAGGTACCTTCCTTACGCCTCGCTGTTGCACACAGACGTTACACTACCACACACACACAAATTCGAATTCAGCGAACATGCACGTCAAAGACCGGAGGAATTGTGTAAATATATACTGGGTGATCAAAAAGTCAGTATAAATTTGAAAACTTAATAAACCACGGAATAATGTAGATATAGAGGTAAAAATTGACACACATACTTACAATGACATGGGGTTTTATTAGAACCACCCCATATTGCTAGACGCGTGTAAGATCTCTTGCGCGTGTCGTTTGGTGATGATCGTGTGCTCAGCCGCCACTTTCGTCATGCTTGGCCTCCCAGGTCCCCAGGCCTCAGTCCGTGCGACTATTGGCTTTGGGGTTACGTGAAGTCGCAAGTGTATCGTGATCTCTAGGGATGCTGAAAGACAACATCCGACGCCAATGCCTCACCGTAACTCCGGACATGCTTTACAGTGCTGTTCACAACATTATTCCTCGACTACTGCTATTGTTGAGGAATGATGGTGGACATATTGAGCATTTCCTGTAAAGATCATCATCTTTGCTTTGTCTTACTTTGTTATGCTAATTATTGCTATTCTGATCAGATGAAGCGTCATGTGTCGGACATTTTTTGAACTTTTGTATTTTTTGGTTCTACTGACTTTGATCACCCTGTATATATATGGGCCACGAGGGAGACTGAACACGGAGCTTCCCCTTGTGAGCGCCACACCATAACCACGTGACCACGACGCCGTGGCTATGCAAATTAGATCGGTCTTGCAGATAACGGTCTTGCAGATAACGGGCTTGCAGCGTTCACTGTTTTTATGTCCCTTCTTCTTTCACTGTCCAGTATGCCTTCTTCCTTTTTTCATGCTTCATCTGTGTTCAGCTTCTGACGGACCACCCACTCGGCCGTCTTACCACTATATCTGACAAGGGCGGAGCTGCGATCGGGAGATACCCATCGTAGAAGACAGGTGAAGCAAGGAGAAAGCTACCTTCATAGCGCATCTACGTTTATAGAAAGCGCTTCACAATGTCCTAAACACTTTACAACTACGAAGGTAGTAGGGGTAAAATACAGGGAGCGAAAGGTTCTGGGGATGCCAGACTGGAAGTAGCCCATAACACGGAAGGGGAGCAGTGCTTCACGGGGGAGTGAGACAGGTGTCTAGCGTACCCCCGATGTAATTCCATGTCTGTCTTGAGGAAGCTGTGGAGAACTTTCGAAAAGGAATTATTGGGGAGAAGAAATGAGGACTTCCCGGTTTGCCGATGACACTCTAGTTGTGTCGGAGGCGGGGCAGGTCTTCGAGGAGCAGCTCGACGGAATGCAAAGTGTCTTGAGATGTAAGAAGAACACCGAGAGACGTAAAAGTAAGGGAACAGGGTTTAAATTAATTAAACCAGGAAATGGCATGAGAATTAAATTGCGAAACGAGACACCAAAAATCAGTAGATGGGTTCTGCTATTTGCACAGGAAAGTATACCGAGCTCAGAAGTCCGTAACACGAGCAAGCCAGGAACTTCACCCTCCTCAAAGAACCGCTTGGCGTATTCTCTGATAAGTCGCCTACTTACGAAGCCTTACAAGTTGCAGCTACTGCAGCAGTTGCGTCCCGGAGGGGGTACGAATTTTGCACCAAGCGAGCCAGCACAGTGTTTGACACGCTGGACGAGGGTTCAAACCGCGTCCTGCCATCCTTATTTAGGTTTTCTGTGATGTCCCTGAATCGCTTCAGGGAAATGCCGGGATGATTGCTTTCAAAGGAAAGGCCGACTTCCTTTCCTCATCCTTCGGGACTGAGCAGTGCTGCGGCTCGCACTGGTGCCGCTGCTAGGTTGGCATCGTTTACTTGGTATAGTTACGGTTCTCGTCTTCTTCTTGTCTTCATCGGCGGCACTCCGTTTGCAAGCATTGTCTGTCCGCTAGTGGCAGCAGCGGCGGTTATCGATATCTAGTAACGGTGATACTATCCTTGAGGCGACCATTGTGGTGTTTCAGTGTCGTGCGAGTCAGCAGTTCGTTTGGGGGCGGACGAGCAGCACGCGTGCACTGCCCGATGGAGGGGCTGTAGTCGCGAGGGGCACAACCGAACCCAGGAAGCTTAAATTGAGTGGGCCTTAATTCAAGGAGTTAAATCTCCACCATTGTGAGGTCTCGCCATTTGCTGGCGTGTTGCTGCTCGCAGTGTCGCCGAGGGGAAGAGCATCGAGTGGAGCGTTTGGGGAGGGCGAACCTAATTAGCCTTCCACCACTTCCTATTATTAATTGTTGCATTCTATGTGTTATTATTTGTGAAGTTCAACCAGTGGTACTTTTTCCTGCCTAGTGGCCGCTAACGCCCCAGTTACCTGCCCTGGAGCTTAGTGAATGTTACGGCAGTGTACTTTTCCTCGCCTTGCCGCTGCTCTCTGGTAAGCCGTGTAGTTCGACAGCTTCCTTCATTTGTGGGCTATGTGGTGTATTTTTTTGCCTTCTCTGGTAGTACGCTTCCTTTCTGGTTCCAGATGCTCTAAACACCGGAGTCCGAAGACGTAGTGCTGAATGCCGGTTCCGGCTTGGGTATGTTATTCCATCGTTGGATTGGTCATCAGACGTTAGGCAGGTTCGGCAAATGATTATAGGTCCCGCGTTTAAACTGCCGCTAGTCTGAGCTACCATCTCGTGAAGTGAATGCAACTCTTGGCTGCCTGTCTCATCGCTTGCGAAGTTTTGAGGGACTTTTCCAGGTCGATCATTGGAGTAACATCTGCGCCCCCCTCCCCTTCCCCCTCGGCTTGGTCAGATTTGATGATGTTTTTAAATTCAGGCCTTTATTCGTGAAGCACTTATTAAATTATTGGTATTGGGGCCTTCAGCCGAGAAATAGTTTTGAATTTGTTATTAAGAACTTCGGCCGTGGAACACTTCTTAATTAGTTGTCACCTTTTATTTGTAGTTGTTTCCCAATAAAATGTACGCGATTCAAAAATAAAGTAGCCAACAGTAATTGATCACTGCCCCGTCCACAACTGCAACGCATTCCTGCCTTCCTGAGGGACTCACGACCTCGCTGTTGGGTCCCCTCACACAAATCAAGCAATCGACCAACCGCGGGAAAGTGACTGACGATGCCCGAATTATAGACGGTAAAAGAATCCAGACTGTCTATAGCAAGGAAAACTTTTTGGAAATGAGAAATTTGTTAAAATGTAACAGAAATTCAAGTGTTCGTCTTTGATCAGTTTCCGCATAAGTTATGTCGTTCAAGTTCTCCTTGGAGTATGCAGTACCGCAATAAAAGGTAGGAGTAGGTGGCTCGGTTAAACAGGAGGTCTGTGACGTTCCTGGGGAGCTGTGAACGGCAGAACCTACTTTCGTACGGCAGAATATTCGCTGCAGTGTCCGCTGTAGGCCAGGGTCAGCCTCACCTCTGGGTATATACTGCAGTGGTCCTGTGTTGGGGTGGTGTGGTGAGTGGTTGGCTCTCTCTCTCTCTGCCGTGGTGGGCCGGTCAATACGAGGGCGGCCAGAACGCCGGCCTCCTCAGAGTTGGTAGCACTCTGCCAGCACTGCTGCACACGGCACGGGGCTCCCGCCTGGAGTCCAGGGCGGCGGACTGGAGCTCCGGGCGCGTCGTTAGCAGAGTTCCAGTCGCCGCGGAGTTTAGCGGCCCCCTACCTCCCAACTCCCCCACCCCCCCTCTACCCCTCCAACCACACTCACCAATCGCTGCAGCAATTATAAACGACTGCTCCAGGGATCTCTCTCTCTCTCTCTCTCTCTCTCTCTCTCTCTCTCTCTCTCTCTCTCTCTCTCTCTGTGTCTTCAGTGCCGCCATTATCGTCATCCCGCAGCTCTGGAGAGAGGAGTTTGGCGGTGCTGCGACTGGAGAAAGCAAGGGTTCTGCGTCCCCAGCCCGCGAGCTATGTACCGTCACGTACACACAAAACTAGCGAGTCCTTAACAACACAGGATCCTTTAGACTTTTACACGTTATTCTGGACTCTACATTGCGTAACGAAAAGTACGCCTGGTAACTATAGTACTGGAAGTGTACGCGGCGAAACGGTATATCCACAGTGAGGGCTAATCGCAACAGGTGTACCACAGCGATGGATAGTTGGTCTTACCTCCGTTATACCGTACTGGTTCGAATATAAGCTGCACTTTTTTCCCAAAAATTCGTCCATAAAAATTTAGGGTGTGGCTTTCTGGCCGACGCTACAAATGCCGGTACATCTTCGCACTGCAGAAACTAACGGCTATAGTCTGTAAGAGTGCTAATGGAGCAACGACATTGCAGTTTATCGTCCCATATGAGTTACAATTGTCTGGAAGATGTAAACGGTACAGTGCTTGTACTGTGCGTGGAACGGCGGAAAATGGAGTCACAAATTACAGAACAAAAGCAAGCGTGGCTAAATAGTAATGAAACATGTTAAGTGGTTCTTTTGTCGGCTCTTGGTAGAGCGACACAATTACAAATGGAAAACACAGTATTGGTTATGTTGCACAGGATTAATTAATTCTGGTTAATCAGTTTTCAGCTTACAAGGCCACCATCACTATGCAACTTCTTTGGCGACGATAGTGGGTTAAAGACTGCTGAGGTCCCTGTAAACCGAAGATTGATTAAACTGAATAAATTAATCCTCTAGAACATAAGGAAAATAATTAAACGTAAATGGATAATCCAGAAGAGCTGGGCGTAATGTTATTTTGCACAGGGCAGCTGCAGCCTTCAGTATGAACTGAACAAAAAGTTACGCCGACGAAGATCTATACGTGTGACGCAAGCTGGAGACGGGCGAAAGCGCTGGAACGCGTGCTCGCATAAAATAAAGAGAAGCGGCCGGCCGATTACAGGGTCCGTTGTGGGCCAGGCTGCGCCGCGACCGCAGGCGTTCCGCCGTGTCCTGGAGCCGCGGAGAGTTCCAGCGCATCTCTCCAGGTCGCAACGAGAGGGCGGCAGCGGTCGACCGCGTGGGTGGCCAGCTCACCGAGGAGATGGCGCTTCTTCGTCATCTCACATTATGTACGGTGGATGCGAGGCTCGGCCAGATATGAAACCGACAGGAATAGACGAACAGCCACGTAGAAGGGGGAAAAAAATACAGCCGGGTGACGAATGATGCAGTCATGCTAGCGTAACTTGTAGGCGGTGTTTTACAAAATGTGTAACACTATGCTGCCTGTGATAGCAGCATAGCGTTATGCACTTTGTAAAATTCCTAGAGACAAGATGTGCATTTGTATGCAGTGGTTGGCACAGCGGTAACAGTACATAACGGTAATCAGAGGGTTGTTGAGTGCAGTCCCGTTGCACAAAGTTATTTTTACTCCCAAATATTTACGTTACTTACACTGCAGATAAACCGAAATACTGCTCAATATACTTTATGTAGGGTCCTGCCCACCCGTCTCGTGTACGGTGCCTAAAGTATGTTCTCGGAATGCCATACAACAGTTCAAGCAAATAACATTAGTAGTTTTTATTTCAATGAAGCAGACTGACAATACTTAACTTGTATTTACAATGGTGTCGCGTCGATGGGCGACATGCAACGTAAATCAGAGTCCTTTCTATGGGCGTGTTGATGCAAGTTTGACACACAGTTCGTGGATCAGTCATATCTGTTCTCGCAGCTGTCTCTTCCAGGCCGTGCCGATACTCCACTAGTGTGCGGTCGGCGCTCGCATTCACCCCTTCCAGAGGCCGCTCCAGGCGCGGAGTGGTTCAAATGGCTCTGAGCACTATGGGACTTAACATCTTAGGTCATCAGTCCCCTAGAACTTAGAACTACTTAAACCTAACTAACCTAAGGACATCACACACATCCATGCCCGAGGCAGGATTCGAACCTGCGACCGTAGCAGTCCCGCGGTTCCGGACTGCAGCGCCTAGAACCGCACGGCCACCACGGCCGGCTCAGGCGCGGAGTGGTCCTGATCAGCGGGCTGCCGGCCGACGTCTCCTCACCGCCTCCTCTCGTCTTTTCTTCTTCTTCTTCTTCTTCTTCTTCTTCTTCTCCGTTGCGGAGCGTGTGGTTATTCCAGAACACTTTATTTATTAATACTTTCATAAAAAGCGTGGAAGGGAAAGGCAAACCGAAATGTGGGATAGCAAATAAATTTCCAACAAAGGTTTTGTAACTCGTACACGAGAGCTTCGTACATAAAATGTCAATATTTTATCATTTCACAATTGACGGGTTTAACGACCTGCGATGATATTCATAGTAAAAACGGGGAGGTGATTTTCTGGACATCTTGCACACGTTGTAAACGCTGCAATTTTACAATTAAGAATGCCTGAATACAATAGGCACCATGCCGACTTCTGTCAAGGGTAGTAAACGCTTCAAACGTTCTGTGCTTGGAACGTTTCCTGTTTCATGTGAAAACTTTTAAAACTTTCAACATCATTCTACTTCTTTATTCTTGGCATCTACACGTTACAGCCCTTTGCCGCTGCAGGGCTCCAAATTGTACTTTGTAACTCGGCGGTCTGTGACGTAACTCTGTCGGCGCGAGTTTCGAATTCGATGGGGTTCCTCCACACACGCGGAGCTCCCTCCGCCTCCTTCAGCACGACACCGCCGGACCTCACACGCGGCGCCGCGGCGCCTGCACCAGCCCGACGCCTGGCGTCCACTCGCCTCGCTGCCGCCGCTCGTCCTCCACACAATTCCAACTTTGCTCCATCCGATTTTCATCTGTTTCCACACCTTAGAAGAACAGCCTCAACGACTTGACTTTCAATCTGATGAAGTAGTGCAAACCGCAGGTGACGTGGTTGCTCTTTCAACAAAGTGAGAGACTCTACAGTAATTGTATCGACAAACTGGTCTCTCGTTGGGAGAAATGTATTCCATCCCAGGATGACAATGTGGAGAAATAAATACACTCCGAGAGAAAGAAAAAAAAAAAACAAGAAAAATAACGCACCACGCAGGATTTATCCAAATGCGACGGAAATCGGAAACTAATCATTACAGTTTCACAAAAATTAGATCGTTTATTCAACTGAAAGAGTTTCACAAACTGACGAAAGCAATAAAGCCACTTATGCAGGCAGTTACTCGGCTGCGTATTGACAGACACACTTCTTGCATGTCATCCTGAGAGATATCGTGCCAAATTCTATCCAATTGGAGCGATACTTCGTCACAATCCCGAGCTGGTCGTAGGGCCCGGGAAGAGCGCCGGCAACCCTGTTCGCCAAGGTACGGTTTGGCAAGCAGTAGAAAGTCCCGCTGTGTGTGGGCGGGAATTACCTTGCTGAAAAGAGAGCCCAGGACGGCTTGCCATGAAGGGCTACAAAACGGGGGGTAGAATATCGTCCAAGTACCGTGAAAGCACATTCACAAGAATGTAGGTTGCTGTAGTTATCCCAAGGTGTAAAGGCTTGCACAGATTAAGAGTAGCATGTAGAGCTACATCAAACCATTCTTCGGACAAAAGACCACAACAACAAAACCTCTGTGTTACAAGGATGCCGCAAATGAAGCCCAAAGGGATCCTGCTGGGAAAAGGAATGGCACCCCACACGACCGCTTCTGGGCGTCGTATGGCGGACGACTGCCCGGTGGCTATCCCCCGTGAACCATGGATCTTGCCGTTGGTGGGGAGGCGATACAGACAGCCGTACCGTAGGTGCAACCACAACGGAGGGGTATCTGTTGAGACGCCAGGCAAATGTGTGGTTCCTGAAGAGGGGCAGCAGCCTTTTCAGTAGTTGCAGGGGCAACAGTCTGGGCGAATGACTGATCTGACCTCCTTACGTCAACCAAAACGGCCTTGCTGTGCTGGTACTGCGAACTAGAGACTATAGCCGTAACTTTTCCCGAGGGCATGTACGTCCATTGTATCGTTAAACGATGTGTCCTCGTGAGTAAAATATTCCGAAGGTAAAATAGTCCCCCATTCGGATCTCCGGGCGGGGACTACTCAAGAGGATCTTGTCATCAGGAGAAACAAAACTGGCGTTCTACGGATCGGAGGGTGGAATGCTACATCCCTTAATCAGGCAGCTATGCTGGAAAATTTAAAGAAGGATATGGATAGGTTGAAGTTGGACGTAGTGGGAATTAGTCAAGTTCGGCGGCAGGAGGAACAAGACATCTGGTCGGATGAATATGGGCTTATAAACACAAAATCAAATAGGAGTGCAGTCCGTTTAATAATGAACCAGAAAATAGGAATGTGGGTATCCTGCTATGAACAGCATGGTGAACGCGTTAACGTAGCCACGATAGATACAAAGCCCACTTCTGCCACTGTAGTACAAGTACACATGCCAACTAGCTCCGCCGATGAACAGATTGAAGAAGTTTATGATGAGATTAAAAAAATTATCCAGGTAGCTAAAGGAGACGAAAATTTAATTGTGATGCGGATCTAGGTAAAGGAAGAGAAGGTGAGTATGAAGTGGGAGAAAGGAATGCAAAAGGAAGCCACCTGGTAGAATTTTCCTCAGACCATAATCATCGCTAACACTTGGTTTAAATAAAATAAAAAAAGTTAGTATACGTAGGGAAGAGACGTCGAGAACCGAAATGTTTCAGATTAGTTATATAACTGTTAGATAGAGATTTAGGAACCAGATTTTAAACTGGAAGACATTTCCAGATGTGGACTCTGACCACAATTCATTGCTTATGAACTGTAGATTAAAAACTAAAGCAATTGCAAAAGGGTAGGAAAATAAGGAGAGGGGACCTGAATAAGTTGAAAGAACCAGGGGTTTCTGAGGGTTTCAGAGGGAGCGTTAGGTAACAGTTGACTAGAACAGAGGAAAGGTATACAGTAGAAGATGGAAGGATACCTTCAAGAGGTGGAGTAGAAAAGTTAAGAGACGTTCAAACATGTAAGAAGACAAGGTCTAGTACAAATCCTTGGATAACCCAAGAGATGATGAATTTAACTGACTAAGGGAGAAATCATGAACTACAGGAAACAAGGCAGGCGAAAAGGAATGTTGTTGTTGTTGTTGTTGTGGTCTTCAGTCCTGACACTGGTTTGATGCAGCTCTCCATGCTACTCTATCCTGTGCAAGCTTCTTCATCAAAAATGGCTCTGAGCACTATGGGACTCAACTGCTGTGGTCATAAGTCCCCTAGAACTTAGAACTACTTATACTTAACTAACCTAAGGACAGCACACAACACCCAGCCATCACGAGGTAGAGAAAATCCCTGACCCCGCCGGGAATCGAACCCGGGAACCCGGGCGTGGGAAGCGAGAACGCTACCGCACGACCACGAGATGCGGGCAAGCTTCTTCATCTCCCAGTACTTACTGCAACCTACATCCTTCTGAACCTGCTTAGTGTATTTATCTCTTGGTCTCCCTCTACGATTTTTACCCTCCACGCTGTCCTCCAATCCTAAATTTATGATCCCTTGATACAAACGTTTAAAAATTGAGATGGACAGGAAGCGCAAAATGGCTAAGCAAGGGCGCCCAGAGAACACATGTAAACATTTAGAAGCATTTCCCACTATGCCGCACACAGGAAAATTAAAGAGACCTTTGAGGAAAAGAGATGCAGCTGTATGAATGTCAAAAGGTCAGGTGAAAATCCAGTCCTAAGCAAAGAAGGGAAAGGTGAAAGGAGTACAAAGAAGATCTATAGAAGGAAGATGAAAGCAATATTATAGGAAGGGAAGCGGAAGCAGTTGAAGATGAGATGGCAGGTATGATACTGAGAGAATGTGACAGTGCTCTCAAAGGTTTAACTCGAAACAAGACCCCGGGAGTAGGCGATATTCCGTCATACCTACTGATAGCCTTGGGAGAGCGACCACGACAAAACATTTCTATCTGGTGTGCAAGATATATGACATAGGCGAGACACATTCAGACTTCAGGAAGAATGTAATAATTCCAATTTGAAAGAAAGCAGTTGCTGACAGGTGTGAAAACTACCGAACTATCAGTTTAATAAGGCATAGTTGCAAAATTCCAATACTAATTCTTTACAAAATAATGGAAAAACTGATAGAAGTCGACCTTGGGGAAGATTAGTTTGGATTCCAGAGAAGTGTAGAACACGCGAGGCAATACTTACCTTAGAAGGCAGGTTCAGGAAAGACAAACTTACATTTATAGCATTTGTAGACATAGAAGGTTTTGACAATGCTGACTGGAATACGCTTGGTGAAAATCTAAAGGTAGCAAGGATAAAATACAGGGAGCGAAAGCCTGTTTACAACCAGATGGCAGCTGTAGGAGTCGAGGGGCACGAAAGGGAAGCAGTGGTTGAGAAGGGAGTGATCGAGGGTTGCGGCCTATCACCGATGTTATTAATTCTGTACTTTGAGCAGACAGCAAAGTAAACCAAAGAAAAATTGGAAAGCGTATTAACGTTCGGGGAAAAGAAACAAAAACCTTGAGGTTTGCTGATAACATTGTAATTCCGTCAGAGACAGCAAAGGACTCGGAAGAGCAGTTGAACGGAATGGACAGTGTCTTGAAAGGGGGATGTAAGAGGAAGATGAGCAAAAGCAAAACAAGGAATGAAATGTAGGTAAATTAAATCAGGTGGTATTAAGAGAATTAGACTAGGAAATGAGTCCTTTGAAATAGTAGATGAGTTATCATATTAGGGCAGCAAAATAACTGGTGACGGCCGAAGTAGAGAGGATATAAAATGGAGACTGGCAATGGCGAGAAAAGCGTTTCTGTCGAAGAGAAATTTATTAATAGATTTAAGTGTGAGGTAGTCTTTTGTTGTATTTGTGTGGAGCGTAGCCATTTATGGAGGTGAAACAATGACTATAAACAGTTTAGACAAGAACTAAATAGAAGATTTTGATATGTGGCGTTACAGAAGAATGCTGAAGATCTGATGACTAAATCACGTAACTAATGACGTGGTAATGAATACAAGTGGCGAGAAAAGAAATTTGCGACACAACCTGGTTAGAAGAAGGGATCGGTTAATGGCACACTTTCTGGGACATCGAGGATCAACATTTTAGTACTGGAGGGAAGCGTGGAGGATAAAAATCGTAGAGGGAGACCAAGAGATGAATACAGTAAGGAGATTCAGAAGGACGTGGGTTGCAGTGGTTATTCGGATATGATGAAGCTCACACGGGATAGAGTTGCATGGAGAGCGGCAACAAACCAGTCTTCGGACTGAAGACCACAGCAATAACCGCTGTGTTGTAAAGGTGCGGCGGATGACAACCAAAGGAGTCCTGCCATGTAGTGAAATGGCGGTCCAGTCCACCGCTACTGGTTGTCGGCCCGTATTGCGGGCGACACTCAGGCTGGTGCCCCACAGCTGTCTGGGGCGTCTCGAGACATGTCTTTGCTGGTCATCGGGGCTGAGTTCGAAGAAGGAATCATCACTCAAGACAATTCTGCTCCAGTCAGAGAGATTGCAAGCCGAAGACGTGGTGTCTGGGTACGTCCCCTGACACTGGTGGTGCACCGGCCTGTTTGTCGTCTGCCGCACGACCCGACAACCACGAGTGCTGGTCTGTGGGGCGCCTCAAGGGCCGCTTTGGTTGTCATCCCCGGCACCCTTAAAATACAGGCGTACGTCGACGATATCCTACGCCTCTTCACGGCAGGCCATCCTTGGCTTACATTTCAGCAAAACAACGCCCGCCACGGCGAGACTTTCTAATGCTTGTCTTCGTGCTTCTCACACACTACCTCGGACATAAGGTCGCCGGATCACTCCGCAACTGAACAAGTCTGTAGCACTGTGGGCAGGGACCTCTGACCAGCTCGGGATTTTCACCATTTAACGCGGCAATCGGACAGAATTTGGCACGATATCTCTCAGGAGGACATGCAACAAGGCCATCAGTCAGTGCCAAGCCGAGTAACCGCTTGCATGAGGGACAGAGGTGGACCAACACTTTCCTGAATTTGTGAATATCTTTCTCTCGACTAAATTACTCAAATTTTCTGAAATTGTAATCATCTGTTTGTCTTGCACAGGTTGTCCAGTACTGGAATAGCCACTTATCAACGAACGAAATGGGGTTACTCCTAACTGTACCGGGTGGTACATTAATCATACGCAGATAATGTTTCCGAAACATGCCGAATCTGATCTTTGTCGTAGATAAAGTGGCATACCGATAAGCGCACCTGCCTAGAAAGCTGGAGACACGAGGTTCGAATCCCGGCGCGGACAGAAATTTTGATTCATTGCTTCAGCCTTCATCATTACAGTAGATAAAGGCGAGACTATATCTCCCAGGAACATGAATTGTACGTGATTAATACATCACCTACGTCTGAGGAACAGGCAGGGTTAATCCTATTTCGTTCATTTGTTTGTCTGTATATGCACATCATATCTACCGATTTCAGTCCCATTAGAATAATGCTCTCGCGGTGCGTCTTTTCTTTTGTCTTAGAGTGTACGCAGACATGAAGAACACATACGCAGATGTTTGTTTTACTTAAAAAGCTTTAAGGATTTTCACACAAAAAATTCGGAGACGTACTTTTCACGAAGCTCTCGTACATAGTTTTAAAGTTTCTGTAGAAAATCAAACTTGATTTACATTCATAAAAAGTGTTCTGTCATCGCGCAGTTTGGCAGTTTCCACTTGCTCGAAGGTGAAAAATGAAACTAGCGGAAGGCGAAGTAAATTTGTGGTAAGATCTTATGGGACCAAACTGCGTAGGTCATAGGTCCCTAGGCTTACACACCACTTAACCTAACTTTAACTTACGCTATGGACGACACACACACCCATGCCCGAGGGAGGACTCGAGCCTACGACGGGGCGTGCGCTTCAGTTACAATCTGTTCTTGGACATTTACCAGCACAGCCGTTGTGGACGCTCTATATACTATCCTTTTTTGAATTTTTTTTTCCAATCCCAAATTTTCGTCTGTGTCTCCTTTTCATACCGTTTCTGAAGATATTAATAAATACTCCGTGCAACATGCTGATCATTATTTCCGTTCACTTGCTGAGTCAGTAACGAAGAAGTTGAAAATAACGGAAGTTCCCTAGTGACTCGACTGCACGACCACGGAATTACCATTCCGTACTCTTTCCTCTGGCTGGGAACTCTGCTGAGGTAGCGCCTCCCTCCACAAGCCGGCGGGTAGCGAGCCAGGGAGGGAGTGACGTCAACACGAGGCCTCCCTGCCACAGCTGTGCACTATCGAGCAGACTGCTTTTTATTGTTCAGTTTTTTTCTTTCACTTTAAAGGTTCTTTCTCGTAGTTTCAGGGCTTACTGAGATCCTTGGGAGAGTCAGCCACGACATCAGGTGTGCGAGGTGTACGAAGAAGGCGGAATATCCCCAGACTTTCAAGGACAATGTAATAATGGCCAATTCCAAAGAAGGCAAGTGCTGACGGGTGTGAACATTACCGTAGTTTCAGTTTAATAAGTCACGCTTGTAAAATACTGACCAGAATTATTTACACACGAATGGATAAAATTGGTAGAAGCGCAGATCGGCGAAGAGCAGTTTGGATTCCACAGAGGTGTGTCAACACAAGAGGCAATTCTGACTCTACGAACTACCTCACAAGTTACGTTAAAGAAATGTAACCCTACGGTTATAGAATTTGTACAATTAGAGAAAGCTTTTGACGTTGTTGACTGGAATACACTCTTTGCAATTCTGAACGTAGCACGAATAAAATTCACGGAGCGAAAGGTTATTTACAACATGTGCAGGATCCAGATGGCAGTTGTAAGACTCGAGACGCATGAAAGGGAAGTAGTGGTTGAGTAGGGAGTGAAATAGGGTTGTAGCCTGTCTCCGATATTATTCAATCGGTACATTGGTCATGTAATATAGCAAATCGGAGACAATGTTGGAAAAGGCGGTAAAAATGAAGAAGAAATGAAGACATTGAGGTCTGCCCATGATAGTGTAAGTCTGGCAGACAGCGAATTTGGAATAGAATGGATAATGCCTCGAAAAGGGGATACAAAATGAACAACAACAAAAGTAAAACAGAGTAATAGAATATAGTTCAAGTACATCAGGCAGTGCTGACGTAACTAGGTTAGGAAATGAGACATTGAAAGTAGTATACCAGTTTTGCTTTCTCAATTAACCTGAAAAAGATACTTGTACAAACACTTCCAACTATCGATTACGGCGATGTTATCCTGCAAGATCTTCCTGAGGAAAGTTCTCAGCGCCTTGAACTGGTTACGAACGGACGTCTTCGACTCTCTGATCACATTTCACCATCATACGTACAGCTATCCTAGCTGCGTGCAGACAAGGGCGGAGATTTGCATCCTCTCTGAGTTCTCTTGTGTCTTATCAACGTACAATGTGCCCCGTATCTTTCCTCAACCTTGACGCTCTTGTCTGAACAACGTGACAAAACACCCGCTCCCAATAGAGGAAAATCCCTTCTGTCCAATTCCATCGTTCAAGCCACTTTCTCAAAGACTTTCTCTTCAGCGGGAACCCTACTCTGGAATAACCTCCCTCGTTGTATTAGAGAACTGAATAACAGCTCCAGCTTCGTAAGACAGGTAACGACACGTCTGCTAAAGCAACAATAATGACTACCATTGTTCCTCTACGCACTCGTTATCCTTGTACATCGTTCTTTGTAACCAGATCTTACCCTTTTTCACAGTAATTTTAGCTGACGCAGTCCCCTCAAATTTCCTTCCCCCGGAACTCGTCACATCACAAAACATCCATCTTGTGCACCTATAACTCTGCCTCGTGATGACTGGCTGTTGTGTGCTGTCCTTAGGTTAGTTAGGTTTAAGTAGTTCTAAGTTCTAGGGGACTGGTGACCATAGATGTTAAGTCCCATAGTGCTCAGAGCCATTTTTTGCACCTATAAATTGTTTTTTTATATCGCGCTGTTATTATTTATCATCACCATCACCACCAGAAGTAATGCCAGTTTTAATTTTGTTAGTTCATGCTCAGAATCACTTACACTGTCTATATAGACACTCAAATCATTTCGATACTGTTTGTAATGTTGCACTAGTTATTTCATAGGTAAATATGATGTACATAAAAACTGTCCAGGTACGAGTGCCGCTCGCCCACCGAGGGTCCAGTACAGACTTGATTACGTACACAGACACTTCACCCATTCTCGAAATGGAGAACCCCGACCATTTTTCCCCATTATCAAGACTGATACTGGCAAGGTAACGGTCACAGGGACTTCGATACTTTCTAGAATGTTTTTATTTCAGTAACACAAATGTGGCATAAACTTAAGCAGCAGGCAGGCGACCGTTGCTACAATAATGAGTATTTCTGCAATCAGGCTGACTAGGTGCCGATGGTAAAAGTGAAGTCTGCGGATGTCTGTCTGACTTGCAGCTTGAAATCTCCTATCTACCTGCAGTAATCGCTCCTGCATATCTGTTGATGGATAGATTCCAAAACGCGTCATGAGAGCAAAAGAGTCATTCCTTGTCTGATGTTTGACTTTTACCATCGCGACCCTGTCAGCTTCAAAGCGTATTTACTGATTGTTTTAATTTCAAGTTTGACGTCGGATAAAAAATGACAAAAGAAATTTGTTCGTGTGATACAACTACAAATTGACAGTTTTCGGACTTTTATTTGTCTGTGAAACCTTGCTTCTTGCCAAATTTCGTAACTGTACATCAACGGGAAGTACCCTATACGTTCTGATCAGTGAGTTTGTGAATATTACAATATGTGACGTGAATGGCGGTATCTCTTGATTGCATTGACCTAGAAACTCCAATTTTCTTATACAGCAAAGGGACCATAGACCTTAGTATGTGACAAATTTCAACTTGATACTTCTTCGCCTTCGTGAGAAAAAGGACTCGTCACAGACAGACAGACAGACAGACAGAATAACAAGCCTGTAACGCCTCCGTTTTCAGCGACTGAGGCACGGAACCCTCCCTAACCACGAACAGAGTTGCAGACAACGAAGTTGTACAAAAAGCTACGATGTTTCACGACTCTGAGAACGGGATCTAGATATTCAGTCGCCGGTAGGACGCCTTCCGCATTACCGTAGTTCTGTCGAAGACCACGCTCTCAAGAAATTGCTAGTTTCGAACTAATAAGTGACATATTGTCCCATCAGATTACGGTTCAAAATGGTTCAAATGGCTCTGAGCACTATGGGACTTAACTGCTGAGGTCATCAGTCCCCTAGAACTTACAACCACTTAAACCTAACTAACCTAAGGACATCACACACATCCATGCCCGAGGCAGGATTCGAACCTGCGACCGTAGCGGTCGCTCAGTTCCAGACTGTAGCGCCTAGAACCCCACGGCCACTCCGGCCGGTTCTCTGGCTGAGTATGATGTGATGTAACTAAAATCTTCCTATATGTCCAGGCCTTTTCCAAGTATACCACCTCCTCTTGTGGTTCTTTATTAACAGCTGAAATTTAATCCAGAACTACATTAGTCTTCCTCCTCTCATTCCTTGTCCCAATCCCATATTCTCAGTAACCCTTTCTTCTACTCCTTCCCGTACAACCACATTCCAATCCGCGATGACTATTACATTTTCATCTACCAACGCACTGAATTACCCGATCAATATCGTCTCTCTCTCTCTCTCTCTCTCTCTCTCTCTCTCTCTCTCTCTCTCTCCCCATTATCGGCTTACGACGTCGGTAATTACTTGTGAATCATCACTGTCGGTTTGCTGTCGATTCTGATGAGAATAACCTAGTTACTGAACTGTTCAGTAATTCACTGTCTGCCCTATCTTCCTGTTCATCACGAATCCTACCCCCATTATTACATTTTCGGCTGTTGTTGATATTACCCTATACTTGTCTGACCAGAAATCCTTGTCTCATTTATATTTCTCTTCAGTGACGCCCAGTATTTCTAGATTGAGCCATAGCATTTCCCTTTTCATATTTGCTAGTTTCCCTATCACGTTCAAGCTTGTGGCATTCGACGCCCTAACTAGTAGAACGTTATCCTTTCGTTAGTTATTCATGCTTTTTCTCATGGTCACCTCCCTCTTGGCAGTCCTCTCCCGGGGTTTCGGACATGGGAATAGTTCAAATCTTTTGTCAATGGAGATCTCATCTTGACACGAATTACAGGCCACGTGCCCTATGCATACACATTATCTGTCTCTCATGCGCTGGTTTCCATTGCCTTCTGCATCCTCATTGCACTCACTGCTGATTCTTCCGGTTTCTCACATCTGGTGCAAGAGAGTGCCTTGAATGTCTGTCTGCTCCTCCGCTCTCTTCGATAAGGCCGTTGGCAGCACGAGGGCGACTTCTTATGCCAGAAGTCTTCGGCCGCCATTGCTGACGATTTTGATTCATAATTCAATGAGTGGCGGGGATCTAATGCGAGACCGAGATCGTTTCGAGTGCTAATCAAAGACGCTAAACGTAGACAACGGGTGGTGGTACTGGAGGAAAAGAGCTGATAACGAAGTGAAGTGAGCTCTTGCAATTTGTTGTTCAGTCCCCGTGGGCTTACTTACTCGCGTTAAGAAAGCCGAGGCGGGTCGGCCGGCCAGCTTTGGTCCGCGGACGCAGTCCCGCGGGACGACTGGCGCCAGCAACCGGCAGCCAGCACTGGCGCCGACACCCCGGCTGGCGCCAGCGCATTGATCGCGCCACTCTGACCCCGATCCGCAGTCGCGCCACCTTGCGGGCAAGCACACCCACCCACACCAGGGAGGCGGGGGGGGGGGGGGGGGGTAGGAATGCGACGGGTTAAGTCTTCACGAGGCCGCGGGCCGCGGCGTCCTACATTGACACGTCATGTACTCTGGTCAAGGACTGCCAAAGAAGTGCACGGTAGAGGGTCCTTACCACTGTACCAGTTATTTGCGATTATTCCCATTGCACACGAATATTAAGCCCGAAGAGAATCATTGCTTACATTCTTCTGTGCGGGTTGCGATTAGTGCAAGGAACTGATACGGAGAAGGCTGTAGTACCTGTCTCTGTCAATACTGGTTCCTTGAACGTCCTAAACGTGTTCCCCGTCTTGAAGACTTTGCCAGTCCAGTTCTCCCAATATCTGTGTGGCGTCCTGCTGCGTGTCACATTAACCCGTCACAATTTGTGCTGCCCTTCTCTGTACACACGGTATGTGAGAAAAGTAATGAGGCTGATTTTTTATCTACCAAAGTTTCCTTTTTTTCCAAACAACAGTACTGCCCCCTTCGGCAGCTGTACACCAGCGGAGTCGTCGTTCCCAGTCTTGGCAGGAGCGCTGAAAGACTTCGAATGGTAAAGCTTTTAACAACTCGGTCACATGTTCTCCAGAGTCCCAAAGAGACGTCCTTTTAAGATTTTTTCAAATTCGGAAAAGGGAAAAACTCACAAGGACTCGGATCAGGTGAACAGGGGGCTGTGGAAAAACAAGAATGCCTTTTGAGGTTCAGAGTTTGGAGATGGAAGCGGCCGTGTGGCACAGGGCGTCGTCGTGATGCAGCGTCGACTCGTCTGCTGCGTGCGCTGTGACCAGGTGCGCCCCCTTCCTCGGCCTTTCGAGGACATCTTCGTACAACGCTTGGTCGACAGTTTGAGGCTGTCCTGCAGGAACAAATTATTTACCCACGATACGTCTACTGTGAGAAAAGCAGTTAAGCGTTGTCTTGATCTCCGAGTTACTCATTCGAGCTTTTTTCGCTCGAGGAGACGTGCCAGCGCGCCGCTGCTCGCTCTGCCGCAGGATCGCACTCAGAGGTGCAGGACCTGTGACGTGGGGCTGGGCGAGCCACACATTCCTGGTGAATGGCAGCCCCATCAAGACGATCAACGCACGCGTTTCTTCGACAGCCCGTCTGCTCTGTTGTGAGGTTCTTCAGCACCGCTTTCGCACAAAACTTCCGCATGCGCAAAATTTCGGTGAAAATTTAATGTAAAGTGAAACTGTAAGTTTAACAGGTCGCACATCATCCTTATTGTCTAGATGTCGGTCTGATCTGACAATAGTAGGCACTTATTTGACATTTCCGTAGGTTTTTGAAACTGCAGGTCTCGCTGAGCGTGGCATATGTCCAATGTGTCCTCGGTTTTCCACAAATGATTTGTGGCAGAAAAAGGTTATGCTCTCGCTAATGTATATTCGCCATCGGCCAGTTTCAACTTTTCAAGGGTCCCGTTCGCGGAGTCCCGAAGTTTAACACAAAACATGATGGCATAACGTGGCTTTAAATTCCGCTCCGCTGTTCCATTTCGTAACATACAAGAACACAGCTTGGCCGATGGCGCTCTCAAAATCCACTCGACTGCTGCACGGAGCTGAAACTCGGCCTGACCGCCTGGCAGGGATGGACACGCACCGCTCGCTGTCTTGTACGCCTCATTAGTTTTCTCACGCACCTCGCGCGCGGTATGCCCGGTACTCCTACAGACACTTGAGACTAGTGGTTCAAATGGCTCTGAGCACTATGGGACTTAACATCTTTGGTCATCAGTCCCCTAGAACTTACAACTACTTAAACCTAACTAACCTAAGGACAGCACACAACACCCAGTCATCACGAGGCAGAGAAAATCCCTCACCCCGCCGGGAATCGAACCCGGGAACCCGGGCGTGGGAAGCGAGAACGCTACCGCACGACCACGAGCTGCGGACTAGTGGTTCGCACGAGTGTTCTGTAACCAGTCGCACTTCTGCACTGGCTCCATTTTTCTCAGCATGCGACCAGTGAACCGAAGTATGCTCCCTGAGCTCAGCTATGTGATCGACTTCACATCCCCACAAGTTATACACCAAAACATTTGTGCGAACTGACCCGTTGAAACCTGCTGCAAGTGGCGCGCACCGAAATTTAACAACTGGTTGCCTGACAGTACAGAGCTCTACATGCGTGGAGTCCCAACGCACTCTGAGGGGGAAGCGCGTCGCTCGCACATCGGCACAGTGATGGAGCCCAGCTGTGGTCAGGGGACCAGTTGCGCCCACTGCCGCTGCTATGCCGGCCAGGGGTCAGGGGTAAGGCCCGTGGCGGTCACAATAACAAGGAAGTGCATCAGCTAAAAAAAAAAAAAAAAAAAAAAAAAAAAAAAAAAAAAAAAAAAAAAAAGAAAGTAAGTAATAACATGGAGAAATGCCTGTCCTAACACTCATCAAGGTGGTTTATCTGTGAAACTCCAGCTTTACGTACGGTCAATGTTTAACCTTACTACTAGCAGCGCGTTTCTCTCTCTCTCCCCCGCCCCCCCCCCCTCCGCCCACTGAGTACCGCTGGAGTCATACAGCCCCCAATTAATTTACACTCTGATATACTGGCAGTATTTTAATTAACTAAGATTTCTTTTTATTTATTTATTTTTCGAGTCCAGGACATAAAATGATTCCAAAAACTAGTAAGTATTGATTCACATAACAAATTTGCAAAATTAAATATGTACATTAGTATTTATGACACAGATTCAATAATATATACAAACAAGCAGCAAGATGATTATATTTTTTGACGGGCCCAGTATTCGGCGGTTATCACAGCAGTTTCGCTGGCTGCAGGAGGTTCACAGGTAGTGCACGAAGCCGGTAGGTTCCTGCAGACCAGCAGATGTTGTTCGTCCTGTACGTCGCCACACTGACAAGTTTCCCCCACATAACTGAAGCCCCACTTCCTGAGGTTGGCTTTGCACCTTGACACCCCCACTCGCAGTCTCTTCAAAGTCTTCCAGGTCACGTATGACAGGTGTGAACCTTCGGCTATTTCCTACTCGACCGTTCCGCGATTGTCTTCAGCTAGGGAGTCTCGCCAAAGCTCCTCTCTGCGAGTTCTGGGAGATGAACGAATTGCCATAGTTTTCTGTAGGAAACTTTTTCCTGACTTCAGTCTTGGCTGTTGAGGGTTATGTCCGAACAAAGGATGTCTAGGGTCGATTTCTTGTTATTCCTTCTCTACTTCTGTTGCAGCTTGCCTTCGAATGCGTGGCGGTGCTATACCCACAATTTGGTACAGCTTATGGACTAACATAAAAACGTACGTTACATTTGGCCAATGTATCAATAATGACTAGGTTAAGAAATATTACGGCCATGAAACAAACAAATTTAGATTGGGAGCATGTTCAACCCCGTGGTACTCACTGCGAAAAGATTATGCGATGTCATATTGACACCAGTGATACTAGTAAGGGTACGACAACAGCTGATTCAAGAAACCGCAACAATGGGTACAAAAATAAGTCGGAATCATCACTGCGTTTCCGTTAAAGTTACAGTCACGAAACAAACAAATAACTTAAGCCGGTGTTACATTGATCCCAGGGATACTCAGATGCAAATACCATGAATAACTTTTAATGTGTCGTAAACTAAAGAGAGAGAGAGAGAGAGAGAGAGAGAGAGAGAGAGAGAAAACGAAACACCATTGGGTACAATTGACTCGGAGGAAGAAAATCGTATATTTTGAAAATAGCAAGTAAGCTATACATTTCCAAGGTGCTTATGACGTCGTACTGACCAGAACAGATAATCAGGAAGCCGGACCTTTACCGAATGCAGCTCTTTCACGGCTGAAGGCCTCCAAACAAGAAATCTTAAAAAATCAATAAGATACAAATCCGATTACGAAACCAATAAAACAACTAAAAAAACATCACCGAAAAGTGTCGCAACACTTATAGTGACCGGCAGACCCATAACACGTACACATATCCAGCACGAGCTGCAGCAGCATCGACAGATGAGAAGGCTGACACGTTTTCGGTACATCCGGCCGGCAGCGGTCCGATACCAGGAGCCACATTACTTCATCCGGGTCGTTGCCACGAGCTGCCCCGTCCCACTGCGTTTCAACTGCTTCGTTGAAACTTTAGGTCCGCACTCCGTTGACACATCGAGGGTAGAAAGTACGACCACACAGCCACACGTGTTTTGGCAAACACGGCCCTCTAAGAACTACACGTATCAGCACGTACTGGAGCGCCTTTTCGCAGACAGTGTCAGCTCGTCTAGGACAGGTGTTGAGGCGCTCGCCACACATGTCTGTTAGGCGGCAGCGCCTCCTCGGCGACTTGTGCGGGTGCCTTAACCGCCAGACAAAGACTGTATAAAAGATTTGACACGTGCCAGCACAACTCGCCCTCCCAGGGCTCCGCACGAACTTAATTACGTGTGGAAACAGACAGTTCATCCACCACAGCAACCCAAAATCTAGACGACTTTTGCCTGTTATCGGCATCCATACATGCAAGATATACTTTTTTGGTGTGATATAATTACAAATCAACAATTTTCCGACTTTTCTCCTCTACCTGCCCTGTGAAACCTTGCTCCGTGTCAAATTTCGTGATTCTGCGTCAATGTTTTGACGTGTGAGTTTGCGAATGTACGTGGCATCGACTCCTGCACTGAGGTGACCGAAGTCATGGCATAGCAATATGCACATAGACCCATGACACAAGGTGCACTGCCGGAGGTACAATCTCTACTCAACTGACTTCTTTGAAAAGGTTTCTGACATGATTATGGCCGCACGAGTGAAATTAAGAGCGGAACAGTAGCATGGGACATTCCGTTTCGGAAATCATTAGGAAATTCAGTATCCAGTGTCAAGAGTGTGGCGAGAATACCAAAGACCAGGCACTCACTGCCTCTCACCACGGACAAGGCAGCGGCCGACGGCCTCCACGTAACGACCGAGAGCAGCAGAGAGTGCGCAGAGTTGTCAGTGCTAACTGACATATCAGATTACCAAATGCTACGTAAACAGTGATCTTCTTCTCGTCTTGAACGTAGAGTGAGCAAAATTTGATCAAGTTCGGAATGAAATTATAAAACGGTTCGAATGGCTCTGCACACTGTGAGACTTAACATCTGAGGTCATCAGTCCCCTAGAACTTAGCACTACTTAAACCCAACTAACCTAAGGACATCACACACATCCATGCCCGACGCAGGATCCGAACCTGCGACCGTACCGGTCACGCGGTTCCGGACTGAAGCGCCTAGAACCGCTCGGCCACAGCGGCCGGCATTCCAATTATAGATTTGTTTGAATAACAAACAAACAAACAAACAAACAAACAAACAAACGGACCGTCTTATATAAGTCGCGTAACTTCCCACACTGTTTCCTTAACTAATGTAAGGACTGCCTTTGTATTAAATATGCCGGCCAAAGTGGCCGTGCGGTTAAAGGCGCTGCAGTCTGGAACCGCAAGACCGCTACGGTCGCAGGTTCGAATCCTGCCTCGGGCATGGATGTTTGTGATGTCCTTAGGTTAGTTAGGTTTAACTAGTTCTAAGTTCTAGGGGACTAATGACCTCAGCAGTTGAGTCCCATAGTGCTCAGAGCCATTTGAACCATTTTTTGTATTAAATATATTGAAAAAAAAATTTATTTTTGTGTGCAAGTCATTTCATTTTTTTTTTCTAAAAATTATCGCCTTTAAAATTTCTACACTTCTACTTAGTTTTCCACTTTGACGTCTATGTCACAAAGACACGATTTTGCAAGGATCAGCAGCTCAGCAGACTGTCCGACCGTTCTTCGTGGGACGCAAGAGAAGCATGGGAAGCGGTTGCGCGATAAATCAGGTGAATACGGGCAAATCAGACATCAGTTTCCGTGTTTGTCGCCGTTAAACGATGAGCTGCTTGGCGTGCTGGGAGACCTGCAACTGTCATGATGAAGAATGGTGCGTGAAGTATCCGGTTGCTGTTTCCGATTTCATCGGCGACTCGGAGCAGAACCGTAGCCGTACACCGACCGGCATTGACTGTCCCCTGAAGCAACCTGCGCCGTTTGCTGTTCTGCCCGCTGCTGACACCGGAAAGCACTCACCACGGCCGTCTCCGCAGGGACGGCTGCCCTAAAGCGACGAGTGGTGTCTTTTAGCTGAGAACCTGTAAAAAAAAACTTAGCCGCTCTAGACGCGTCGATAGGGTGCAATATAATTCAAGTCCTGACCAGAATACCGGATGAGCGAAAGTCATCGAATGTTACTTCCACTAGATTGTCAATTTTCTATAAAAAAATATCCTAAGTCAGTAGTATTATACAGTTCTCAGCATAAAAGCAAGAAACACTACAAAGTCTGTACTAATCCATTATTACTTACAGTAACGCTTTGGTAATCTGTTTAAGGGGCTCCGGAAAGGCTCAAAATCATGAAAAGTTCAATTTTTACTTTTTTGCGTTTTCTGAATCTGCAGACTATTACCTTTTAATAGATATATAATTTATTCAATTCCGAAGACTACAACTATTTTTAAATTTTTTTTGAAATGTGTTCTACATGGGCGTGACCCACTGTGGCGCTGTTAAACTGCTGTCAAATGGTGTTATTATTAACGTCCGTGTTCATCAGGTACATTTTAGTGATGTGAGATAAAGTATGTGTTGCGGCTAACCTGTGATGGTTCAATATATATCGCTGGTGTGATTGTCGATTGCTTCATGTTTATTTACTCTGTCGTTATCTCTAAAATATTCGTAATTTATTCTGTTTCTTGAGTCTCTGTTTTGTTGAAGTATAATAATGGGTAAAAGTAAAGTTATTAGAAATCCTCTGAAGGCTTTTAAGAAAAGGAGAAATGTTGGAAAGCCAAAGGTATGTGTTATTACTGTAAACAATAAAGACGATAACCAAGTGAGTGAACCTAACCTCTCAAGTACACCTGCCCATAGCAGTCAAAGTGGGAAAGAAAATACTTCACAGAAGCAGCTTGGTTCAATGAGTGAAAACTATGAATGTTTTATGGGCGAATCGGATGTGAATGAAATATTTGATATGTCGGTTCTCAAAGGAATAGTTTCAAACTGTGTAAGATGTATTCATTGTAGTGAAGCTGGTCTGGAACTCTCCATAATAAAGCACGTAGGACTTGCTAGTGAAATACAACTGAAATGTGATAAGTGTTCATACATGACCACCTTTTGGAACAGTGTTGCAGTAACTGCAACTGAAGAAAATGGTAGCAAAATCTACGAACACAACAACGAGCGATGCTTGCTTTAGACAAGGAACGCCTTCGGGCTGCAGACAGGGCTGTAAAGAGTCTAGAAATACAAGCAAGAGTAAACAGGAGGAGGAACAAGAGGAAGCTGGAGAGCTGGAGGAGTTTGCAGAGGATGAAGATAATCCATCCTATGGACCTGGAATGCACTAAAAAGTTAATCCAATCTTTGTCGCTCGATTCCCAAAACTTTTATTTTCTCATACTAATTACATGTTTTCTAAGGATCTTCCAAACATATTTGTTTCAAACTTTCAGTAAATGTTACACAGTACCTTCTGCATAATTTAACACAGCCTTTTTCCAAAAAACTGTATATTTTTGAATATATAAATAAAAAATTGCAAAAAATGTTGTGAATTTTCATTACAATTGAAAAAAAAATCTTTAATAACTGAACTAAAATTTTGTAAAATCCCTGTGTTAAGTTGTAGCCCATATTCCAATAAATAATCTGTAAAAAGTTCAACTTCCTACCTCAAATACTTTGTGAGGAAAGATGTAATTTATAAGCGTTATTTTAACATTGCAAGTATAGGGCGTTCCGGAGCCCCTTAAGATTTTCAACAGGACCCTATACTGAAAATGAAACAGGATGTTTTATACATGGGAAGCTCAATCATATGGTTTGCAAATCAGCACTTTGGACTTGGAAAGTTCTCCTTTACGACTGCACAGCACGCGACGCAGAATTATTGCCCTTTGAACAAAAGTTCGACTTTGCACAGAAAAAGTTCTGAAACTTCCGTAAACTCCATCTACGATTGTTTTAGCTCAAGTGAAGTATCTCTCTTCTCATTCGCCGAATCCCAAAGTGGCCAATCACCTTTAGATTATGACACACACAATTGGTATTCTCCTGCTTCGGACCAATCTAGTTCCAGTATTGCTTTAAACGAATTTACCATGTAACATATTTCAGAAAAACAGAAAAAACAAATCATCCTCAGCTTTCTACCGGTGCACAGATCTCATTCTCCCCCCCCCCCCCCCTCCCTCTTTCGTGTATGTGACCCACATCAGAGCCGCACAAAAGACTTCCTTTCCCCATACGGACTTCGTTATTCACAATTGCAGCGACTCACACTTCAATTACACGCCACGTTTATTCTCTCACTCACTCAGACAACGAAATAAATACGTAATTCTGCGTAAATAATCATATCACAAAAAAATACATTAACATGTCATGAAATGACTCATCAATGTTCTCAGTTCTGGAAGTAAATTATTTGTTGTTGTTGTTATGGTCTTCAGTCCAGATACTGGTTTGATGCAGCTCTCCATGCTACTCTATCCTGTGCAAGCTGCTTCATCTCCCAGTACCTACTGCAACCTACATCCTTCTGAATCTGCTTAGTGTATTCATGTCTTGGCCCCCCTCTACGATTTTTGCCCCCCACGTTGCCTTCACATACTAAATAGGTGATCCCTTGATGCCCCAGAACATGTCCTACCAACCGATCCCTTCTTCTAGTCAAGTTGTGTCACGAATTTCTCTTCTCCCCAATTCAGTATCTCCTCATTATTTACGTATCTACCCATCTGATCTTCAACATTCTTCTGTAGCACCACATTTCGAAAGCTTCTATTCTCTTCTTGTCTAAACTACTGTATTTATCGTCCATGTTACACTTCCATACATGGCTACACTCCAAATACTTTCAGAAAAGACTTCCTGACACTTAAATCTATACTCGATGTTATCAAATTTCTCTTCTTCAGACACGCTTTTCTTGTCATTACCAGTCTACACTTTATATCCTCTCTACTAAGACCATCATGAGTTATTTTGCTCCCCAAATAAACTCATCTACTATTTAAGTGTCTCATTTCCTAATCTTATTCCCTCAGAATTACCTGATTTGATTCGACTACATTCCGTTATCTTCGTTTTGATTTTGTTGATGTTCATCTTATATACTCAAGTAAATTTATATATCTCAAAAGTTAGTTCATGTAACAAGCTGAAAATCACGCTGTCCGTAATTACTCTTATCGCGAAAGGCTCTCTCGTTTGGTGGATTACAAAGCTATGCCTTAATTTATAGTAGTGAATGTAGTATTCGCTCTGAGTTCAACTACTCACTCGCCACTCACTGTCAGCTTGAGACGGCGGCTGACTCAACGCGCGAACATGTGTGACGCTCAAGCCATGACTCATTCCGTCTACAGAGTGTGACCTACCGACTGAATGAATGGTCGCGACATGTGCCGTGCAACCAAAGGCACGCCGCTTTCTCCGAAGTGCTTCGCGAGCGAACCACTTCAGTTGTTTCCCTTGCGTACTGGAACACCCAACCAGTTGACTGCTATTATTTCCCGCCCACATGAATTCGTCTCTTGTTACGATACTGTATACGAATCCTGAATTTCCTTGATTGAATTGTTTCGCATTTCCATACAACATTTGGCAATATCCTGCTTTTGAACTAGTGTGTAAGCGTGAGGAATTCATCGGGAACAGATCGTTTCCACCGCTAAACCTTCATGCAGCTTCTACTTTCTTCTTGTCTAAACTATTTATCGTCCATGTTCATGCAGAATCCAATTTACTGTATCGGTGTTTTTCGGAACAACTGATTTTGGTCGACCTTCAATACATTCAGTGCTGACGGCATCACGACCTCGGCGAAATTCAGGAAACCAATCGTCTTTTGTGGAGGTGCCTGATTTCCAAAAAGTCGAACAAACCCATTCGGCGTATTTTTGTCTCTTTTACTACAAAACTGAACTGGTTAAGACCGCTTAGAACCTAATACTCAGGTACAATCTTTTTCTTCTTATCTTCTCAAAACTACTTCATGCGTTGGCTGATTGCCTCCCTCTGTTCAATGGACACTGCTCTCCTAGGCTACAGTTTTTGTTTTTGGACAGAAAACTTTACAGCACTGACGAGCACCCTGAAATTTTCACTGTCTTGCACGGAGTCTTCTGTGACGTCAAGTTTTCCCAAGGCCCTTCTTGTCTCTTCCAGCCATCATGTGGTGACTTTTTATTAGGAAACGAAATAAAAATTTATTTCCTTACTCTATCGTCATTCATTCTGTAAATGTGACTGTAAAACGTTAATCTTCTCTTTCTCATTGTGTTTATGGTTGTTTCAAAATGGTTCAAATGGCTCTGAGCACTATGGGACTTAACATCTGAGGTCATCAGTCCCCTAGACTTAGAACTACTTAAACCGAACTAACCTAGGGACGTCATACACACCCACGCCCGAGGCAGGATTCGAATCAGCGACCGTAGCAGCATCGCTGTTCCGGACTGAAGCGCCTAGAACCGCTCGTCCACAACGGCCGGCTACGGTTGTTTCTATGTTTCGGTATAGATCTTCAATTCTTCTCTTCGTGCAATCGTTATTTTGTTCTTTTGTGGTACTAAAATTTTTCTAAATATTTTCTCTTCTTTCTTTTCAATTTTTCTTGTTCTTCTTTATTCAGTGTTACGCATTCTTATCCCCATAGTGCCTCCGGTTCAATTACTATTGTGTAGTATTTAATTTTTGCCTGGATCAGTGTATCAATTTGGACTGAGTTTGTATGCTAATTCCACTTTATTCGATCTTTCTTTACTTGTGGTATTGCCTAACCCATTTGATTGTATCCATTCTCTCAAATAAATTTATTTTTTTCATGTTTCCGTGTGGTGTTTTGCACATATTTTTCTCTGTTGTGTTTATGTTCAATGTATTCCATTTTTCTCTACGATACTTGTAATCCGACTTTAGCTGCAATTTCGTGAAATGTTTCTATTATTATCTTTGCAACACTTTTGTCCTTGGAAATGACTGTAGAATCATCAACAATACGAAGGCATTGTGCCTCAAATCTTCCTCTTCCTTGTCCTATGAGTAGATGGTTTCGTTAGATGTTTTTCTATTGTAGTTCTTTATCCCACTCCGATATGACCTTGACTATGGCCAGACTGAAGAGAATCGGTGAGAGCCCATGTTAATTCTGAAGGGTTCAGAAATTTCTCCTTGGAATTTAACTTTGAACTTGTATTTGAGAATGCTCGTTCAACTAATTGTCTGCTTGTTTTGTCATTGTGTAAGGAGGCAGATTAAATAAAGGTCAATTTCACACATTACATGAGAGTTTTTATATATCGTAACGGGAAGGATGAATACGTCACCTGACATACTTCGGCGAAAATGAACAGATTTTCCTGTAAAAATGAACAGTATGCAATGCAAAGGCATGACACTCAGTCGACGGTATTAACACACCGAAAATATATCCAGCATGTCAATGAGCAAGAGGTGAAACAAGCTGCTGGAGGACAAGTTTCGTTTGGGAAACAAATGTGAGGGGCGACATTCTGGGCGCATCACGGGCAGAGCACAATGGAAAGCTCTTAAAAGCGACCGGCAGCGAGAAACAATGAACGGGCCAGGTGACTCTTCCAGTAGGGCAAGTAGCAGGCCACCGGAGTCGTATGGAAAGAATCTTTATAAAACTGCACTGGGGAATTTCCAAATGGATACGAACAAACGAGTGACGCAGTCGATCTCGTGAACTGCACGTGGTATGCTCGTGATGTACGCGTGTAACTTTTAGACGTCTGGAGCTGGCACAAAATGACCGACTGGCTGACACGAACTAGGAAGGAGTGAAGTGCCGAAATTTCGATGCAGTTCAATGGTAGGCCCTTTTGCGAATGGCAGAGAGTGTTTCCACAAAATAAGAGGAATGCTGCTATTAGTTGGAAAAAGGCATCACGTGGAGCACGAAAGGTGGGGGACAGTTTTCGCTACGAGAGACACAAGACCGAAAATTTTGGAGATTCTCGTCTGAACTGGTGTCAAGTGCAGAATGGGGTTCATAATGCTCTGTGCGACGCAGAGGAGGAATTTTGTGTGAACACTGCGGCTGACATTCTGCTCGATATTAGCTGTAGCAGAGAAAAAGAAACCAGCCACATAGTTAATAGTTCCTGTGAGAACTGAGAAGGCATTGTGGTATGCATGCTGCTCCAGCCATGCGCCTGCATATCGCCGTAGTTCAAGACTGGGGACGAGCACACGTTTTCTCGCCTAACGAGAAACATAGGACAGTTTCTGATGAAAGGAGCAGCAAAGGTTTTGATTAGCTTTTACAGGAATTTCAGAGGACGAGAGCATACATGCAGCCGACAGCTCAGAGCAGCCAAGGTAAATACCGCGAGCAGAGAAGTCTACTGTGAACTCGAGCAACCTTGAGTAACCTTTTGTCCAGCTTGTCACGAAAAACTAACCATCCTTTGTAGACTTGATTGTCATCCTACATAGTACCGAACTTAGAACTTGAATCGGATGATTCGTCGTAATATTGGCCAACTTCACGACGTAGTAGTAAGAATAATTTTGTAAAGAAACTTCTGGTAAGAAATTTGATATTGTTGTGTTTTAGAGTTTTTTGATTACTCAGGACGAAATGCGTTATCTTAACAACTGTCCTAACATCTGCATTAAAACCAATTTGTGCACAGCCTAAACACCGCTGTGCTCTGTCATAGGATAAGAGTCCACTCCTTACCCCAGTCATTTATTCTATAGACGCCTACGCACTCTCCGGCGTTTCTGCCAATGTCTGGCGAAAGAGAAAAGGAGTGGGCTGTTAGAGTTGACTTTCTTTTATCATCGAAAGTAACGACTGTGTTAAGGTTCTGCATTGTACTGATCCTGAGGATTGTTTTCGAGTTAAGAATTTAGTCTGTGGTCTATCTATTGTTTTTCTGTGTCCCACTTGGTACCCGCCAACTGGGTGTTCTGCTTGGTCTTCTCTGTTATTCAGTAGAGCTTCGAATAGAATTTTGTAGTGACTAGAAATAGAGATACGCCTCGGTAACAGATGGTTGCCGTGCCGCCCTTCTTATGCAGCGGATGGATTATGCCTTGTTTCCAGTGTTCCTGGTATTCTTTTTTGCGCCCAGCATCTTTAATAACCTCACAAATGGTTTCAGCAGCCAGTTTCCCGCCCAGTTTCCAGAACTCAGCCAATATCCCATCTTCACGTGACGCTGTGTAGTTATCCAGCTGGACAATGTATTGTTCCGTTTGATGTAGTGACGGTGGCTCTCAAGGTGGAATTTCCTTTTGAGTCAGTCTGAAAATTAGTCGTCGTGCTGGTCCCTCGCAGTTGACAAGGTTTTTGTAATTTTTTGCTAGTAACTCACAGTTGTCTTTGTCGTTGGAAGGAGTTCCATTTATCCAAGCTGTTAATGTGCAGCCTGTTTCTTCGTCATCTATGTTTCCTTCTTAGTGGTTATTCTAGTTCTTTCACCGTTTCTATCCCTACTTCTCTGGTCTTATCCCAATTTCCCATCTTCTTTTTGCGAACTGTTTATTGATTCGTTTCTGTTCTGCCAAAAATGTTGTGTCGTTTCCATTGACTTTTTTTGGTGTCTAATGTTTTAAGTTGAAATCTGGTTTTGACTTCTGTTAAAAATAGTATACCTAGTCTTCTGATCCGTAGGTTCATGTCTTCTTTATTTATTTATTTTTGTGGTTATTGCCACATGATCCAGTTGATATGAGCCTTTCTTCTTGTTGATTTTCTGAAAAAATCTTGACATTAGATTTACGTTGAATTGCCTGCAGAAGTTGAGTTTTTCTTCATTGTTACTGGTGGGTTTGTGTGTAGGAAAATTTCCTGCTGTTGCCTTTTATTTCTCTTCCCTGTCGGTCTGTGAGATGAAGTCACCTATGAGTAGTTTTATGTGGTGTTTTCATATTTTTGATGTCTCATTTTTTTAGTCTTTCCCTAAATTGTTCGATTTTTCCTGGTTTTTTCCCGTTGTCATTGTTGGTAGACGCATGTGCATTTGTGATTGTATAGTCTTTGCTAATCTAAACGAGAGCAGTGATATTCGATCTGACGGGGACGCAAACTTGTTATGGATTCTCTTTATAAATCCTGCAGCCCTCTGATTCAAAGGAGTTCTCGTTCTCCGTATTTGGTTTGCTGACGTGCTAGTGTATGTTACGTCTGTTTAATGAATTTGTCAATTGTTTAAGTTCGACGTATTATTTTGGAGTTATACATCTAAGGAAAACCGCTAAAAGTCAGGCAACGAAAATTTTCGTATGATAGTTCCAATTTTTAATAATATTTTTTCCCCAAACACTCACTGTTGAGAAACTACTTATTTAGTTTTCTGAAGTGTCGTTGTTCCTCCATTAAAAAAATAACCACTCATAAAATAATAGTAGTGCCAATGGTACCACTTACTGGTGGTTTATAAAAATTTAAAAAGTGACCCCTGTACTATATTTGCCTTTTGCAAGCAACAAGACTGAGTCTGTAAATTCTCGCTTTTACAAATATTGTTGCTTACGCAGTTTCACTGCTGTCACAAAAGACATCGCCAGGTAAAAGGTTTTAATTTACTGCGCGTAAAATTCCGTGGTCAGATGTATAAATGTCATTACAACGAGTTCTGAAATCCAAAATGTCGTTCAGGGTGTACTGTCCGAGTAATGCAACTACAATAACATTACTCTTCCTGAAAGACGCGTGGTTCATGTTCGAGAACCGGGCAGATAAAAATCGTCACTGGTGAGGGATGTGAGAGGTGAGGAACTGAAGCGCTTACCGCCAGGTGGGGTGGTGGGGTCGGCTGTGCCACTCTCTCTGTGTGGCAGGGCGGACGGTAGCTGGCCCCCGCTTACCTGAAACAAGGCGGAGGGCTACGTGAATACCCAGCTGTCTGAATGGTAACTTGACACATTTATTATGCAGCGTCATTTAACTTGCATTATAATGTTTCTTTATTTCTTCTATTTTATCTCCAATTATTTATTTTACTTATATTTGTTTTATGTTCTAAATTGTTATTTTACGTGTTACATTCGTTGTCCTCGATGGTCATCGGAAATGAGGATATCATCTGGAGTGCCCCAGGGAAGTGTGGTAGGTGCGCTGTTGTTTTCTATCTACATAAATGATCTTTTGGATAGGGTGGATAGCAATGTGCGGCTGTTTGCTGATGATGCTGTGGTGTACGGGAAGGTGTCGTCGTCGAGTGACTGTAGGAGGATACAAGATGACTTGGACAGGATTTGTGATTGGTGTAAAGAATGGCAGCTAACTCTAAATATAGATAAATGTAAATTAATGCAGATGAATAGGTAAAAGAATCCTGTAATGTTCGAATACTCCATTAGTAGTATAGCGCTTGACACAGTCGTGTCGATTAAATATTTGGGCGTAACATTGCAGAGCGATATGAAGTGGGACAAGCATGTAATGGCAGTTGTGGGGAAGGCGGATAGTCGTCTTCGGTTCATTGGTAGAATTTTGGGACGATGTGGTTCATATGTAAAGGAGACCGCTTATAAAACACTAATACGACCTATTCTTGAGTACTGCTCGAGCGTTTGGGATCCCTATCAGGTCGGATTGAGGGAGGACATAGAAGCAATTCAGAGGCGGGCTGCTAGATTTGTTACTGGTAGGTTTGATCATCACGCGAGTGTTACGGAAATGCTTCAGGAACTCGGGTGGGAGTCTCTGGAGGAAAGGAGGCGTTCTTTTCGTGAATCGTTACTGGGAAAATTTAGAGAAACAGCATTTGAGGCTGACTGCAGTACAATTTTACTGCCGCCAACTTATATTTCGCGGAAAGACCACAAAGATAAAAGAGATTAGGGCTCGTACAGAGGCATATAGGCAGTCATTTTTCCCTCGTTCTGTTTGGGAGTGGAACAGGGAGAGAAGATGCTAGTTGTGGTACGAGGTACCCTCCGCCAGGCACCGTATGGTCGATTGCGAAGTATGTATGTAGATATTTTTTTTATAGTTAACCATTTCATATACGCGTATTCTGTTAACTGTAAATAACAATTAACTCATTATGATAGAAAATAATTACAGTAATGATAATCTGTAAGGAAATGTTAAAACATACCATTTTTTCACACCATGCACATAAAATGAACGAAATTTCTTCATGCAATATACTCAACGGAGAAGCCAAAGTAAAACAAAATTCAGCGGGATTTAAAATTGCAACGGGTTATCCTCTAAACAGCTTGGTTTGTATCAGCCATATTTCAGTACATTGGCAAGCTTTGGCGAAGAGAACAGATTATGTACTAGTAAACGTAGATTGATTGTATTGTTTCTCAAGAGGAGATTGGCACCATAATCATTGAACAGAAGTAGATGTGAAAGTATTCTCACAAACATCGAAACCCGTATATGTACCACGGCTGTAGCTATGCCGACGAGCCTTTTGGAATCTCCGGATCTTCCTTCTCCTCGGCTACGACGTTCAAATTTTTTTTTCCACACTAACCACCCGCCTACTCATAGTTTTAAAAGAAAGTAATGGTGAGTTTTGACTGAGCATTCGAGTATCTCTCTTTGAAGCCCAAATGTCGTTGTGACACTAACGAAATCTGACAAGAAAAGTCTTATTAGGTCAAAAGATATTAGAAAGAGGTTTTCTTTCCCAGTGAGGAGGAAATATCTGCATTATTGCTAGATTTCAGCGCCACCTCCTGGTCAGTATGAAAGAACCGTTTAGAGCATCGTGTCTGAGGGCAAAGAACCTGCTCCTCTGGTGATCCCTAAGGGCTCGACGCTGCAGCTGCGGCTACGGGGCGTGCACTACTTTCCATGCTGGAAGAACTTGGTGAGAAGACTTCCAGATCTACTTCTGTTCAGTGATTATGGTGTCAACCTCCTCTTGAAGAGAAACTACACAATCAAGCTGCAGTCACTAGTACATAATAAACTCTGTATGCCAAGGCTTACTACCGTGCTGAAATATGCCTGATCCAAATCTGTGTATTTAGAGGATCACCCATTACAATTTTACAAATCCTGCTGAATTTTATGTTGTGTTAACGTCATGTTTTAAGCATTTCCGTACACATTATTATTGTGATTGTAATTTTTTTCTACCATAATAATGAGTTAATTGTTATTTTCAGTTAGTGGAAGACACGTCTGTGGAACGGTACTGTATAAAGCAAGCACACCATGATGTAAAACGTAAAATAACAATTTAGAACATGAAACAAATAAGTAAAATAAATAACTACAATATTACTGAATGTTTAGATATTTTAATTAGGTATATTGAAAAAGCTGTGACAGCACATTGCGTACAGCTTATTTTCCAGAAATGGTATTTCGTAAACGTGGTTTGTTACACAGGAAAGTACTTGCTTTCGAATCTTCTTCAATTTCTGCTGTAACAAAAGTTTTCAAAAACAAAAATGTTCGAAAATGTGTGAAATCTTATGGAACTTAACTGCTAAGGTCGTCAGCCCCTAAGCTTACACACTAATTAACCTAAATTATCCTAAGGACAAACACACACACCCATGCCCGAGGGAGGACTCGAATCTCCTCCGGGACCAGCCGACAAAAGTTTTCATTTCGCAAAACCTGAAGAACTGTCAACTGACGAAAAACCAGTACACCACTTTTGCCCTCCTGGACCTGATTCATGGTGCAATTACCGCAATGCCCAGTATTCAGAAAGTTCATACAGCCATAAACATTCCATGGTTGGTTGGTTGGTTTGGGGAAGGAGACCAGACAGCGTGCCCTTTCAGAGGCACCATCCCGGCATTTCCCTAGAGTGATTCAGTGAAATCACGGAAAACCTAAATCAGGATGGCCGGACGCGGGATTGAACCGTCGTCCTTCCGAATAAACATTCCATCCCAGCAGCAGTCATGGATATCATAAAACCTATTTACAGAGACCTGGCAAATCCTAAATGACTGAAGAAGTGTCTGTATGGTCAGACTGAAAATGAGTCAAAATGTTCAAATGTGTCCTAAGGGACCAAACTGCCAAGGTCATCATCGGTCCGTAGCTACTTTAACTTATGCTAAGATCACACACACACACACACACACACACACACACACACACACACACACACACACGACATGGCGCCCTACGCCGCGAGGCCACTGCGCTGGGCCGCCGAGAGTCGTTCAACAATCTTGTATGGAATCGCTTACCAAAAAATGTTTTTGTTGGAATGAAGACACTAAAGTGCGGTGTCAGTGTTGCTGTTATTCATTTTAATGATGGGAACATTGGTGGGGTGAAAGTGCTACGGCATATGGGAATTAATCCTGGAGCGAACTGCATCAGAGAACTTGGACGGATGGACAAGGCTCGCATTGATAAAGCAGAGTATGAAGCACAGTTGGCCACTGAGGAGTCCAGAAAGAAGAAAAAACATTGGAAAAAGATCAAGAGGATGATATACAGTATGGTGCAGCGTGCTTCTGAGTGACTAAAAACAAAAAATAAAAAATAAGCATATATTAATGAGTTACAGACATTTGAAACTTTAGAAGCCGTTCCTGAAAATTTACATTTTCTGTTGCATTTTTCCCTAAATCTCAGAAACCACTTCGAGTAGAGTATTCAAATTTTCAGGGAGTAATAACATACATATCCTGAGTCTATTGAACGAAAAGAAGAAGATAATGCTACGTATAATTAAAATTATTTAGGATAACGTACAAAAAAGTAGACAAAATTTTAACCGTGTAATTAAAAAATTGTATTTCCGAAAGCAGTGGCTGAACTGCAGTTATTGTAGGTCAGTAGAGCCATAACATACAGTTTAGTGTCCTGTACATGTTTCGTGTCTGTGGCTGCCGTGGTTCCTGAAATACAGGGAAGCCAAATCACTAAATTTAACATTGTCGGGATAGGGAGTTCGAATTCCCCTGAAACAAATGTAACGTGTTGACCATTAACAAGCAGAAAGATCCATTATTCTGCGATAAAACGAGTGGGCAACAGTCCCTGAATGAGGTCACATCCATAAGTATGTACGAGTGTACGTACGGAGCGATTTGAAGTGCAAGGGCAACGTAAACAGCTAGTCGCAGGTATAGGAGGCGCCGGACAGACTCACAGGAAGAGTCTTCAGGAAACGTAGTCCTCCCACAAGCAGGCGGCTTACAATACTTGAACACTGCTCGTCACTCTAGGTTCTGCGTCACACGGCAGTGATAGAGGGAACAGAGACAATCGAAAGAAGGGCAGCGCGTTATGTCACAGGTTCATTCAGTAAGCGCCAAAGAGTCTCGGAGATGCTCAGCCAACTGCAGTGGCAGGCGACGCAGGAGAGGCGTTCCGCATCACGTCCCGAGAGCGTACATTCGTGGAAGAGTCAGACAATACATTGCTTCCACCTACGAATATCTCGCGAAAAGATCGTGAAGGTAAAATTGTAGAAATTCAAGCTCACACGGAGTGTTCATTCGCGACTGCGACAGAAAAGAGAAGAGGGTGGGCAGTAACAATGGTACACGGAGTACCCTCCGCCACGCACTCTCAGGACGACCCCCGTCAGCTGCGTCGTGACGAGCCGCTGCACGGCGTCAGTACAGGCAGGCGCCTGCTGTGCGACACCAGCCACTGGAGGGACCTTCTGCCGCGTAGAGCCGCCACTTCTGACTAGTGCGTGACCGGTCGGTCACGTTACTGGCGTACAGCGACACTGCGGTGTGCGAAGTGATCAGTCGGAGCAGCCGACTTCCGCTGCTCACAGGGGTTTTACTGACGTTCTTTCCGAGTCCTGCGCCCACGTCGTCCAGCTCAGCTGATGTCCGACTGATACACACGGCGAGGTGGCTGAGGCGGTGGTCGGCGCGCTCGACTCGCATTCGGCAGGACGACAGTTCAAACCCGCGTCCGGACACACTCATTTAGGTTTTCCGCGATTTCCCCCCAAATCGCTCTAAGCAGATGCGAGAATGATTCCTTTGAATGGAGAGGGCGAATTTCCTTCCCCACCAGTGAAACATTCAGAGCTGTTTTCCCGCCTCTAATGACCTGGATGTCTATTACACGTTAGGCCCTGATCTTCCTCCTTCCCTCGCCAGGCGCCGTACCGACATTAGCCGAGCTCTGAGGTTCTATTGTGATAGCATCATACGTATCTTTGTCGCAGTTTCATTACCCCCCCCCCCCCACCCCTCTCTCTCTCTCTCTCTCTCTCTCTCTCTCTCTCTCTCTCACTCTCTCTCTCTCTCTAACAAACGACAGATGTTCGAGTACTTCAGACTCGCCTTTCTTTCTTCTGCTGTCTTAAAAGTAAGACATCTATCTTGTTACTCTCATGTCAGTTGCTAATAATAACCGTAATTGTTAGCAGACTATGAGCTTATGTTTATTTCATATACTTGTCCTATACACACGATTATTTGTGTGATCGCAATTTATGTTTCAGCCTTACCTTTCCGCAGTGAAGCATAGGTACGATGATCTGAAAACCACGCGCCACCCGCGTATTATAGCGTGATCAGTTAGTTCATGTATTTTAGAGCCTGCAGTCTCGTTCGCCTTACGTAAGTCCGACCTTTTCCCTGCCATGCAGTGCGATGTAATTCCTCGCACTGTACTGCAATTTCATTCGGTCGCACACCAGCCAACCTATTGCTACCCAACAGAGAATTGTGGGCCTGTCTCCTCAATACAACGTAAAAAACAACGCTAATACGCGCACAATCAGCTACAGCAGGAATTTTGTTCGACCATTCTTATTATAAAAATATTCCAAGTCAGTTCCGTTGTAGCTCTTTTAATGTGTCCTGTCAGTGAGCAAATGGCAATATATCTTGGCGACATATAAGTTTAACGGACTTACGGCAGGTATTACTGTGTGTGTGTGTGTGTGTGTGGAGTCGAGATGGCCGCTGATGCCTCCAAACACAGAGTTTTTACTGCATACTCAAAATGAATTCTGTTTTACCAGTTCCAAATTTTCACGTTTCTTTTAACTTTGCTTTCGACTACTGTAAATGTCTTTCAGAAGTAATAGAAAATGTTTTTCCGAAGTGTTAGTATTGTTGTGACTTGGCAAGACAGCCAAGTCACTATGAGAGGAAGCCGAAAGGCACGCGTTTAAGCTCACGCAGGCTGGCGTGAGGTCTGGAACAGTTAAAGGAGTCGAGTCTAGTAAAAAAAGTACGTAGCTTCTGGAATACTTAACTTTAATCCATAATTGGTGAACATCGGTCTTACGGAACATGCATCACAAGATAAATAGCAAATGATAATGGCGCCTTGCTAGGTCGTAGCAAATGACGTAGCTGAAGGCTATGGTAACTATCGTCTCGGCAAATGAGAGCGTAATTTGTCAGTGAACCATCGCTAGCAAAGTCGGCTGTACAACTGGGGCGAGTGCTATGAAGTCTCTCTAGACCTGCCCTGTGGCGGCGCTCGGTCTGCAATCACTGACAGTGGCGACACGCGGGTCCGACGATACTAACGGACCGCGGCCGATTTAAAGGCTACCACCTAGCAAGTGTGGTGTCTCTGGGTGACACCACAAGTATAGTCTAATTTGAAGACAGATTCCATGTAACATGTGTTCAGTTGTTGTTGGTTAAAGAGATACAGCTTTCTGAATGTGACCAAACAGGTATTCAGAGACGGTGTGAATCAAATGCAAACGATTAAGTTCAAAATTGATTTCCATAGATTCCACAACCCACTTCAGTGCAATTTCCAGCTCTCCTTACAGCACCCCGTGTAGCTTTTTTCTTTTTTCTTCTCTGAGGTCGCCTTAGCGTTCTTTCAAGAGGGCAGCTCTTTCTGTAATCCGGACGATCAATTCGTAGACTTTGGCTTTCAACCAGCTCCATAGGCAAAAATCGTAAGCGTTATAACGTTTGGGTCACGACATCTGGCCACTTCCGGCGATCCATCCCCCATGGAATACTGAGTTGAGGCAGGGGACCCGTTATGCTGCCAAAGGAACCTCTTCCAGTAATGCTGGAAACTCGTTTAGAAGAAAGCCTCAGTGAAGAGGCCGTCTAATACAACAGCCCAAATCCACTGACTGTCGCACCGCACCAAAATGGCTCTGAGCACTATGGGACTTAACTTCTGAGGTCATCAGTCCCCTAGAACTTAGAACTAATTAAACCTAACCAACCTAAGGACATCACACACATCCATGCCCGAGGCAGGATTCGAACCTGCGACCGTGGTGGTCGCGCGGGTCCAGACTGTAGCCCGAGAACCACTCGGCCACTCCGGCCGGCGCGCCGCACCAAACTACGCATTTACAGGGAAGAGCTGTCGAAAAATGTGTCTACTCGCAGGTTTTAGTCGCATCACCGAGTGTTCCAGGTACCGTCACGAGTGAAAGTGGATTAAGCAGTAAACAAAGTGTCAGTGGGATTTCTCGGTGATTTCGAACTACCCAACAACAAAATTCCAACCTTTCATCTCCATATTATTTCCGAAGATGCTGAATCCGCTATTAATGATAACGACAGAGGCTGTGCATAGGTAATCTCCGCCGTATTCTTGTATGTGGAACACTGAGACGTGCAGAAATTCTGCGTGCGCTTTTTGAAGACTACGTTCCAGCAACTGATTAATTTCATGCATGCACACCGTTCATTTGCACGTTCGTATAAGATATGGCCGCCAGGCACTGCAGCAGCTGAGTGGGAAGAGCACTAAACGCTCTCGACCCTGGTGCTCTGGTCTTAGCAAATCGTACCGGCATACTAAGCTTTTGTAGCGCCGTATGGCACGAAACATGAGCAATAAATCTCGACGAGGACCATTGTTTAAAAATTATATCATATCAACTGGAGCACAAACTGCAGTTAAAAACAATAACAATAATCGAAAAGTCTACCCATAGTAACTGGAGTACAGGCACGCGATAGGAAAACGAATCTCAGTAACAAAAGAAAACTGGAACGATGTTGTATGGAATATGTGATTCGAATAAGTCTATATGGCTCCCTCCTAAAATATTTGAGGAGCCCAGTATCAAAGACAGCAAAGCCCATTTTTTCTCGATTTTCTGATATCGATGTTTGCTTATAGTACTTTCCCCGCTGAATCAGGTGGTAGCCTCACTGAGAATAAAAAACCGACGAGGGTTTTAAAAGTGTGGGTTCGTTTCAAAAACAACCGAGATTAAGCAGGTATTCTTTCAAAAGTGGCCAACTCCACCACCCACCAATCACAACACAGGACTCTGTACGCCGCAGCCATCTAGTTCTCTTTGGTTACTACTGTGTCCGTGTTAGCGCTGTTTATTATTGTGCTGTTGTTCAATTTCGATTATTGTCCTTAGTTACGGCTGTGTCTGCGTTAACGATGTCTATTACTGTGTTTTTGTTCAATTTCGATTTTATTTTCCTTGGGACGTGCAGACGCTTCAGATTTCTTGCCAACGAAAATCCGCTGGGGAGCTAGTTTATAACTAAGACGTTAGCAGCCTTTTCGCTGTTAAAAAGGAAAGCAAATCTCTCGGGGTGACGACTCATTCGGCAATATCTCTCAGGTGTGCCGTGAACTCCAAAAAGATTGCAGATGTAAAAAAAAAATTGTAAGTAACGTTTTGGTGAAAAATGGCACGAAAGCAAGCGACTGCAGTGGTATCGCAACATCACTGACAAAGACGCTTCTGGCGCGGAAGAGGAGGAAGAACACTGCAAATGTGAGGAAATGGAAGAAGACGATTTAGTGCTCAGGTCATGTGCTTCCTTCATTACTGTTACTTTGTTGATTTTGAAGTATGTGTAGCGCCTCTATTTTTTATTCAAGAGCAATCGACGCTAAAATTCACATTAGTTATTATTTATTTATTTTACTTTTAGTTAATAAACGTTATAATTTGATCGTTCAGTAATTTTTTTCGTTCAAACCGTTGACCCTTTCTGTGTTACATGTCTATTTCGTATTAAGTCCCAACAGGGCCATCTTTAAAACGTAAGCGTATAAGGCATGGATTGTTAAACATTCTTTAAAAAAAATATAGTGGAAACCAATCTAAGTAGTACGTGGATACACTTCAGTTTAGTTTCAAAAACGGACAAATCCAGTGGTTACTATCAAAGCCGGCCAAGTTCACCTTTTAACTCATTTCTACGACTTGACTATTGATTTTTGGCACATTTCCATTACTGAAACACTTTTGTTTCACATGTAAGAGCGGATAAAAAAAATTTCACAAGCGTGGGTATTTTCCTAATAGAAAGAATGACATTAGCTACCAGTGTGCATTGATTGAAATCAATAGCCAAAGTTGAAAATCTGTGGGCGACCGGGACTGGAGCCAGGGTCTGCTGCTTACTAGGCAAATGCGCTGACCACTGCGCCATCCGGACACAGTCGTATATAGGAGGGTTGGAGCTTTAATACTGGCAACTATTTATTTACAGCTCGTACAAAATAGATACGTGTTTCAAAGTTTTACTGACGTTCAAAGTAATCACCAGCATTGTGTATAACCCGTTTCGAGCGATGTGGAAGTCGTAGGATACTCTCAGCAGTGCCAGTTGTGTTGACAGTTGGAGCGGCGGGGTCTATTGTTCGACGAATATGTAGCAGTTCTGAAGCGAATGCCGTGAAGTGTTTCCTTCCAATCGAGTTGAACTTACGAGGGCTTAAGTCAGGGGAGTGCAGTAGGTGGTATAGCGCTTAGCAGCCGCATCAGTCAAACAAATCAGTAACAGCTTTCACTGTACGTGCTTGAGCATTGTCCTGCTAAATGATGGTCAGGTCCTGCAGAAGGTGTCATCACTTCTGTCTCTAAGCTGGCTGTGTCCCATGAATGAACAGAATCACTTCTGTTGACACTTTCTGCAGGACCTGACCATCCAACTGTCAACACAACTGGCACTGTTAAGAGTACGACTTCTACATCGCTCGAAACGGGTTATACACAATGCTGGTGACTACTTTGAACGTCAGTAAAACTTTGAAACACGTATCTATTTTGTACGAGCTGCCACTGTTAAAGTTCCAACCCTCGTATATTTTGCTAATGCGCTTTTCAGTTTCCTGCCTCTTCTCGCTTATTATTTCTGCTGAAACTCCCTGTTATATCAACACTCCCGACTTGCGTACTTGCAGATCTGATTACGAGAGTGGCCTAAACGAAACAATGAATGAAAATCCATGAGACTATCCGGACGGCTCTGCTGACATTTCTAACTAGCAGCGTTGGCATGAGTCAACATGCTACCAAATATCCGCGCCCGACTTCTCTTTCAACTGCGAATTTCTCACTGACCTGGCTATCCGTGACGGAACCAACAGATGACGTACATATCGCGTCTTGCGACGTCCTAGGTCGCATCTAGATCGGTACTCTGTTAACCTCAAAGAAGTGCATGGCAGAGGGTACTGTACCAGTTGAACTTCCTTCCCATTTCTGTTCGCGTACGGAGTGCTTGAAGAATGACTGGTTAGATGCCTGTGTGCGGGCTGTGGTTAATCTCGTCTCGTGTTCGCATCTGAGGCGACAGCACAGAGACTAAGAAGTGCTGAAGTCGTTCGGGGAGAACGCTTCGTCCGACCCTGAGTGTCCCTGCCACAGCCCGGACACCATTACGATGCGGTGGAGCGCTGCTGAGGCTAATTATTGTCACAGATGGGGGAGGGCGACCAACACGCAGCCAGCAGAAATGCGGCTGGCCGGGACAGGGCAGCGCCGGAAGTCACGCTCTGTGCAGGTGTGCGGGTGGCTGACCAGCTGGCCGCGTGGCGTGACTAACACAGCGCCCGCCCGCGAGCCTGGGAGCTCAGCTGGGATCGCGTCGCCGGTGCTGCCGGGGGTGGCTGTGAGCCAGAAGGTGCAGGAGTTTAGGGCGGCGGGTTGCCGCCGTTACTGTGGTGTTCATCCCCGAAGATGCCGCTCTACGCGCTAGTATACCCTGTGCAAGCCTCTGCATCTCTGCGTAATAGTGCAACCCACATCCGTCTGAACCCACTTACGGTAAAAGTCCAGACACACACTCCCTCTAGGGTTCCGTCCATTACGAATCTGACAGTTCCTCCTCAGGATGTCTCTGACCAAGGGGAAGTGACATTGTGACAACAGTGAGGCAAACTGAACAATCCATCACGTTTTAAACATGTAAACAGGGCCGCGGTGTCGGGTAGTAGCATATGACGCGTCACGCAACTACGAAATAACGTCTAGGACTACATACACACTCCACAAGCCATAGTACAGTATGAACGTGCTGGAGGCCACACTGTACCACTACCAATCATTAACTATCCCGTTTCACTCGCAAATAGAGGGAGGGAAAAACGACTGTCCGTACGCGTCCGTACGAACCCTAATCCCTTGCATCTTATCTTCACGGTTCTTTCGCGGAATGTATCTTGGCGGTAAAAGAACCTTTCTGCAGTCAGCTTCAAAAGCCAGTTCTCTAAATTTTATCAATATTGTTTCTCGAAAGGAACGTCGCCTTCCCTCCACGGATTCCCGTTTGAGTTCCCGAAACAATTTTGTCTTGTTCGCTTCTTCCGGTAACACATCTAGTAGCCCGCCTCCGAATTGATTCGATGTCCTCCATTAATCCGATCTGGTGGGGTTCCCAAGCAATCCAGCAGTACTCCGGAATGAGTCGGGCGACTGTTCCACATCTGCCTCCTTAACAGATGAGATAGCTTCCATACAATTCTGCCAATAAACCGAAATCTACCATTTGCCTTACGTGCTCGTTCCATTTCATATCGCCTAGATATTTAATCGACACGACTGTCAAGCATAACTCCAGTACTACTGTACTGGAACGTTACGGGATTGTTTTTCCTCGACATCTTCATTTTCTAAGATTTAAATTTTCCCCATCACACCAAATGGAAATTCTGTATAAGTCATATTGTATCCTCTTACACGGTCACCCAATGTCGCCACTGTCCCTCATACTACGGTGTCACCAGTAAAAACTGAGTCTGTCCGCGTCATTACGATTAATCGTACGAGTGATCCATGCACGTGAAATCAAGCAAATGGCGTAGTAAATTTTACTCTCGTTTCAGATCGCGCGCTCTTTCTGCGACGGCATGACACACTGTGTAGGTACGTGGTGCGGAGGCGGCTTCAACTGCTTGATGGAACTGGGTGGGGGAAGGGAAGACAGACAGGGCCTGGCACTGTCGGGGGGAGGGGGGGGGGGGGCGAGGCTGCCCAGCACAGGTGGTGTGTCTACGACCTTGGCTGCCATCCATCCAGACCAGTCCAGGCAGGAGTGAAGTGGAGTGGCAGACGCACACCGTTGTGCATCGGGGCGAAGTGGCGTCCACCACGACGAGGAGAGGATTCGGATTTTGAATTCTGTATAGCCGCTGGTCTCTGCCCGGCATACTTCACACAGCGCCTGCGGTTCCAAGAAAGTGGGGACTCGAGACGTGTCTGCTTACTGTAAACGTTTGTGTTTAGTGTTTCTCCTTAAGTGCCGCGTAACTGTTAATTTTTGACTTTTCTGAGATTTCAGAAGCTCTTGCCCTAACCCTTGTACGAGCTGGTGGGGCGATTTCCGTGATTTTTCGTAAAATAATTAGCTTACCCTTTATGAATGTGTGTACATCTGTGATGTAAGCTACACTCCTGGAAATTGAAATAAGAACACCGTGAATTCATTGTCCCAGGAAGGGGAAACTTTATTGACACATTCCTGGGGTCAGATACATCACATGATCACACTGACAGAACCACAGGCACATAGACACAGGCAACAGAGCATGCACAATGTCGGCACTAGTACAGTGTATATCCACCTTTCGCAGCAATGCAGGCTGCTATTCTCCCATGGAGACGATCGTACAGATGCTGGATGTAGTCCTGTGGAACGGCTTGCCATGCCATTTCCACCTGGCGCCTCAGTTGGACCAGCGTTCGTGCTGGACGTGCAGACCGCGTGAGACGACGCTTCATCCAGTCCCAAACATGCTCAATGGGGGACAGATCCGGAGATCTTGCTGGCCAGGGTAGTTGACTTACACCTTCTAGAGCACGTTGGGTGGCACGGGATACATGCGGACGTGCATTGTCCTGTTGGAACAGCAAGTTCCCTTGCCGGTCTAGGAATGGTAGAACGATGGGTTCGATGACGGTTTGGATGTACCGTGCACTATTCAGTGTCCCCTCGGCGATCACCAGTGGTGTACGGCCAGTGTAGGAGATTGCTCCCCACACCATGATGCCGGGTGTTGGCCCTGTGTGCCTCGGTCGTATGCAGTCCTGATTGTGGCGCTCACCTGCACGGCGCCAAACACGCATACGACCATCATTGGCACCAAGGCAGAAGCGACTCTCATCGCTGAAGACGACACGTCTCCATTCGTCCCTCCATTCACGCCTGTCGCGACACCACTGGAGGCGGGCTGCACGATGTTGGGGCGTGAGCGGAAGACGGCCTAACGGTGTGCGGGACCGTAGCCCAGCTTCATGGAGACGGTTGCGAATGGTCCTCGCCGATACCCCAGGAGCAACAGTGTCCCTAATTTGCTGGGAAGTGGCGGTGCGGTCCCCTACGGCACTGCGTAGGATCCTACGGTCTTGGCGTGCATCCGTGCGTCGCTGCGGTCCGGTCCCTGGTCGACGGGCACGTGCACCTTCCGCCGACCACTGGTGACAACATCGATGTACTGTGGAGACCTCACGCCCCACGTGTTGAGCAATTCGGCGGTACGTCCACCCGGCCTCCCGCATGCCCACTATACGCCCTCGCTCAAAGTCCGTCAACTGCACATACGGTTCACGTCCACGCTGTCGCACCAGTGTTAAAGACTGCGATGGAGCTCCGTATGCCACGGCAAACTGGCTGACACTGACGGCGGCGGTGCACAAATGCTGCGCAGCTAGCGCCATTCGACGGCCAACACCGCGGTTCCTGGTGTGTCCGCTGTGCCGTGCGTGTGATCATTGCTTGTACAGCCCTCTCGCAGTGTCCGGAGCAAGTATGGTGGGTCTGACACACCGGTGTCAATGTGTTCTTTTTTCCATTTCCAGGAGTGTATTTCGACCGTATCACTCCTGCTTATGAACAATTATCATGGCTACGTGCCGATAAGCTTAGAGATTGTCGTACGCTGTGTCGTCTTCTCAGTCATTGCACTGCTTCCCATTTATCCTCAACCCTCACGCTACTGTCTGAACAAAAAACACAGCAGAAATACTCGTTTTCGACGAAGTAAAAATCTTCTCACTACACACTACCGCCAGGATCTCTCTCATTTTCTGTATCAAGAATACAACTTTGGGACAATCTTCCTCAAGACATTAGGGAAATTGTAATCCTTTCAGTCCTCAGGAGACAAGTACTGGCCCACACCAGCTACATCTACATTTATACTGCGCAAGCCACCCAACGGTGTGTGGCGGAGGGCACTTTACGTGCCACTGTCATTACCTCCCTTTCCTGTTCCAGTCGCGTATGGTTGGCGGGAAGAACGACTGCCGAAAAGCCTCCGTGCGCGCTCGAATCTCTCTAATTTTACATTCGTGATCTCCTCGGGAGGTATAAGTAGGGGGAAGCAATATATTCGATACCTCATCCAGAAACGCACCCTCTCGAAACCTGGACAACAAGCTACACCCCGATGCAGAGCGCCTCTCTTGCAGAGTCTGCCACTTGAGTTTGCTAAACGTCTCCGCAACGCTATCACGGTTACCAAATAACCCTGTGACGAAACGCGCCGCTCTTCTTTGGATCTTCTCTATCTCCTCCGTCAACCAGACCTGGCACGGATCCCACACTGATGAGCAATACTCAAGTACAGGTCGAACGAGTGTTTTGTAAGCCACCTCCTTTGTTGATGGACTACATTTTCTAAGCACTCTCCCATTGAATCTCAACCTGGTACCCGCCTTACCAACAATTAATTTTATATGATCATTCCACTTCAAATCATTCCGCACGCATACTCCCAGATATTTTACAGACGTAACTGCTACAGTGTTTGTTCCGCTATCATATAATCATACAATAAAGGATCCTTCTTTCTATGTATTCGCAATACATTATATTTGTCTATGTTAAGGGACAGTTGCCACTCCCTGCACCAAGTGCCTATCCGCTGCAGATCTTCCTGCATTTCGCTACAATTTTCTAATGCTGCAACTTCTCTGTATACTACAGCATCATCCGCGAAAAGTCGCATGGAACTTGCGACACTATCTACTAGGTCATTTATATATATTGTGAAAAGCAATGGTCCCATAACACTCCCCTGTGGCACGCCAGAGCTACCTCTGCTTGCAGCTCCCCTCATCGGCAAACCCACCCCCTCACCCCCCTTCTCTACAGAGTTCTCTATTGAAATTCTCTTCTTTCTTAGCAGCCATTGTCTCTTTCATTTCAATCCTCTCCTCTTTGATTATCCCTTCCACTACTTATAATACCAAAGAACGCTTCTAAAGTGCTAATCTAATCAATATCATTCTTAATGCCTCCATTATTTTATTATTACAATGATTGTTTCAAAATACTTTTAAAACAATTTCAACTGTGTATCGATTCAGGGGGAAACCATTTTGAATATACTGATTGTGTGAAAATAATCCATGACTATTATTTTCATAAACACAGTCCTAAAGGAACTGCAGCACACTGTGTATTTGTAGAGATAGCATAAGCATTGTCATGTGAAGTCTGTCGTCCTAAGACAATCCGTCAACTATATGTTCGTTTACACAAGCATACACAAAGTTTTATAGACAAAAAAATAATATCTATTAAGGAGGTCTTAGATTTGGTCCAGTAGTTCTCGTACGTGTGTGCTTGGGACGTATCTACTAGCACGTGAAATGATCAGGAAAGCTTTGCAGGTTTAAGAGGGTTGTGTGTGGCGGCTTAGACCAGGCGTTCCAGCCATACGTGATTGCCCGAAGCATGAGTCGACGCCACGGGTGTTAGTCTGCACTGTGCGGTCACTCGTTCGCCCTAGAAGACAGCGCAGTCTGTATTGGTTGCCTCAGTTGTACGCCTGCGACGTGTGGCGCGCGTGTCAGCTTCGGCGCCCTTTTTTCTACGCGACTGAGTCACGCCAGGGCAGCTCTCGTTAAGGACGCTGAAACAATCCGTTTCGGTTATATCGGGTCTCTTACAATGGCAGTTCAGCTCGACTGTTGAAACCGCTCAAAATTACCGATACCTGAAATTACCGATTATAGGTTTCTTATTCATGTTGTTTCCAATAATAAACATAGAAATCGGAACGAAGACTCAAAATTTTTGACTGCCTCAGTTTCAAAGTACAGAGAATCAAAATATTAATTTAAATAGGCAAATAAAAGGAAACTTTGTCCGTCCACCGTTCGCCCCTTTCCTCGAAAAGTGATAACTTCTTGAATACCACAAAAAACACCAGTATTCTCCCACTGATTCAAATTTTTTGAAAGCGTGCTCAAAAATCATGATGTAATCGACGACCATACCAGTACGTTTCTGAGTATCACGAAAGGGTGAAAACTGAAGTTGAAGAACTATATTTTTCATGTTAATTTGTCCGTTTTTAAGGGCCAGAAGCAAACAAAAGGATGTTATCCATACAGGGGCACGAGATCACCTACTTTCTATTTTTATTGTTAACTACAAATTAATTGTTAAGCTGGAAGTTTTCTCCTCATATGATATCGCAAGTCTGCTGTGGCTCCTCCCGTTTGTAATCTTTTAAAGCAAACGGAGCTCTGTACCTCACTGGCGTCACACCTCGTAAAATACTTCCGGACCTGGGGCGGTGTCGTTCTGTAATCAACTGGTGTCCGATGGCGACTACGGGATACCACCGCACAGACCAGGCGGGGCAAGTCTTGTGCACTTCACGCACACGCCTACCAACCAACAGGCGACGCCACATGGTGACAGGTACAGCACTGCCTGAGCAACTTCCGTGGCATGCGTTTCCTGCTCGTTTTTGTCGGTATCGTTATTAAAATAGGACTGATCGCTTTCCCCATTTTCTGTTATAAAGCGATATTAAACAGTAATGGAAATTTGTCGAATAAAAATTACTCGTTTTCTAAAAAAAGCTATATTTAAAACCAAAAATTTTATCGCTGTTGCTGTGGCTAATGGATTTTTGGTTTCTTTACCCAGTTACAAGTAAAAAATAAATAGCACTCGTTATAACAGAAGCCAAATGTGTACCGAAAAATGCCGGTTGTTCAGAACTAAAATACGGGTACCGGTTCTAAGTGGTCTGTTTTCCCAGCTGCAGGCGTCGTGCGACAGTCGTGAGTTGTCGGTGTTGAGCAGCAGCAGAGGTGGCGGCTTGCCGGGGAAGTGCAGCAGGTCAGTCTCCACGTGGGCGGCACTCTGGTAAGCAAAGAAGCTGCACCGACAGGGACCAGGGCGTTGCTTAGTGGCACAGTTAGTTTCTTCAACTTATCGAGGAAATGCGGCGACAGTATTACGTGTATATGTGATGGTACGAAGCAGAACCGTCGCGTCATGCCCTAAACTGTCCGCTTGTGTGGCAGAAGAGCTTACGGAATATCGCACCAGATTTGTGACTGGAGGCAGAACTTCGTTACATGTACAACAGGCACAACTCAGCACATCCCTCTAAATGTAAAAAAATAGACAAAGGTAGAGCTAAGTTGCAGAGTTTTTGAAAAAAACGACATTCTGCCAATAGAGTGAGTGATTGATTATTTTGTAGAAATTTTTTGTTTATTTATGCACGCAATCACATTCTTATGACACAGTCATAACCGGTTTCGGCCACACAATGACATCTTGAGATTCTAAATTTTCTTTTGTGTTGTTTTGGAATCTGAAGATGTTCACTGTAGGGCCGAAACCGGTTATGACTGTGTCATAAGAATGCGATTGCGACTTCAAATAAACAAAAAATGTTTACAATTTGCAGAGTGGTGGAGGTGAGTGTTGTAGGGCCGCTATTGTTTACAACACGTGTTAATGATGCAGCGGGCAGCGCTGGAGGCTCAGCAGGGCTATCGGCGGCCGATGCGCATTGTTTGCAGGGAGGCAGCGACGCTGGAAGGCCGCAGCGACCTGCAGAGTGTGGGAGAATGGAGCGGGCACTGGAAGCTGACCCTGCACGTAAAAAAACGTGACGTAGTGCGCACAAACAGGCGAAGAGGTGCGCTACTGTGCGAATATGGTACTGGTGGCAAATCGCTGGAAACAGCAACCACCCTATAGGTCGAGCAGTAAATATGTGGAGCGACCTTAAGTGGAATGACTGCATGAGGCAAAGTCTGCGAAAACCAGACTGACAGCCTGAGATTTGGTGGAACACTTTTAACGAAATGTACCTTATACGTGGAAGACGAAACTAACAAAACTACTGTTCGACCGATTCTTGAGTACTGTTCGTCAATTTGGTTCAAAATGGCTCTTAGCACTACGGAACTTAACATCTGACGTCATCAGTCCCCCTAGAACTTAGAACTACTTAAACCTAACTAACCTAAGGACATGAACACATCCATGCCCGAGGCAGGATTCGAACCTGCGACCGTAGTGGTCGCGCGGTTCCAGACTGAAGCGCCTAGAACCTAGAACCGCTCGGCCACTGCGGCCGGCTCGTCAATTTGGGATTCTTACCGGGTAGAACTACTGATAGGGGGAGGAGAGAGCGCGCGCACGACAGAGAAGAGAGAGAGAGAGAGAGAGAGAGAGAGAGAGAGAGAGTGGAGAGTGGTACGTGTTTCGTCATGAGGTCGTTGAGACGGCGCGAGAGCGTTAACGTGCGTACACATTCGACCAACGAAGGCAAACAGATAACAACCAGCCGCTTCGTTGGTCGAGATCTGCTGGATGTGTGGGGGAGGCAGACCGGAGCCACCGAAGAAGCCTCGGTTGCGGTTCAGACTGCTGGCTGCAACATCAAGGCGTTGGCGGTTGGATGGCGTTGGAACCGTTCGCCTAGCATGGACGCCGGGTCGGTAGGTTCTGCAGCCGGTTTCGCTCTCTGATTACACAACAGCGTCATCAGAAACCCTTAATTTACAGTTTCATGTACAGTAGTTGTCTGTTAGATCAATGAAATATACTGAGTGCTGTCGGCTGTCCTGAAAAACTAAATTCCGACAGTCGGCTGTTTCCCCTGCAGCCAATACCTGCTGTCCCTAAAGGTCTCTATGCACTCTGTTTACAAATACTCGAGTATACAGTCGGATATGGGGGCAGCACCACAGCTGACAAAGTTTTATCGTGAACGGCAATGCTTATGGGCCCCTTCGAATTGCAACTATAAAAACAAATTGAAAAGATTAGACGTTCAGAATGAAATAATTAAGCTATTAGAAAGTGAGACGCATGATGTCAAAAGGAAAATGGTGCCTGCATTTAGAGCTTTTCGCTGTGGACCATAAAAACACAAAACTGGAAGTGAGGATTTATGTTTCTCCTGTACATACAGCTCTCCTACAAGAAGTGTTACGTTTCTAAATTTTAAGGCCTACACATTCTACAACAATTCTGTAGCTTTCATTAGGTACACACATTATGAAATAGCCCCTATTTAGATTCAGTTTTAACGTCAGACAGTTTTATCCCATCACACTTCTCCCTCCTTTTTAAAATGGAGGTCGCCCTCCACCGTCGTTCCTTCTTCGTCTCATGATGATTATCAGCTTGTTGCAGTAAAATGCAACGACTGCTAAATACTTTCCTTCCCTCACAATATCGCCCGGTCAAATTGTAATTAAAAGGCTACTTTATGACAGTAACAAAATGGTGACAACGTCGGCAAGTTATCACAACCAACTGCGAATCGGCATGTCCGAATCCGCTGGCCGCTAGCCCTTCTGTGGACTAGGAGCCAAAAGCCACTGCAGTGTAGACCAAGGTTCGGCCGCACCCACCGCCTGTTGCCCGTTTGCCTGGTGCCTGCGCTCCTTCACTCAGACGCCCAGCAAACTGCAGTGGCAGACGCTGCACGAGAGGCGCTGTGCATCACTGAGAGTTTTACTGCAGCGCGTGTTGGGGCAAGAGTCAGCTGACATTCGAGTCCCCGTCCCCCACCTCCATACGTGTCGCAAAACAATCACGACCAGAAACTTAAACGCTTCCCACACACCGACCAGGTTGAATACAATAAATCTTCCCACGCACCGTTAGTGAATGGGACAACGCAGTCTGGAACAGACGGTGACACCGCTAAACACCTTGAATTAGCTTACTGGTAGATAAGTTTTGAATGACGTAGATCGGTCTTAACGTCAGTCTCTCCATTATGGCTTTCCGGTAACCGATTCAGCCGTACAACCTCGTCCTGTTCGGTTCGCTCGCAGACAGAGAAGCAGCCTCGACTAACAGACTCCCGTCCTGTACAGTCGACCGCACCACACCCCACGTGTAGCTTTCGACGCGTCGCCTGCCCTCTCTGCCCGTACGCTTCGATCTTCAGAGCGGCGCACGGATTTCCCTTCTCGCCAGCCAGAAGTATTATTCTCTTAGCAGAGGAAGAGTGTTCCTGTCTGAGCACAAAAAGGCGAACATGTTCCTGATTATTTAAAAGACTATCTTAAAAAGGGTTATAACCTGCCTAGCTCTATCTTCCTCAGCACCTTTAAAAGTTCTGCAAAACTCTTGGCATGCTAACATATTTCAGTTTTTTTTCTTTTTAACATGCAAATCGCCTCAAAGTTCCACAAGCTCCCCTAACACCCACCAGTCCATCGCTGTCAAGTCACTCGCAGTTGCCATACCTCATTCAGCCCCCACTGATTGTCATCTCTCTGCCTCTCTCTCTCTATCTGTCTCCTGCGTCACGGCCACAGTGCCCTTCGCTCTGCCCCACTGCTACAGTCTCCCCCCACCGTCGCTGTCTCCCCTTTGCTCTCTCTCTTTCTGCTACTCTCTCATTCCTTCCTTGCTACTGCTGCTCTCTCTCTTCTCACTGTTCCTCTGTTGTCACTCATTGGCTCTCACCCACTCCCATTTTCTCCTCCTCTTTATTCATCTCCCAATGGCATTCTCTCTCTCACCCTTTTCCTAACACTGTTCTGTCACTATGTTTCACTGCCACTGTGTCCCTCTCTTCCTCTCGACTGCCACTGTCTCCTTTGCTCCTACGACACAACCTCTGTCTACTATCATCCAATATTTACTACCTTTCCATCTCTTTGCCACTGCCACTGTTTCCTACTCTCTCAGCATAAAAAAGTGCGAATATGTTCTGATGCAAAAATCTGTGAAAATTTTTAAAGGTGCTGAGGAAGGCAGAGTGAAGCAGCTGGTATCCCACGTTTCAGTCAGAGTCTTTTAAATAAACGGGAACATATTCGAATTTTTTCTGCTCCGACAGGAGCATTCTTCCGCTGGTTGCCTTCTTTTCCTGCCGCAGCGGGGCACCAAAGTCATATGAAAAGCAATGTATACGACATTAAAAGTAGATAGTTTACTTATGTGAAATTGAAATAACGCAAAACTAAATTTGCACTTCAGACCACATTTTACGCGAAAAAATTTGCTCCAGAACTACAACATGTGCTTCCCACATCATTACAGAGACACTGTACAGCATATCTGTCCGAGCTGCGGCACTTTATAAACTACATTGTCGCCTCACACCGGATTTTAAGTGTAGAAGTAGGGTAACTTTGAACTTGTGTATCTCTGAAACCGATACAGAAGATTTTCGAAGGTTGCTTGAGATCGGGAAAAATTACAGCCACTTGCTGTCTGTACCGTCTCGGAATCCGTGGCTGCGTTTTAGTACCAAAAACAAGTTTTTCGGAATTTTTGTCGATAATGGACAAATATTTTTGAAAACGTGGAGAGGGCTCTATTAGATAAATGCTTATAGATAAAACCGTTAAAATTTGCTGTGGTTATTTATTATTTAAATTTCGCCTTGTACCAAATTTTACATGTGGAAGTAGAGTAAGTTTGAACTTCTGTATCTCGGAAAGGGAGAAAGGTAGGAAGAACATTTTCAACGTTGTTACAGGTCGTGATTTTACGAATATACTGCAAAAATTTCAGCCGTTTGGTGTGGATAGCCGTCTCCGAATCACCGGCTGGGTTTTGACTCACTGGTGACGGCGAAAATATAGTAAAAATAATTTTTTTCTGGGGTTTTCCGAGGAGCCGCCCATGAACTAGTGGTGTCTCTATAAGCCTCATCAAGTCCGTCACAGATTTCCTCCATTTGCAGAAGCAGGATGGAGAGTGTAACACTCATACTTTGAGCACGTACTGTAGGGTAGTGCTCCTAAGAAGATCGTTCTCTTTGAGACGGTTCCTAGCGCAAGGGCTATATTTCTGTTACCAATAGAACCCGAGGTATGAGGCGCGGAACACTCCCGTTTTCATGTGCGGCGTCTCGCAACATGTCACGTAGCGCATGCAGTCGCGTGCATGCGGATTCGCGGTGAGGCCGCCGACTGCCTGCAACACGAATCATCTGTTTCCACGTGCCAAGCAGGTGGCTTTGCTCGGCGCAATGGCCCGACGTTCTGCTTGGTGTTTTTCAGCAGGAAGGATCCAGATGACCACTGCAGTACTATCAGTGTCTTCCGTGTTCTATGTTCTAGAGATGGCAGTAAAGTTCCCTCCCACCTCCTGTGGGGCAGACACAGTGAGATCGGAGGTCAGCGGCCGTCCACTTGATAGGGCAACGCAGCGCGGTGTGGTCAGGGAGCTTTCAAACCATTACTGCGGCCACGCCGTGCAGCTACAGTGTTGGTTTTGGACTCTTTCACCATGACTCTAGTGCCACTTGCGAACCTTTCCTTGCCTCCCCTGTTTCTTCGATACAGAGTTTGAACAGTAGTGAAGACTGGCTGCGATCCTACCTGGCGCAGTTCCTTTCCTTTTTGTTTTAATTCGACCTTCCTGGTGCTTTCCTCCTACTGTTCGCTGTTAATCTTTGTACATAGTGAATGTTATCCACATTTTATTTGCAAATAATTTGCACCAAGTTTCTCCAGGCAGAATACACCTTAAGCGGCGACTGTAATGAAGTTGTAGACTATTTTGTGTATTCTGATCGTTTTCCAGGTGCACAGGTGCTCTAGCGCTATGCAGGTATGTGCGCACTCTTGCTAGCCGTATGTCGCACGCGTGCACTACGACTGCCAGTAATGAAGACTTTACTTTATTCGGCTGTGATGTATCGCCTGTTGCGATCACCACCAGCAACACAAACGCATTAGTAATTAATTAACGCGGCTAAATGACAACGAGAGAAAAATCGAGATAAATGATCCGCTCTTTGGTTGCTAGCAGTGAGTGAGCGGAGCAAACTGCAGGCAGCGAAGAACAACTGCAGCCGCATTCAGAGTCCATGCAGTGCTCATAAAGCAGTCGTAATGATATCGAATGCGCTGTTGGACTCCCACTTCTACATCTCCATCCACACGCCGGAGACCACAGCCAGTTGCACGACAGAGGGTAGTCGGTACATGTCTGGGTTTCTTCTCGTTGCAGTGGCGTACGGAGCGCGGCAGCAATGCAGTGACTACTTAGACGCCTGTATGCAGGTGGTAATTACTGCAGTCTCGTCTCCACGGTCCCTGCAGGCTGCGTATTACGACAGTGGTAGCTGAAATTTTGTGAGCAGCCTTTCGCGAGACAGTTGGCGTATTTTCAGACGCGACTGCCACTTGGGATTTCTGAACGTTTCCACGTTGCTCTGCCAAACAAACTTGCCCTTCTATGTACAGGAGCAGTCGGTTTACGGAGAATGTAACCAACTTTCGCGAATGCCATCCAGGGATGAGGCCCATTCCCCGCGTGATCTCTGCTGTCTCGTTACTTCTTCCACTTTTGATATTACGTCCCACATAAACGTATTCGTTCTCTACATCGAGATTTCAGCCGCCCTAGTTGAGTAGTGAGCGCGCCTGACGGCCATGCAGCGGGCCCGGGTTCGATTCCCGCCCGGGGCGGAGATTTTACGCTCTCTGGGACTACTACTACTACTACTACTACTACATCATCATCGTCAAAAGGACTTGCACTAGTTGGCCCAAGTATCCCAGACGGGGTCTCCTGGCCAATAATGCCATACGATTATTTCACTTCACTATGTGGTGTTACAGAAGAGTGCTGAAGATTAGATGGGTAGATGACATAACTAATGAGGAGGTGTTGAATAGGACTGGGGAGAAGAGAAGTTTGTGGCACAACTTGACTGGAAGAAGGGATCGGTTGGTAGGGCATGTTCTGAGGCATCAAGGGATCACAAATTTAGCATTGCAGGGCAGCGTGGAGGGTAAAAATGGTAGAGGGAGACCAAGAGATGAATACACTAAACAGATTCAGAAGGATGTAGGCTGCAGTAGGTGCTGGGAGATGACGGAGCTTGCACAGGATAGAGTAGCATGGAGAGCTGCATCAAACCAGTCTCAGGACTGAAAAACACAACAACAACAACGACATCCAGATACTGGTTTTCGATGGAGCCTCCTGGATTTGGTCTTTTGAGGGTTAATTTTGAGGCCTACCGGTCGGAAAGTGTCTGTCTTTCACCTTTCAAAGACGCGTCACGCAATTCCCGTAAATTAGCGATCGGTGGTTTGCGCGAGTGGATAGCGCCCCAGATGTCTTCCAGCGGGTGACATCAGGTAATCTTGGTGGCTGATACACCACTATCACTATCGTACTCCTCAAAACATTGTAGCAAGACTTTTGCCTCGTGCTGTAGTCAGCTATCTTGCTGGAAGTTGCCACGGCAGTCGAGAGTGAACGGCCGCACGTTTTGCATAGTGACGTTCGCGCAGCCCATAGCCCCCGACGGAAGCCCACGCGGACGTCCCTCAGGGCACAGCGTTGCCGCCGTCGGCCTATGTCCACGTTCCGAGCAGGCGTTCGGCTACAAGACGGTGTGCCGCCCTGACCCGGGCATCGCCCTGTTGTGACGAGAACGAACCGCGAGCCGTCCCAGTAGGCGACGCGTTGCGTCGCCACTCACCCGCGGTCCAGCCTCTGTGACGCCGTGGCGCCGTCCCTGCCGTTTCTGTCCACTGCCAGCACGTACCCGCCGCCTGCTGCGGGACCCAATATTCCGCAACGAGCGATGAACGGCGTCTGTTCCGACACACTTGTTCCCACAGCGCGCTTTGCTCTCGGTGCCTACACCCGCCACGCGCCGCCGCCCCCGCGTGCGCGTCGCTCCGCCTGCCTCCACCCCCTGCCCGCGGACGCCGGGGGCGGCGGCGCGCCGACAGGCGGCCAGCGTTGCCTACTCCGACCCCACGCATCGAGACTCTTGCGGCACTGAATTCGCTCGTTTGCGGTCCGTACTGTTGTCAGAATCGTTCCCCATTCCTCTCCTCTCTGCTCCGCTCATATACGAGGGTCATTCATTAAGCAATGCAACATCTCTTTCTCGGCCAATTTCGGTTGAAAACAATGCGGAATTTATTGTGGGATATCATTCCAAAACTCCACTTCAGCCTGTATAGTTCAAGAAAAACGCACTCCGTCTTCAGGCCAAAAGTGGCCTATCGGGACCATCCGACCGCCGTATCATCCTCAACCGAGGATGCGGATAGGAGGGGCGTGGGGTAAGCACACCGCTCTCCCGGTCGTTATGATGCTTTTCTTTGACCGGAGCCGCTATTATGCAGTCGAGTAGCTCTTCAATTGGCATCACGAGGCTGAGTGCACCCCGAAAAATGGCAACAGCGCATGGCGGCCCGCCCACGCCCGACAGCGCTTAACTACGGTGATCTGACGGGAACCGGTGTAGCCACTGCGGCAAGGCCGTTGCTGTATAGTTCAAGAGCGGAATTAAAAAATCAAGCAGACAGGTTACGAATAGGTTTCGCTGATGACATTGCTATAATCAGTGAAAGTAAATAAGAATTACATGAACAGCTGAATGGAATGCACAGTCTTATGAGAACGGAATATGAACTGAAACCAGATCGAAGAAAGACGAAATTAATCAGAAGTAGCAGAAATGAGAACGGTGAGAAACTCAACATCTCAACTAATCACGAAGTAGTTCAAGTTAAGGAATTCTGCTAACTAGGCAGGAAAATAACCGATGAGGATATAAAATAAAACTAGCACTCGCAAGAAGGGCATTCCTGGTCAAGAGAAGTCTACTATCATCAAACGTAGGCCTGTTTGACGAAGAAATTCTTGGAGCACAGCACATTATGGTAACGGGAGACAGACTGTGCGAAAACCAGAAGACAAGAAAATCTAAGCATTTCAGATATGGTTGTATATAACAATGATGAAAATTAGATGGAGTAATAAAGTAAGGAATGAGGTGGTACTGCGCAGAATCGGAGCGGAAAGGAATTTCTGGAAAACACTAATAACGAACAGGGGCAGGATGATAAGACATCTGTTAAGATAGGAGAGAATGACTTCCATGGTATTAGAGGGAGCTGCAGAGGGCAAAAACTATGCAGGAAGACAGAGATTGGAATACATCCAGCAAATAATTGACGACGAAGGTTGCAAGTGCTACTCTGAGGTTTAAAGGTTGTGGCACAGAAGAGGAATTCGTGTCGGGCCGCATCAAACCAGTCACGAGACTGGTATTGGTAACTACTAACAACACCCACATAGGGCGTCTGTAACAACACCGCGAAAGTTGGCTGTCAATTATTAGCAGTCATTGCACATGGCGGTGGAGTAATTCAGTAGCATTTTCGGCTGTACCAAAGTAGCGTTTCAACAGGACTATGTATCAAATGCATGCTATACAAATTATCTCCGAACTATGACTGAGAACTTCCAGACCGCTGTTGAAATAACAGCACTGGTCAGAATGACGTCAAATTGCAATGGAATATTATAGGAGAAGGGCGAAAACGTATGGCAGAAGAAAAAAAAATAGTTACAAAATGTGGCAATAGATGGCGCTGTAAGCATCGTAATTTAATAGTGGTCGACCACAAATGACAAATGAATCACACAACAATGCCTAAGGTGTACGTCTGACGTTAAACAAGCTGTACTATTCAGTGCGCATGGGTGTACAGGTGTGGTGCTGTTAGTTACCTAAGTGTGAACGAGCGGGACACCACTGATGGAGTTTCAACCTCGAAAGAAGTTTATTAATACCAATTAGCTGAAAAAAACTCATCCAATCCAGAAGTCACTCACAGTTAATTAGTTCCTGATGTGTGTGTAGTAGTCATTAATATTTCAAAGATAGTTTCAATAATTCTATCGCTGTCCGTTTATGAGTTGGTAAGCAACGTATCAACAAGCTGACTATGCAATGATTAATATTTATCGTATCCCGACAGTAAATCGCTTCTCGCTTGCCTTAAGCATCAAGACGATTACTATGCCGCTCATATAAGTCTTTGATAGTTATTATCAAGCTAATGACCGTAAACTGCGGTTAATTTACTGAATCACATACGGGACGATAACGCCCGATATTCAGCCGCGTATCTTATACTCCGCGCCGATATTTGAGAATTTGCGCGCGATTTGTCTGCACCAAAGCAGGGCCGTGGCTCCCTAGAATAATTTTCAAACCAACTTCGGCTTGTAATTAACAGTTCTATGCCCACTCATGAAAGTTACAGCAGATCCACACTCGACGACTACTTGGTCGTGTACTCGAGCAACAGGGAATTTTTTTTTTTTTATTTTTTTTTATTACAAAGCGAACATATCGTGCGTAATGCGACAAGGTTATTTGCTATGAGCCGGCCGGAGCGGCCGTGCGGCTCTAGGCGCTACAGTCTGGAGCCGAGCGACCGCTACGGTCGGAGGTTCGAATCCTGCCTCGGCCACGGATGTGTGTGATGTCCTTAGGTTAGTTAGGTTTAATTAGTTCTAAGCTGTAGGCGATTGATGACCTCAGAAGTTAAGTCGCATAGTGCTCAGAGCCATTTGAACCATTTGCCATGTCGAAACATATTTATATCTGTCTCATTGAAACACATTACCAATAAATGTTATACTTAATTAAATTCTTTACTCTGTAAATAATCAATAAAATTTAGAAATGAATGACATGTATAAAAAAATCTCAAGTTGATATGACGTCATGGGTCACTACTGGTTTCGACTCTGGTACACTCATGTGGCGCAAAGTAGATTCGACTATCTGGGACATACTCATGTAATGTTACAGGATATCGCTATACCGTGACTTCCGCCACCTCAGTGTGTATCTGAGCTGCACGTGGAGTTCCGCGCGTGGCGACCGCTGAAGTCAAGCCGATCTCCCCCCCCCCCCTTTCTCCTCCCACCCTCCCCCATTCATCCAATTAGGCGGCCGCCTCAGCCGGATACAGCAGACCGCCGACTGCGCGTACCGCCGGGACACCGGAGCACAGCACAGAGACACAGTGTAAGCGCAGTGCTTACGCCGCGGACAGTTCCCAGCCGTGCTCCGAGTGCGGCGCGTGTGTTCGCTTCCGCCGTACCCTCCTGCAGTATGGGGGGTCCTATCCACGTTCATTATGTAGTGACGACGCTGTTTCTCGGGCGTCCGAATATACTGAAGCGACTCTTTTGGGTCACCAGTAATTTGGTAAATGTGTCAGACGTCATCTGGCAAGGCGATTTCGCGGCGTCAACAAGTCGAACACTAAAAGCAAAGCGGGTGCCGCATTTTCCTCAGCTACAACTGGCAACAAACAAGAGAAAACATTGATAAAAAAAACGGCGCCGATAACTGCTGCACGCACATGAAGGACTTCGCGCATGTTAATGTACTGCCTCGAATCAGAACCACAGGCCCGGAAGATTTCATAAAACTATTTTCGAATGAGTTGCACCTCGTACGGGAAATTATTAACGGTTGTACGATACAAAGCAGACACACAAAATACGTTAATGAGAGAGTCAGTCGCAGTAGCCGAGAGGTTAGCAGTTTTGGAGACAAAAGGTCATTCAAATACTTGAACTTTAGTGCTGTAATATCAGCAAACACAATTAGGAGAATTCTTATGGAAACGTGGGAGGAATATCCAGTCACTGCATATATCTCACGTAGTTTTTTAAGGAGACGCGTTTTTTCACACTGCTGGACGAGAAAATACTATGTTTTCAAAATAATAAAGAAAACAATGGCATTGTGAATCCCTTCACTGACCGTCCAAAGACGTACACACAGTGCCTACCTCTGCATTAGCCTATTAAAACTGTTTTGTGTTAGAGAACTACATAAAAAATTGAATGTGGTGGATGTTAAGGTCAGAGACGGAAGAGAAAGGTAAAGGGTGGAAACCAATGCTGTCTGACAAACATGCACTATTAATAAACCATTTTTTAAATAAGCCGGCCGAAGTGGCCGTGCGGTTCTAGGCGCTGCAGTTTGGAACCGCGAGACCGCTACTGTCGCAGGTTCGAATCGTGCCTCGGGCATGGATGTGTGTGATGTCCTCAGGTTAGTTAGGTTTAAGTAGTTCTAAGTTCTAGGTTGAGTCCCACAGTGCTCAGAGCCATTTGAACCATTTTTTGAAATAAAAAATGAAGTTCTCACAATATACCGCTGCCGAATATTGTCAAACCGCGAATACTCGACGTCACTCGGTCACTACGAACGGAGCACGCTGACAAGGGCCGCCAGTGCTGCTCGCCAGTATTTCTCGTGTTGACAGCAAGTCGACACGTGCTCTCGTAAGATCGATACGCAGAAGGTTTGACACTGCTGCTCAGCGTGTGAGCTTTCCGTCAGAGTAGACAACGTCCACTCCCACGCAGGCCGGCGTACGGTGCGTGGCGGAGGGTACTCCGTACCGGTATCGGCGATTTCCGGTCCTGCGCCACTCGTGCAGCTGGTGGTGGACCTATGACACTCTACTCGCCTATATGTGAACGTGCAGACTCCTCTGAGCCCCACTTCGTGTTCGCTATGAGGCACGCGGGGCAGCTGCAACACGGCGGCCACGCGCTAGGGTTGCTCACACCCCGCTTTCCAGAGAACTGCGCCGGAAGAAACCACAAGCAAGGTTGGGCGAGAATTTAACGTGCCGCCGATGAAGTTATCGCTGGACAGGAAGCACGATCTAGGATCGGGCCAAGTCTTGAGCGATTTAGGGAAACGTCGGAAAAACCTAAGACTCGACGGTCGTACAGGGATTTGAACCGCCGTCCACTGTCACACCAAGACTATACTACACTACACGGCTCCGCACTACACTCCAGCCAAATTCTCTCTACCAGGTGATTCAAAAAGGAAGTGCAGGTTTCAGTTGTTTATTACAGGCAAACTATAAAGGACAGAAACACGTTGCGCATGTCACTAGATAGAAGAAGGTTCAGAGTTATGACACAGCTGTCATGCTGTTTCTTCGTAGCAAGATGGCGAATACGGCACAAGAGAAATCATTCTGTGTGTGTTGAAATTTGCGCAAAGTCAATCCACCGTTCAAGTACAACATGCATTCCGTAGTCGGTTTAACAGGGAGCCGTCCCTGCAGAGTCAGATTTATGACTCGCGTACAAAATTCTTTCAAGTTGGCTGCATACCCAAAGGCAGCAGCAGTGTTCGGCCACGCACGTCTGGTGGAAGCAGCGAGCGTATGGAGGCGCGACACTCTCTGTCACACGCAGACTTCGCAAGTCCAGAAGACGGGTGGGCCGGGAACTGAAGGTCTGACCAACAGCGGCGTGTCGTGGCGTGTCGTGTCCTGAAACGGCGCCTGCTTACGAAGCCCTACAAGTTGCAGTTACTGCCGCAACTGAGTCCCGGGGAGTGCACGAATTTTGCACTGAGCGAGGTGGCGCGCTGGTTTGCACACTGGACTCGCATTCGGGAGGACCTTGGTTCAAACGCGAATCCGGCCACCTACATTTAGGTTTTCCGACATCTCCGTAAGAGCGCTCCAGGCAAATGCGGGGACGGTTGCTTTGAGTTGGCACGGCCGACTTCCCTCCCCATTCCGATGGTACCGATGAGCTCGCTGTTTGGTCCCCTCCCAAAATCAACCAACCAATTTTGCATTTCAGTTTTCCACGGTACGGCAGAGGGCCCTTTTTCCGGAAGCCTCATCTTTTCGGACGAATCGACGTTTCGTCCATCGGGTAAAGTAAAGCGCCTCAACGTAAAAATTTGGTGGACACAAAAGCTTTCCGTCGTCCTCCAAAGTGCATGCTGCAAAATTGGTTGTTACCTGAACTCCACGAAGATTCCAGTGATCCACTTTTATGCATGACTGCGCCCCGCCTCACCTTCACCCTGAGGTGCGGCCATATCTTAACAACGCCACCACAAGACGTTGGATTGGAAACGGTGGACAACGAGATCTTGTTCATTGTTCGAGTCACCAGACCTCACACCTTGCAATTTCCTTCTGTGGGGACACGTAAATGACAGACTCTTTGTCCCCTCTACGGCAGACACTCTTCAACAGGTCAGAAATCGAATTGCTGAAGCTGTCCATTCAATACAGCGACGTGCTGATTCCTGTGTGGAGTCAAATGGATTGCCGTTTCGATGTTTCTCGAGCTCCGGTCGGTACTCACGTCGAGTGTACGGTATAGTGTCTGCGCAAACAGAAAACTACGAACCTTCCTGTAACCAGTGACATGCGCAGTGTGTTTCTATCTTTCACAGTTTCTCAGTAATAAAGTCCGTTCTTTCTTTCCGAATCACCTCGTACCCCGTTTAGGTCGGCCTCCTGCCCTGGGTTCGCATTCAGCTTGCCCGAGCCCCTCTGTCGCTGTTCCACTTGGACAACACCGACCTCTGGCGACCTCGCGTCTCTGAATTCACTCCGTGCCGCAGTAGAGCGTCCTGCACGGCGTTCCCTTTAACAGACGCAACGCCCTTTCGTGGAACTCTTCCGACTACTCTTCACCACCGAACCGTCTCAAATGCCAACGGTTTTTGTTTTCATCTGTTACACGCACTATGTTGCGAAAATTTCATCCACGCGCATCCGCATTTCCTTACGACCGTCCAACGACGGTACTTCGCCAACGCGGAGAATAACGCTACATCCTGCTGATTCTCTCTGATGACCGATTTATTTATTTTTAAGGCCAGAGGTTCCATTACGGTTGCTAGAGGCGCACCCGATGTTACTCTGGTTTCTTTGGAACACTAGCCGTCCAGTACAAAAACCCAGTCTCTTCCGTTTGTAGAACAGTCAGCGAGTGGCTGACATACGAGGTGCGAGAATAAAGCAATGAGACTGATTTTCTTTGCACGATGTGGCAACTCTGCAGGCTTGCGTAGGCACAATATCTTTGACCTTGGTCTGTAAACTGCTTCTAGTCGAAGCGGCACATCGATGCAACTGCTCAGTCGTGAGTTGTGCTGTAATAAGTTAACACGTGTTTGTGTCTCACGTCACGGAATTGGAACCGCATAATATTCCGCAATGTTATGCCACTTCTTTTTGCGTTAAATTGGGTGAAAACGCGACGACAACTTACGGTAAGCTTCGGAAGGCTTTTGGAGAGGAGGTTACGTCAAGAGCTCAAGTTTTTCGTTGGCATAAAATGTTTAGTGAAGGCAGAACGAATGTTGAAGACGAAGACCGCAGTGGACGACCATCAACCTGACGGACGGATGTCAACTTGGCCAGGATGTGTGAACTCGTACGATCTGCTCGAAGATGATCCGTGAAAATGATTGCAGAAGAACTGAACATCAATCGAGAAACGGTTCGTCTAATAATAACTGAATATCTTCGCATGAGAAAGATCTGTGCAAAAATCGTCCCCAAAAATCTCACACCACAACAGCGAGGAACACAGAAAAATGTGGCAGCCGATCTGTTAGAGCAAACGGAAATCAATCCAGGATTGTTGAGCAGTGTTATCACTGGTGATGTAAGTGTTTTTTCAGTACGATCCAGAGACAAAACGCGAAATTTCGCAATGGTGCTCAAAGGGATCATCCAGACCAAAAAAGCTCGCATGTCAAAGTCAAAAGTGAAATACATGCTTGTGTGCTTCTTTGATTCCAAGGGAATTGTTCATAAAGAGTGGGTGCCTCCTGGACAAACAGTTAACCAATATTACTACAAAGAAATTTTAGAGAGACTTCGTAAAAGAGTTCTTCGTGTCCGTGCCAACATTGCTGATAATTGGATTCTGCATCACTATAATGCGCCATCCCATACTGCTCTGTCAGTACAGCAATTTTTAACCTAAAAACAAATTTCAGTACTAGCACAGCCACCTTATTCACCAGATATCGCTCCGTGCGAATTTTTTCTATTTCCAAGAATCAAAACAGCGGTCAAGGAACACAATTTTCAAACAACACAAGATGTCCAAAAAGCTGTGACGAGGGTTTTGGAGGATATTACAGAAGACGAGTTCCAGAAATGTTACCTAACACTAGACTTGACTAAAACGGTAAGCAGCATTTTTTTCACATCAGTCTCATTACTTTATTGAGGCACCTCGTATACGTGGACACATTCCGTACCACCGTGTCTTGCTTCCAAGGGGGAGACCTGCGATACAGCCCACAATGTCAGGTAATCGTCACGATACGTAACTGACAGCTGAACACTTTCCATCATCAAATACAGGGTCCGCAAACGCATACTTTCGTAGAAAGCGAGGACAGAAACCGCTACGACTGCCACGGAGTAAACACTGTTAAAAGCAGTCTAAGGAACGGACGGGTTAGTAAGATAACCAGCAAGCAAGCAACAACAACAGAGTAGGCAAACCAGTTTGTCGAATGTCTTGGATTAGTAAAGAGTTAAAATTTCTAGCCTTGTCGCACGTATTTCAGGCAATACTACTGGGAATTAAACAGGGTCGAAAGGCAGCCTACCGCGCAGGTTTCAAAACAGCGATGTGCTTCTGGGAAAGCAGCGGCCACCGCACAGCCGCGCGCACGCAACGACGACATCCATGTCGTAAGTCGTGATCAGCTTTCAGCACAGATTTTTCGGGCGATTTTGTTCTATGTGTGGTACGCATTAAAATTAATTCCCGAAAAACAACTATTTTGAAACGTAAACCAAGTTCGTTTTCCGCCAAATCTTCGGGGATTGCATTATTAGATATTCCTGACGCCATAAGGGCATTTGCTTCATTCTTTATATGGCAAGTACCATCCATGTAATTGTTCGAAGGAAAGTGGGGACTTTTAAACAAACTGAGTCAAAAAGGCATTTTACAGTAACCAGCATCCCTAGTCATTGAAGTTATCTGAGAAATTTATTTGGCTGCCTTGTTACTTTGCCTCATTAATTATTAAACTTCCTAGTGCCACCAGCTCCGATACGGAAAAAAATACAGGTAATGAAAATGCAGAATAGGTGTGAGAGGTTCTCTTCTCTGCAGCCACAGCAGACGCGCTTCCGCTCACCAGCGTTAACTTGACAACGGCCACATAAGCGGCGGTCGTAGCGGTTTCTTTCCTCGAGGGGGACACTGCAGGAGCCTCCACGAAGATTGCGGTCACCACTCGAACAACAAGCAATCGGGCATCCCCTGGAAACGACTTAGTCGGCCAATCCTGCAAACACCGGAGCACCAAAACCAAAGATGACAAAACAACTCTCCGAAGAGACTCAAAAAAGGCCGTTATCAAGACCATCACTAGTGACAACTTCCTGCAATATTGAAGGCTTATCTGTAAATACCTCAAACCAACTCCCACAGACGTCATTTATCCCATCATAGGCATAGCACCACCCACAATCCGCAGACAAGTATCCGCCGAGATGGAAAGATCAAAACAAAAGAATGATCCTCGACACCTAATGCATAAGCACCGAAAACGACGTGTCCGGCTGAAATCCCGCAGGAGTTTCATTGAAACTACTGAAGAGCTCGCCACCGAGCCCGTCGCAAGGCGGCTATCTCTTTGGGACGAAATGGTGCCACACTCCACAATGGAACTACTCGAGGAGGGATCTGCAGGATTTCAACTACCTTTTACAACTTGGAGGTCATTAAACCGGGTGCGCACTGGAGTAACTGGGTGCAAATCAAACCTATTTAAATGGGGTTACAGTGATAGCGATAGGTGTGAATGCGGAGCAATACAGGACTTGGACCACCTACTGATCTGCCCAAATATGTCTATAACATGCACTAAAGATGATATTCTGAAAGTCAATGACAAAGCAAACTACGTTGCTAAGTACTGGGAAGGGAAGATATAATTGGTGCATCCGGATACGGAAGAAGAAGAAGCAAATTATGCGATTGCGGACCACATATTTGATGATGATAAAGTGCTCGGTTCTCACTTACCTGTCGATCCTGTCAATTTTGAGCCGATTCCGCTTCACGAATTTTAGAAGTAGTTGCGCCCAAAACGGGGGGGGGGGGGGGGGGAGGGGATCAGGGAGGCTGGAGGCAGGCGAGTACTGAGCCCAAAATAGTTCGGAATCTTTCATTTCAGGCTCTGCAGAAGAGACCCACCAGATACGAGCAGAATCCGACTTTACAGTGGTTGTGCCATCAGGAATTACGATGCGGCAACTACAACCGTTATGAAACACATGCATGTACTTGCTGTAGCGAATATTGACAACCATCAGCTGTAGAATGAGATGAGGACAGTGAAAATTTGTGTCTGGCCGGGTCTCGAACCCACGTCTCCCGCTTCACGCGAGCTTACACCTCGGAAACGTATTCACGTCCGATGCAACACTGCATCGTAATCCGAAATACCACAGGCACTGCGACATCTTATTTATCCGCCCACAACGGGCAAGCGACTTTCAAGTGCCTCCCCTGTACGGGAATACACGGGGTGGGGCGAATGAAAGTGGCCCGGACCAGTGGATACGATTGGACGTGAATTTGTGGCAGGATTAAGGGACGAGGAAGACACCGACAGTTTCTTCCCAACAGGATGGAGTAATTACCCATATAGCCGGGCGAACCTTGGGGCACACTTACACAGTCTTCGCGGCTGACAGAGTTGCTAGCAGAGGTGAGTCTGGTCGCAGCCCATAGCTGGCCACCCAGGTCACCCGATCTGCCAGTGGGCGATTACTTCGTGTGCGGGACCCTCAAGTCTACGGTGTATCGCAATAACCCTCATAGGCCTCAAGAACTGGAACAGCACATGTCGGATGAGACTGCAGCCATTCCAACCGTCCGATCCGCCTTCAGCAGCTTGCTGACCAGGGCCCAAAAGTGCCAAGAGATGAACGGTGCTCACTTTCAGCAGGCAGGTCAGTACTGTGCTTCCTTTCGTCTGTTGTGATCCTGGAAGTCCGTTTTCGGGGCCACTTATTTGCCGCACCCTGCACGTAATTAATGCGCGACTGCAGGCTACAGACGCACGGCTGAGCGCGTCTCGCCGTGCGTCGTGCTCGGGTAGCCTAACGGTACGGCGGCCGCTTGCGATAAGCGAGGAGTCCCCGTTCGAGCCGCTGTCTGGCGCAAATGTTCCACTGTCGTCACTCCGCCGTGCAGCTCGCGGTTGCCGATACTCGCGACTGCGAATGCATTTCTTATACGAACACAATCGGTTGGCCGTAGCACAAGCTTTCGCCTTGTCAACAGTCGCAGCGATGAGGCCTGCCCAGCCGCGTCTGCGGTTTGCGAGACGTGTCTGAGTGAGGCTTCACCGAGAGCTCTGTTCTTTCTTCTTCTGAGAATCCGTGCCGCTTCTCTGAAAGAAGCCTGCTTTCTCTCAGCAAGGCAACGTTCACGCTTAGAGTAGGCTCTGCTACTCACCAGGTTGAGACTGCTAGCACAGGAGCACGCGCCCGCCGTCTCGCTTCTCGCTTACCTGTAAACCAAACAACACGGTCAGGGTCGCATCGAGCAGGGAAATTACCAGACTCACTCACTCACTAACACACACACACACACACACACACACACACTCTCTCTCTCTCTCTCTCTCTCTCTCTGTCTGTCTCTGTCTCTGTCTCTCTCTCTCTCTGTCTCAATCCCTAACACACACACACACACACACACACACACACACACACACACACGAGAGAGAGAAAGAGAAAGAGAGAGAGAGAGAGAGAGAGAGAGAAACTTACAAATGGACAAAGAAGCCCGTTTCCGCATAACAAAAACAACACAAATATTGTCAGATCCAGGGATTCGTTAAATGGTTGAAATAGCTTTAAGCACCAAGCGACTTAAAATCTGAGGTCATCATTCCCCGAGACGGAACCACTTAAACCTAACTAACCTAAGGACATCACACACATCCATACCCGCGGCAGGAATCGAACGCAGCAGCAGCGCAGTTCCGGACTGAAGTGCGTAGAACCGCTCGGTCGCAGCGTACGGCGATTCGTTAAATAACTGATGTGTGAAGGACATAGTAGAGATCAACAAACAGCCAGTTAAGTAAGGGCGTCGTCGGCGCTACACACAATGGTGGAAGATACCGCCTTAGTTCTTTCACTGCCCATTAGAGGAAACCTTTGTCCTCCGTGCAACGTCCATAAAGCGTTAGTCTGCTTTAAATTATTGATCGAGATGGACAAGAAGAGACACGTGAGCACCTTACCCGTCGCGTTTTGAGATGGCAAAGGTCCGAAAATGAGTCACGTCACCGTATATATTTGCACGAAGTTGGGTATCACGCTGTAAATTGCTTAACCCTTCCAGCCCAATGGCTCCACTTGGAACCATTACAAGTTTTACATATTTCTGCAACACCCACGAAACCCCACTGGTTCCACATGGCACCAATGCAATCTAGTGTGTAAACTACATCACTAGATGGTACCACCAACACCAGTACTGCATTCATACGGACGCACTAGAAAAAAATTACAGTAACTGAAAAAACTTAAATGCTGTTTCATGTGTTTTTAGAAGAATTTCAAATTCAAAAGTATTTTACATTATTTTTCTAATGCAACATAAAATTTGGGCTGTAAAAGGTTAAAAAGTGGATTACTTCGAAGAATGAGGCGCAATGGGGGAAGTGACTCCAAAAGTAGAAAAAAATGTTTATGAACCTTTTTCGGGAAACCCATTGCTAACATCGCGTCAAGTGCCAGCAAAACTGATTCTGAAACCAGCTGCCAACGCTCATTCGTCGCGTTTGCAGGTCTCTTCCACGTCGATACGCGGACAACTTTGTTGTAAACATGCCTCGGAGATGCCAAGCAATAATCGATGCTGCGGCTGACTGGACGTATTATTAACTGTAACTGCCTTTATCTTTTGTTCATACATAACATTTGTATGTGTTTCAGTTCGTTGTCAAATACCGGCTGATCAAAAGGTCAGTATAAATTTGAAAACTTAATAAACCACGGAATAATGTAGATAGAGAGGTAAAAATTGACACACATGCTTGAAATGACATGGGGTTCTATTACAACAAAAAAAGTATTGCTAGACGCGTGTAAGATCTCTTGCGCGCGTCGTTTGGTGATGACCGTGTGCTCAGCCGCCACTTTCGTCATGCAGACCTCAGTCCGTGCGATTATTGGCTTTGGGGTTACCTGAAGTCGCAAGTGTATCGTGATCGACCGACATTTCTAGGGATGCAGAAAGACAACATCCGACGCCAATGCCTCACCATAACTCCGGGCATGCTTTGAAGTGCAGTTCACAACATTATTCCTCGACTACAGCTACTGTTGAGGAATGATGGTGGACATATTGAGCATTTCCTGTAAAGAACATCGTCTTTGCTTTGTCTTACTTTCTTATGCTAATTATTGCTATTCTGATCAGATGAAGCGTCATCTGCCGGACATTTTTTGAACTTCTGTATTTTTCGGTTCTAGTCATAACTGACGACGTCGTCGCGTCAACACAGGAACACGTAGGGACCGCGCGACGTGCAGCTCCACGTCCAACAGCGGCCTGTGAACAGTCTGATCCGAAACACTGGCGCCTGGACCAGCACTGACTGTACCCTGTCGCCAGACCTGTCACCGGTCGCTACCTATCCTGGATTACACAGTGGGCGATTCTCCGACCTCTACGTTTTGTGAAATTAGAATTACATGTTAATACCTTCAGCTGCCGACGGGCGTTCATATAAATGAACGTGGACAGGTGAAAATGTGTGCCCCGATCGGCACGCGAACCCGGGATCTCCTGCTTACATGGCAGACGCTCTAGCCATCTGAGCCACCGAGGGCACAGAGGATAGTGCGACTGCAGGGACTATCTCGCCCACGACTCCCGCGAGACCTATATTCTCACTTTATATGTCCACACACTACATTCTTAGTGTCCCTAACCAACACACTGATACAAGTATACATCCACATTTTGTGGTGAGACGTGGTCGTCCAGTACCATACGGCCTACTCGTTACTTCACTGACCTTCCACCACTTTCCACAGGGGCTCACGACAGCGGTACGCCAACGGGCGACCAGCTCCGCCTTTTCAGAGATTCTCGTTTCCAGATGCAGCGCCACAATAATGCATCGTTTGTCAAAACCGGTTACATCAGTGAATTTCCGCATTTGTGTCCCGTATCTTCGCTACAATAACTGCGATTACAGTCTTTCGTCAATGCGTCACGTGCCCGCAACACCACTAAGAAGCTTTCAACATTTTCCATTGTTTGGCACATGTGACCAGGTGTTTGTACTTGTTCGCGGGTCCTGTTTGATTGAAGACGAACGTCTTGTGTGAACTTCATTGTGATCCAGTTCATCTTCCTGACGATTCGAAAAAGAGATTTTCCTGTGGAGCACATGTTCCGCAATGGAGACCAGTTTACCTCAGCAGTAGTAGAGGCTGCACTTGTAGCAAATTTCCCAGGAGTGGAGGTGTCTAGCCGCAGTCCTGTACGGAACCTCATCTCCGAGTTTGGAAAGGCCTGAAGCGTTCGTAACGTTCCAAAATAAGGCAGGGCTTCCACAGCCATATCGGAAGAGAAGGTGGCCGCAGTAGCAAAACGCGATGCTGCAAAGTCCAAAGAAATAGGCCAGACGACCAGCTCAGCAGGCCCGCGTGTGGGTGGGTTCCGCTCACAACATTCTTCGGAAGTCACTGACCACGTACCCGTACAAAATGTCGGTCGTGCAAGAACTGAGGGACAGCGATCGCCCGGCGCGTGTGAACTTTTGCAACTGGTTTCTGTCCTTCCCGCAGGAGAATGCTAAGGGGATTCTTGACGCAACGTTTTCCACGGCTGACTCACGGTTCCACCTCTCCGGTTACGTGAATAGCCGGAACAGTCGTGTGTGGACTACGGAGAATCCGCACGAATGTAAGGTGTCCCCACTGCATGATCAAAAGGTTGGTGTTTGGTGCGCCGTGACTCGTAAAAGCGTCATTGGGCCGATCTTCTTTCAGGACACCATAAATGCAGAACGGTACTGCACCTGCATTGTGGAGCCCTTCCTAGGTGAACCGAAACTGGACGAAATTGAGAATGCCTGGATCCAACCGGAGGGAGCGACTGCACATTCCGCCCACAAGGCGGTGAACTTTATAAAGGTCCGCGTCAGCCGATCTGGCTCCACCGGATTACTTCCTACCGGGTACGTTGGAGGGAGAGGCCTATGAAGGCAATCCGCACACCGTACAACAACTTCAAAGCTGCACTGGCACATCAGAAGCGGAACATCACTCCCGATATGTTCTGCACGACGTCTTCGAGAACGTGCAGAAACGTGTGCAACTGTTCAAAAGGATCACTTCGAGCATCTCTTATAAATTCCATGACTATAATACGGCAAGTTATGAACTGCATAGTTACTTGTATTGTCACCAACTGCGACATAATCTCGTACACAAACAGTGATCCAATACCGTCAAATATTTTTTTATTCCAGTCTCTGATCACAATATCAATTCTTTAGACGATGAGCGGTTTCAGATCGTAACGACCATCTTCAGATCTTTTTTACAGCATGTCCTAAAGTGATAAGGCTACAATGTCATCGTCAAAACATATAATCAGCACAGCATCGTGACATGGATCTAAAATAAGGTGTAGAATAGGCCACATCGCCCACGTAGTGATTATTGCAACTGGCTATGTGGACGATGTGGCCTATTCTACACCTTATTTTAGATCCATGTCACGATGCTGTGCTGATTATATGTTTTGACGATGACATTGTAGCCTTATCACTTTAGGACATGCTGTAAAAAAGATCTGAAGATGGTCGTTACGGTCTGAAACCGCTCATCGTCTAAAGAATTGGTATTGTGATCAGAGACTGGAATAAAAAGCATTTACTCGTATGTTAACCGGGGGCATTGAAACGACGGAGAGGCTCCGTCCCCGCCGCAGCCTCAGTGGTCCACAACCCCCGCGACGACTACCGCAGTCCACTTCACCCCTCCGTCGCCCCCACACCGAACCACTCTTTCAGGGTTATTGTGCGGTTCGCCCTCCCCCAGGGAACGTCTCACATCAGACGAGTGTAACCCCTATGTTTGCGTGGTAGAGTAATGGTGGTGTACGCGTACGTGGAGAACTTGTTTGCGCAGCAGTCGCCGACATAGTCTAGCTGAGGAACCAGCCCGCATTCGCCGAGGCAGATGGAAAACCGCCTAAAAGCCATCCACTGACTGGCCGGCTCACCAGACCTCGACACAAGTCCGCCGGGCGGATTCGTGCCGCGGGGACCAGCCGCTCCTTCCCAACCTGGAAAGCCGCGCGTTAGACCGGACGGCTAACCAGTAACCAGGCGGGCGGCACAGTTCCTTACTGAGCACCCTGCATTAGGGACAGATGAACCATCGGAAGCGCTAGTTATTTACCGAGACGAGACGTGAGTTCCCGCACACTGCGGCAAGTGGCAGAGCGGCGGCGACGGCCGGCACGACGGAAACTTCCGCCACTGACTCACCCCGGCAGTGCAGCGTCGACATCGCCACAGGCTATGATGATTCACATAAGGTATTTTCGAGCGGCCGGTACAGCCAGTAGAGGTAAAGTCTCGTTCTACCTCGCTGCTTGCGACACACGCTATCACACCAGAGAACGCAGCAACTTTCGGAATCGTCATTGACCTTTTAAGGCACCGTAACAGCTGCGTGTGTTCCCACGTTGTGTTCCAGCACAGGGGCACGGAAGAGGCTGCCTGTCAAAGCGAGCGAACGGAGCCGTCCGTGACTAACCTCAGTGTGCCTGCCCCGTGTCGCGACGAGATACGGGGAGCACACGACTGCCTCCACTTGATGTGCATGTCGCTTCAGCCACGGGAATTCGTGGGAACCTTCCAGTCGGTTTCTCCGGGAGTTTGCGGAACTGCCGATGCACGCGCCGGGCAGTCCGCTCGCCATTCAGAGAGTTAACTCCCTGGGTCACGGTGTGGCGGAGTCACTCGAGAGAGCGTTGCAGGAGTCCAGCGTCGCCCAGAGCAGGCGGCTTTCGGTAGGACATTACACATATCTATGCCCGAGGCAGGATTCGAACCTGCGGTAGGGCGGCTCCAGACTGAAGCGCCTAGAACCGCTCGGCCACACCGGCCGGCAAATGTTTAATTAGTAAAAAATCTTCGGTAAGACGGAGAGTACCACGACCACTGGTTTCACAGATTATTTTTCTTAATTTCGACGAGAAAAGAAGTCAGTAATTAAGACTAATGGGAGTTTTGAAAAGCTTAAATTACTCGAAATTGTCGTCAATTTAAAATCGCACACAAAAATTGCAGTGAACAAGAAAACGTCACAACCTAGGAAATTCCACTTAAGTGAAGAAAGTCATGGGACAGCAGTAGGCGACAGTATGGCGTACACGAGGCATAAAAGGGCAGTGCGCTGGCGGAGATGTCATTTGTACTCAGCTGATTCATGAGGAAAGACTTCCGACGTCATTATGTCCGCACAACGGGAATTAAGCCGAATGGTACTGGAAGTTCGAGGCATAGGACACTCCATTTCCGAAAGCGTCAGGAAATTCAGTATTCCGAGATGCACAGTGTCGAGACAGTGGTGAGAATACGACATTTCATGCATTAGCTCTCACCACGGGCAAAGCAGTGGCGGACGCCCTTCGCTAAACGACCGACAGCAGCGGCGTTTCCACAGAGAGTTGTCACTACTAACAGAGAAGGAACACTGTGTGGTGTGGCGAAATTTGGAGTTAAACGGCTGTGACAGCAGACGGCCGACGCGAGTGCCTTTGCTAACACAGCGGCATCGCCTGCAGCGCCTCTACCGGCCTCGTGACGACATGTGTTGTTGTCTAGACCACCGGAAAACCGTGGCCTGCTCCCGGTTTCAGCTCATAAGAGTCGAGTATGGTGCAGAACTCACGAAGCCGTGGACCTAAGGTGTCAACAAGGCACTGTCCAAGCTGCTGGTGGCTCCATAATGGCGTGGGCTGTGTTTACATGGAACGAGCTGGGACCTCTCCTCCAGTTAAACTGATCACTGACTAAAGGTTATGTTCGGCTACCTGGAGACCATCTGCAGTCACTCATGGACTTCATGTTCCCGAACAATGATGGAACATGACATCCTCCGTGTCACTGGGCCACTGGTTTTAAGAACATTCTAGGCAATTCGAGCGAATGACACAGGCACACGGCAGGCCGGAGTGGCCGTGCGGTTCTAGGCGCTACAGTCTGGTGCCGAGCGACCGCTACGGTCGCAGGTTCGAATCCTGCCGCGGGCATGGATGTGTGTGGTGTCCTTAGGTTAGTTAGGTTTAACTAGTTCTAAGATCTAGGCGACTGATGACCTCAGAAGTTAAGTCGCATAGTGCTCAGAGCCATTTGAACAGGCACACGTAACGCCAAACATGAATCCCGTCGAGCATTTATGGGGGATAATAGAGAGGTCAGTTCGTGCACAAAAATCCTGCACCAGGAACACTTTAGAATTGTGTACGGCTATACGGGCAACATGACAGTATTTCTGCTGGGGACTTCCAATGACTTTTTGAGTCCGTGCTGAGTAGAGTTGCAGGACTACGCCGAGGACAAGGAGGGCCGACACGATAACAGAATTATCCCGTGACTTTTGTCACCTCAGTTCGCCGCTTTATCTCCGAGGATGTCTCCCGCAGTCGGAGACGAAACGTCAGGAGAGAGTTTTATACTTCGACCACGGCCTATCAGCCCGGAAGTTTTAAGTGAAGAGAATACTAAATACACATTGGCAATCTTGTAAAAATACTGTAAATAATTTTAATGGGTGGGGATCGGAAAGAGAGTACGTCGTCGTGGTGTTCCCTAGGACAGACACAAATTCGACTAAGAGTCTCTTGCGGCCTGTAAAATAACGACAGAGCACAGCTCGCTGTGCTATACGGCTCGACAGGACACAAATTCTTGGCGTGCCTTCGTCGTATCTGCGAGAAGAGCCCGTGGCTGCGGAGAAATATCTCCCTCTCTCTCTCTGCACAATTGTTCCAAGCGCCCCTGCCCCTCTCCATCCCCTGCGTGTTTCCCCTGTTTATTGGCGTTTTCCGTGAGGAGTTGCCGGCCTTTTCGCCGCGGCGGTGCTACCCCCTTCCCCCTCCCCCCCACATCGCCCCTCCCCCTCTCTCACCCGCCGAGTACCAGACATACCACCAGATCCGATTACGCGCTAGCGGAAACAGATTACGCGCTGCGCGGCTTTTATCATAATGGAGGCGCGCTAGACTCGCCGCGTCCAGTGATAACAAGCACCACAACACAATAACCCCGCAAAACAAATGGCTGGTCTTATTAGGAAGGCGCGGCGATCCAATCGGCAAACTCGGACCACCGGCCGCTGAGTGCTCTTCTGCGACTTATGCCCGACATTATCCTACGTGCCGCAGTAGCGTAAACCGGCGATATTTACTCTCGGAAAGAAATGACCACTCGAAGACTCATCCGGACGTTTAATTCACATCTCATGCAGCACACTCGTACAGTGGCACAACGTGGAAACTATTCAAACTTAGGAGAACACGGCAGGTGCCATAACCCAATTTCTCAGAAACTTCCCCGAGTGGGAGAGGGGTCAAAATAAGGTCAGACATGTCTCGGCTTATCCGTAGATACCGGACCGTCTCCAAAAAACGACGACGGTCAAAGTTAGGGTGCCTTTTAGTGGGCAGAAACAGCACAGCTCGCAGCTTAGTGGGTAGGACCACGGCCTCTCACTTCTGCGTCCCGTGTTGCAAATTCCACAGTTATTCTTATTTTATTGTTTCATTTATCTACCCATGTCCGTAGCACGTTACTGCACGAATGTTTCTTACCAAGTTAGGGGATACAAGGGCGTTGTATTAGTTGTGAAATCACAACTCTATTTCACAACAAGTGTGGTATTTATTGTACAGCGTAATCATTAATAAAGCCGACAAACTGCAGGAACGGATTCCTGACTGAAAATGGAGGATAAAAAATGCCATCAACACGTGTCCGGAAACGCATCGTTGCCACGGTAGATGGCGCTGAAGAAGTAAAAGGTCCTCTGTACATGTGCTGCATCTTCTTTGTGAGTTGCAGATTGTGAGACTGACGCAGCGCCGGTAAGCGGCAAAATAGTCCGGTAGTCGTGGCGGGAACAAGCTGAGGTGGTGTTTGCGTACGGCCAAGCAGATGGAAACGGTCGAGAGGCAGCACAGCTGAATCAAAGCACGTACCCTCACAGACACAGACCACGTCGCACAACATCTGAAGCCCTGAATGAGATTTTTCACTCTGTAGTGGAGTGAGCGGTGATATGAAACTTCCTGACACACTAAAACTGTGTGCTGGACTGAGACTCGAACTCGGGACCTTTGCTCTACCAGTTTTAATCTGCCGGGAAGTTTCATATCAGAGCACACTCCGCTGCAGAGTGAAAATCTCATTCGTTAAACATCCCCCTGGCTGTGGTTAAGCCACGTCTCCGCAGTATCCTTTCTTTCAGGAGTGCTACTTCTGCAGGGTCGCAGGAGAGCTTCTGTGAAGTTTGGAAGGTAGGAGACGAGATACTGGCAGAAGTAAAGCTGTGAGGACGGGTCGTGAGTCGTTCTTGGGTAGCTCAGTTGGTAGAGCACTTGCCCGCGAAAGGCAAAGGTCCCGAGTTAGAGTCTCTGTCCGGCACACAGTTTTAATCTGCCAGCAAGTTTCATCTGAAGCCCCTTTTGGGCGTCTGTGTGATGGTGGGTCCCTTCAGACAGACGAACTTGCAGGGAGACCAGATGTGGGGGACCGGGTTCGACAGGACACTGGGAGGAACCCCGGTACAAGCTGCAGGCAAGTGGCCCGCCAACGCGGTGTGAGCCAAAGTACGGTTTTGTGTGTATGCTTCACGACAGTCGCTACCACTCCTGTCCTCTGCAGTCCCGTGCAGGCCACCCTGAACGTCTGTTGTCGCGTGGACGCGATGCAGCCCTGTACTGCGCACCCCGTCCATTTCCGGACACATGCTCATTGGACCTTCCAGTCAGGGATCCGTCAGTGCAGTTGCGTGTGCCTTTGTGTGCGTGTGCGTGTGCGTTCAAATGGCTCTGAGCACTATGGGACTTAACTTCTGAGGTCATCAGTCCCCTAGAACTTAGAACTACTTAAACCCAACTAACCTAAGGACATCACACACATCCATGCCCGAGGCAGGATTCGACCCTGCGACCGTAGCAGCAGCGCGGTTCCGGACTGAAGCGCCTAGAACCGCTCGGCCACATCGGCCGGTGTGTGTGTGTGTGTGTGTGTGTGTGTGTGTGTGTGTGTGTGTGTGTGTGTGTGTGCGCGCATCCACGTATAACGGATCACTTTTTCGAAAAATGACGTTTGCAACTGACACTACAGGAATTTCACCGAAAACAGATTTAAATAATTTTCTTTTTCTTTTTTTCTAATGCATTCACCAGACATACAATTAGTAGACGAATAAGGAGAACCTTATTTCAATACACACTGGAAAACATTCGTGTAGTAATCTTTTGCGGACAGAGGTAGGCCGAACGTTGTGGCCGAGCGGTTCTAGGCGCTTCAGTCCGGAACCGCGCTGCTGCTACGGTCGCAGATTCGAATCCTGCCTCGGGCAAGGATGTGTGTGATGTCCTTAGGTTAGTTAGGTTTAAGCAGTTCTAAGTTCTAGCGGACTGATGACCTCAGATGTTGCGTCCCATAGTGCTCAGAGCCATTTGAAGCATTTTGAACAGAGGTAGATAAATGAATAACGAAAATAATAATATGGTTTCGAACACAGGCAGCAAAAGTGTGAATCTGTGACGCTTGCCACCACCCCAACGCTCCGGTCAGACCTTTTACTCGCTGAGAGGCACATAAATTAGCTCGAAAAACTTTTTCTCACAAATTGGAGCGTTTATTTTGTTCGTTCATTTTGACTCCTATTCCGCTGACTGAAGTTTCTGGGAAACAGCGTTATGGCACTTGAGCCGCGAGGAGTAGCCGCGCTGTCTGCGACGTCTTGTCACGGTCCGCCCCCCCCCCCCCCCCCCTCCCCTGATTCGTGGACATAAGCTCCCTGTTATCAATAAAATTTATTATATTCGAACTGAGAATATGTTCTCTAGCAAGAGTCTCCGTAAGGATCTAACTTCTCCAGTCTTCTCGTGTTGGTCATTTCGCGAGACGTACGTGCAAGCAGATTGTGTGTTTATCGGCTCCTGTTGCAAAGTACGGGCTCGGAACAGTAAACCTCTTTTGTCTTTCCGGTACACGAATTACTTCAGCATCCACGTAGCGCTCTAGCGCTTAATAAACCAACCGAATACGAAATGCGCTGCTCTTCTTTGCATCTTCCATATATATCTGTTAGCGAGGGTTCTGTAGACTGTGTTTTCTAAGCTACGTCCTTCCTGGGTGTACCACCAAAGCATCTGCGTTCCCTGCGAGTAGTTTGTTATTTGGTCGTTTTAATTTATTCGTACGCGTACTACGTGGTATTCTATGGCTGTAACTGACTGCATCCAGCGACGATTTCGTAATCGTGAAAAGACGCAATAACTAGTCTTTCTGTCGATTCATGCGCAATACGGTAAACTAGTTTATGTTCACAGTCAGCTGAAACCCCTGCTAGAAGCGACGATCTTCTGAGCTGTGTTTGCTGCCAACTCTTCGGTCCAGTGACACAGCTGGTCTCAGATTAGGTACGAACGTATTTTGTTGCTAAGCCTGCGGTGCGGGACTGTGTCGGTTGCGTTCCTGAAGTCAAGGACGGCGGCATCGGGCAGCTACTGGGTCTCAGATCCCTGCTGCGTCGCGTGTGAACGACGCAGCCGCTGCAGAGAGACGGTCAGCTGGCGGCCCGTCCCCCCGGCTTCAGCACCCTCAGCCACTCACCCCTGGGCGGCCTACCAGCACAGCCTGCACAACTCGCCCGCCGCGCACTTCGGCCGCAGACGGCGAAGCGACCGTAGGAGGCTCGGCCGCCATATCTCCCCAGACGTCCCGTGCCGTGCCTAGACAATGCCAGAGGTTAAGATAAGGTGTAAGGGCGAGGCTGAGTGCTGAGGGTTCTCGCAGTGGTCGGCTGCAGACAACTTAACACGCAGCCGGCTCTTATCTCCCGAACGCGGCCGGCGGAGAGACCACTGACAAAGGCCAGAGACCTGCGAGAAAGACAGGCCGCGGCGCCAAACTCGCTCGCTCGCTCAACTCAGCAGACAAACTACGTTTCTGTACCTCTTAACTATCATCTAGGTGTGTACGTAAAAACGAGAATTGCATCTTCTACTGGAATCCGCTATTTTGGAGTCTTACTGTTAGTCGTACAACGATCGCAAGTCCATAGGTGTAGCTATAATTTGTTACGGCTGTACTGGTGTGCAATAAAATTGAAATCGTGCCAAAGTGATTATCAGTTGAATAAGGCACGACTTCTTGTACGAAATGAGGACTGTCAAGCAAAAGAAATTAAACGCTACAAACAAGCTGTTATACCATTTATATTATTTTATATCGGGTATTGGTCTTTAATCTACGAAGTAAGAGAATATGGACTATCAGACCAATTGTGTGATTGGATTGAAGAGTTCCTAGATAACAGAACGCAGCATGTCATTCTCAGTGAAGTCATCTGAAGTAAGAGTGATTTCAGGTGTGCCGCAAGGGAGTGTCGTAGGACCGTTGCTATTCACAATATACATAAATGACCTTGTGGATGACATCGGAAGTTCACTGAGGCTTTTTGCGGATGATGCTGTGGTATATCGAGAGGTTGTAACAATGGAAAATTGTACTGAAATGCAGGAGGATCTGCAGCGAATTGACGCATGGTGCAGGGAACGACAATTGAATCTCAACGTAGACTAGTGTAATGTGCTGCGAATACAAAGAAACAAAGATCCCTTATTTAGCTACAATATAACAGGTCAGGAACTGGAAGCAGTTAATTCCATAAATTATCTGGTAGTAGGCATTAGAAGTGATTTAAAATTGAATGATCATATACAATTAATCGTCGGTAAAGCAGATGCCAGACTAAGATTCATTAGAAGAATCCTAAGGAAATGCAATCCGAAAACAAAGGAAGTAGGTTACAGTACACTTGTTCGCCCACTGCTCGAATATTGCTCACCAGTGGGGGATCCGTACTAGATACTGTTGATGGACGAGATAGACAAAATCCAACGGAGAGCAGCGCGCTTCGTTACAGGATCATTTAGGTATCGCGTGGAAGACTCTGCACGAGAGACGCTCAGTAGCTCCGTGCGGGCTTTTGTTGAAGTTTCGAGAACATACCTTCACCTAGGGGTCAAGCAGTATATTGCTCCCTCCTAAGTATATCTCGCCAAGAAACCCTGAGGATAAAATCAGATTAGAGCCCACACAGAGGCATGCCGACAATCTTTCTTTCCACGAACAATACGAGACTGGAATAGAAGGGAGAACCGATAGAGGTACTCAAAGTACTCTCCGCCACACACCGTCAGGTGGCTTGCGGACTATGGATGTAGATATTAAATTTTGATGTTGTACTGTTCATCACTACGACTTGATAATAGCAGATTCCAGCAACTGAAGAAAGTCTCGTCAGTACGTACACGCCCAGCTGCGACTCAACAGGTTGAGAAACGCATTTCATCTGCTGAGCCGAGCCAGCGAGCGTGCGACTCTCGCGCCGCGGCCTGTGTTGCTCGCAAAGGCCGCGCTGACGTCATCGGCGACGTGGTGTGTCGCTGCACTCGTACCCCGGTCGCTACATTTTTTGGAAAAGCGTTCCAGCAGAAGCATCTTTTCATACATCTCGTTTTCTTACTTCTCAAAATACGTGGCTTCAAAATTTATACGGTTGTGCGCGCGATGGAAGCAATTATGGAAACACTTTTTCCGCCACTCTGCTGAAAACGTGATCCTTGAAGGACTCGACAGCGACTCGAAGTGACGAAAGTACTATTTGCGCACTTTTTGTTTGAAACGAAGCAGAAAGCAGTTACGCGGCAGATGGCGTGAATGAGGGAAACCTGAGCCACTCACACTCCCTGTTTTCCTCCGTCAAACAAGGAGCTGCCCGAGGCGTCTGCATCACGTCGTGCAGGACGACGCGGCACGCCTCCGGCCGCCTCAGCTGCCGTCGTCGACGAGTTGTGGGCAGCCATTTGGTACGTGTCGTTCGTTCAGCACCGGCTCTCCGAAGCAGTTACAGTCACGTGTCCAGGGCAACGAGAGAAACGAGCCGCCATTTTCGTAAAAGGGGCTCTGCGACATCGAAGAACTTTTGCTCTCGGAACAACCACACACTCGAATGCTGCTTACTTTCCGGCTCGTACGAATATACAGGGCGATTCCAAAATGAGGAACAGATTTCAAACATTTATTGCTTCCAAACCACGAAAGATAGAAACACAATTCCGACGTTTGCGTAAAGATTTTTATGCATTCAATGTGAGCACCGACAGACATCAAAACGGCGGCTCATTTCCTGTCACACACGAAGCAGCTCCCCACTCGTTATCGAATTCACAGCTTCAACAATGCGATGTCGCAGACTGTCGGGCATAGGAGGCGATTAAAAAAGCGGTCTTTTACGTAACCCCACAGATAAAAGTCACAAAGTGTGAGGTGTGAAGACCTGGGAGGCCACCGGCGATGGAGCTCATCTTCTGCTCCCCCTCTTCCAATCAGACATCCTGGAATGGTGTCCCTGAGGTAACGTCGGACGTGCTTACAGAAACTCTGGCGCAGATTACACTGTGAAAGCTTCGCAGTCTAAAGCGTATCAGAGCTTAGCTACAGGCCGAGCGGCCTAACTGACGTAAATAAGAACAAATGGTGCACTGTCCGGTCGTATTTGAAGTCAAGAAATGATCTTTGATTTTATCCGTACTGGGTGAGAGGTCGTGGTTGGGAATCTCAATGTCAAAAAATATATCGGCTCAACCACTTGTTTATAGTGTAAAACACTAAGATTGACGCGTTTCAGAAGTCAAGCTTCCATCATCAGAATAATAAAAAGTAAAAGAACCTGTTAAAACTCGCTTAAATGGAACATGCACCAGACACAATAAAATTAATAATAAAATTAAAACATCAGAAACGCGTCAATCTTAGTGTTTTACACTATAAACAAGTGGTTGAGCCCATATATTCTTTAACAAAGAACCACGTGCTGCCACCTCTGCAGTCGTGCGGTCTGGAAGTCGCCCCACCCGGTCAGTGATGCATCTACATCTACATCTACATGACTACTCTCCAATTCACATTTAAGTGCTTGGCAGAGGGTTCGTCGAACCACAATCATACTATCTCTCTACCATTCCACTCCCGAACAGCGTGCGGGAAAAACGAACACCTATACCTTTCTGTTCCAACTCTGATTTCTCTTATTTTATTTTGATGATCATTCCTACCTATGTAGCTTGGGCTCAACAAAATATTTTCGCATTCGGAAGAGAAAGTTGGTGACTGAAATTTCGTAAATAGATCTCGCCGCGACGAAAAACGTCTTTGCTTTAATGACTTCCATCCCAACTCGCGTATCATATCTACCACACTCTCTCCCCTATTACGTGATAATACAAAACGAGCTGCCCTTTTTTGCACCCTTTCGATGTCCTCCGTCAATCCCACCTGGTAAGGATCCCACACCGTGCAGCAATATTCCAACAGGGGACGAACGAGTGTAGTGTAAGCTGTCTCTTTAGTAGGCTTGTTGCATCTTCTAAGTGTCCTGCCAATGAAACGCAACCTTTGGCTCGCCTTCTCCACAATATTATCCATGTGGTCTTTCCAACTGAAGTTGTTCGTAATTTTAACACCCAGGTACTTAGTTGAATTGACAGCCTCGAGAATTGTACTATTTATCGAGTAATCGAATTCCAACGGATTTCTTTTGGAACTCGTGTGGATCACGTCACACTTTTCGCTATTTAGCGTCAACTGCCACCTGCCACACCATACGGCAATCTTTTCTAAATCGCTTTGCAACTGATACTGGTCTTCGGATGGCCTTACTAGACGGTAAATTACAGCATCATCTGCGAACAACCTAAGAGAACTGCTCAGATTGTCACCCATAGGACAGGAACAGCAGAGGTCCCAGGACGCTTCCCTGGGGTATACCTGATATCACTTCAGCTTTACTCGATGATTTGCCGTCTATTACTACGAACTGCGACCTTCCTCACAGGAAATCACGAATCCAGTTGGACAACTGAGACGATACCCCACAGGCCCGCAGCTTGATTAGAAGTCGCTTGTGAGGAACGGTGTCAAAAGCTTTCCGGAAATCTAGAAATACGGAATCAACATGAGATCCCCTGTCGATAGCGGCCATTACTTCGTGCGAATAAAGAGCTAGCTGCGTTCCACAAGAACGATGTTTTCTGAAACCGTGCTGATTACGTATCAATAGATCGTTCCCTTCGAGGTGATTCATAATGTTTGAATACAGTATATGCTCCAAAACCCTACTGCAAACCGACGTCAATGATATAGGTCTGTAGTTCGATGGATTACTCCTACTACCCTTCTTAAACACTGGTGCGACCTGCGCAATTTTCCAATCTGTAGGTACAGATCTATCGGCGAGCGAGCGGTTGTATATGATTGCTAAGTAGGGAGCTATTGTATCAGCGTAATCTGAAAGGAACCTAATCGGTATACAATCTGGACCTGTAGACTTGCCCGTATCAAGCGATTTGAGTTGCTTCGCAACCCCTAAGGTATCTACTTCTAGGGAAACTCGTGCTAGCAGCTGTTCTTGTTTCAAATTCTGGAATATTCCACTCGTCTTCCCTGGTGAGGGAATTTCGGAAAGCCGGCCGCGGTGGCCGTGCGGTTCTAGGCGCTCCAGTCCGGAGCCGCGCTGTTGCTACGGTCGCAGGTTCGAACCCTGCCTCGGGCATGGGTGTGTGTGTGATGTCCTTAGGTTAGTTAGGTTTAAGTAGTTCTAAGTTCTAGGCGACTGATGACCACAGCAGTTGAGTCCCATAGTGCTCAGAGCCATTTGAACCATTTTTGAATTTCGGAAAACTGCGTTCAATAACTCCGCTTTAGCGGCACAGTCGTCGGTAACAGTAGGCACGGCGCAGCGAAGGTATTGACTGCGTCTTGCCGCTTGTGTACTTTACATACGACCTCCTCGGGAAGCAGCAGGCGGGGCCGTGCTGTGCTGTGCTTATGTAAGTTCTGCGCTTCTGGGACCGCTCGCTGCTGGCGCTGTCGGATCCTTTGCAGCCTTCCCCGGCTCGCAGTGCAGCGGGGGACAGTGGGGCAGAGGTGACCGGAGTCACTTCCACCCTCCCTCACCCGCCTTTTCGTTTTCCCGGTGGCAAAGAGGAAAAGAGACCACCGCGGGCTTTGTTTTTCCTACTGCGGCCGTTCCATTAAGGTCACTCGTACAGTATCTGCAGCAAGAAATCGACTCTCAAAATACTCACACCGTCATCCGATACGGACGAGGAAAGGCACTGCTCGCGCTCAAAGTCGCGATACCGTCCGCACGCATGCTGATACGTCAGCAAGTAGCTCGCACACACACACTCTGGTGGCGGGTTTCTTCACACCCTGCACTGGATCTCTCTCACAAAATAACACACCGTCGCCTAGTACACGATCGGCAACTTGTAACGCTGATTCAGTCCAACTCCCGTCACTGAAACCACTTCAGACGTTTCAAACGGCTCTGAGCACTATGGGACTCAACTTCTGAGGTCATCAGTCCCCTAGAACTTAGAACTACTTAAACCTAACTAACCTAAGGACATCACACACATCCATGCCCGGGGCAGGATTCGAACCTGCGACCGTAGCGGTCGCGTGGTTCCAGACTGTAGCGCCTAGAAACGCTCGGCCACTCCGGCCGGCACTTCAGACGTCTGATCACTTTGCAAATGAATCATTTTGTTACATTACCGACCACGCCGTTTCAAGAGCAGCTGATTTTTCACGTACTTCAATTTTTATAAAGACAGATCTGCTGGATTCAGTGTCGTACAATGATGTAATTGCTAAGTGACAGCTCTGCTGAGTCTCCACTCCGTCTGCCCCGCCAAGCCACCCGAAGCACCCACGACTCGTAACACCCGCCGCCCACAGCGTGCGCCACGAAACACTGGAGAGGCAGAGGCAGTGCGCAGGCGTGCCCTCGGGGCGTCAACACCACACGACATGCAGATAATACTAACGCAGGTAACGCATATGGTTGTAATCTACGTAAATATCTGGACAGTGTCTTACCCACCCTTTACTGCAGCTGTGCCATTCTCTCTGCAGAGGCAACGCTATAGATACAGCAATAAGGAATAGCGCAGTAGGCAGTACAGTTGAAGAGGAATGGACATCTATAAAAAGGGCCATCACAGAAGTTGGGAAGGAAAACATAGGTACAAAGAAGGTAGCTGCGAAGAAACCGCTAAGGACAGAAACTTCCAATTTGCAGGAGGTCTTGATTTTATACTGTAGGCGTCGTATAAGAAGCGATTTTTTTGAAATTCTACCCCAAAGGAATGAATTAGGGGATGTATGGTTTTTTTGAAAATACGTCGCTGCTCAGGCAATTTTAAAACTAGAATTACGAAAATTGGCATTTCATTTCTGGGCCACAAATAACCACAAGACCTGCGTGTCAGCGTTTTTGGAAATTTAACCCCTGTGTGAGAGGGGGGGGGGGTGCAATAGTGGCTTATTTTTTGCTTCAATAAATCAGTATTAAAAATTACTAAAGCGTTTTTAAAGCAAGAACCCCTTTTGGGGTGAAATAGCGGCTGAATGTTTATTGTTTAAATAAATCATTATTAAAAACTACTAAAGCACTTTAAAGCAACATCTATGAAAATTGACTTTTCAACAACAAATAAAAAATACCTGTTTCAGTGCTTTTGGAAATTCAGCCCAAAGGGTCTGAAATAGTATACGGTATGATGAAATGTTTTGTGAACATACGTCATTAGGAAGACATTTTATAGGTAAATGTACCAAATTTTGAATTTGACTTCGTGGTTAGGAGTAAAGAATTACTTGTTGCACTTTTTTTGGAAATTCAACCCCTAAGGAGGTGAAACGAGAGTTGACTGAATCATGACGTATTACCACCCAGCCCAAATCGCTAAAGACAGAAACTGGAAATTAGGAGAGGGTGTTGATCTCATACTGTAGGTATGGTTTAGAAACGGCTTCGTCGACATCCTAACCGTAAGGTGGTGAAGGAGGAGATGAAAGGTTATTAACGCAGTTTTGAAGGTAGAACTATGAAAATTGGTATTATTTCGTTTCTCGGTCCAAGAAATTCAACCAGTTGGGGGAAATAGTGGGAGAAAGTTTATTTTGAACATAAATCGTTATTAAAGAAATGATAAAACATTTTTAAAGATACATCTGCGAAAATAGGTATTTAAGTTGTCAATTACAAATTTTTAAAATATCATGTTCCAGTGTTTTTCAAAATTCAACCCCTAAGATGATGAAACAGAGGATGAAAATATTTAAGAGAATATGTCGTCATAGTACAACATATTTAAAGAAAATTATATGAAAACTGGTATTCTAAAGAAATATATGTTGGGGGATGGAAGATTTTATGGAAATATCACCACAAGAGCTCAAAACGCTTGATTAACAAAGACCTCCAACTCCAGCTAGCATAACCGCTTTTTGGTCTCATTTTCAATCGGAGAAGACAATGCTTGTATGGCCTTAGTTAGCGTGAATAGTTTAGAAGGTGTTACCCTTTGTGAACAACATCAAAATTCGATTAAATAAAAACAAAAAATAGCTCTGCAGAGCAACGTGCGCTAAGCTACTTAGCGCGTGCGTGCGTGTGTGTGTGTGTGTGTGTGTGTGTGTGTGTGTGTGTGTGTGTGTGTGTGTATATACATCGCCTATGTCCATTTTTTAGAGTATTGTGTAAATCTTGGAAGTAATTCCGTCAAGAAATTCTCGAGATTTCCGCTAAGGTGACGGCGCCTGCTCACCGCCACCGATTTCGTCCCGATTTGTGGTGCATGCAAGTGTCTGTCAGAAATGGAAGAGCCAGGAGTGGAAGCTCCAGGTGATGGAGCGTGAGCCGCTCATGTCAGTGTAATGTAGTTTCCAGGCAGCGGCTGGCGCAGCGCAAACAGTACGGTACGGTACGGTGCTCTGAGGGTCGTGGGGTCCAACCAGTGCAGTCCCTATGCCGAAACATTTTCTTATTTTAGCTCTTACATGTTTCGTACACTGCAAACGAAACCGAAATAATGCTGGGTGTATTGTTTTTCATTAATATTTTCCTAAAAGGCATGAGAAGGAAAGGCGAAAGAAACTTTCGGATTTGCAAATAAATTTCCATGAAATGTGTGACAGGCGTTCACGAGAACTTCGTACATAATTTTTTTTTTTTTTATATTACATGTGGCGGGGCGATATTCATCGTAAAATCAGGGGAAACAGTAATTTTCTCGGCGTCTTGCGCACGTTTGCAAACGCCGCTGTCTTACCATTATGTGATTGTTTTAAAGTTTATGTACGACGAGAAATTCAGTTTACACGCATAGAAGGTTATCTCTTATCGCTGTTTGGCAGCAAACCAAGCTTAGCGCTGTTGCTGAGGATAGCTGGTGACGTACAGTGCAATGTACTTTGACGCAGCATTCTCAGAATGCGAGTTCTTTTCCTTCCTCGGGCAGATAAGAGCAGTTTCGACGCATTTTGATCAAACTCTGTAACAAAAGATAAAAAAAATAGACACAGCAGGATTGCGTTAGCTGGTTGAGGGCTGCTCGAAGGCCAGAAGAAACTAACAGGGTACGAAGTGCTGTGCGTTTTTAATTACACTCCACTGGTCGGAAGGTCTCTGCAGAGCGCTCGTGGACGCTCAAAGTACGGTCCTTTCACCACCAAGTAACATACAATATGAATCAAAGAATGGAAGAATGACCAAAGCGTTTCTGCCCTTCCTTCCGTATTGCTGGTACGCTACCCAAATCTCTTCCATTCAGGAATTTCTGCATTCCGTAGAGCCACTTGTACACATCCACAGTGTAGCTTCCAAGATGTTGAATATGTATGCTGCAATGCGACGGATCATGTTCCAGTCTACAACATTAATCTGCTGCCCTGCACTGCGCTGCACTGCTTGACTTACGCTGAAATATATGAAGGTGTATAACACGCGGGTGACGTACTTCTGTTGTAAAGGACTGCACTTTAAGCGTCTGGGTCTCTTGAGATTTTGGGAGAGCGGTGGTATTTGATACTCTTCATGCTGTGGAAAGTATTCCAGACACTGACAATGGAGACAATGAAATCTGGATTGTCGACTACACATCCACAACGTGCTACACCTGAGACAGGCTCTTCAGTGTGGTAGACACAAACAGCTGTTAAGCCTTTTTACAAATCAGTAGTCACTTAATAAACTGAAAATGACACCAATATGTAAATACAAAGCATTTCGTGTCCATTTTTATTATGCCAAAATACAAAATTAGTTCACTGACGTTGCAAGGTTAAAGAAAAATGAAGACACTTTCGTAGGATTTGTAGATCTGAAAAAAACGTTCGACAATTTAAAATGGTGTAAGATGTATAGAATTGTGAGAAGCATAGGCTCAACTATAAGGAGAAACGGGTAATACACAATACGAACACGACCCAAGAGGGAATAATAAGAGCGGACGACCGAGAACCAAGTGCTCGGATTAAAAAGGGTGTAAGACAGGGATGCAGTCTTTCGCCCCCTACTGTTCAATCTGTACATCGAAGAAGGAATGATGGAAATAAAAGGAAGGTTCAGGAGTGGAATTAAAATACAAGGTAGAAGGATATCAATGATACTATTAGCTCATGACACTCCTAGCCTGAGTGAAAGTGAAGATGAATTACATGATCTGCCGAATGGAATGAACGGTCTAATAAGTACAGAGTACGGATTGAGAGTAAATCGAAGGAAGACAAAATCAATGACAAGTAGCAGGAATGAGAATAGCCAGAAATTTAACATCACGACTGAAGGTCACGAAGTAGATGAAGTTAAGGAATTCAGTTACCTAGGCAGCAAAATAACCGAAGACGGACGGAGTAAGGACATCAGTAGGAGAGTAAAATGGCACAAACGGCATTCCTGGCCAAGAGAAGTCTACTACTGTCAAACATAGGCCTTAATTTCAGGAAGATGTTTCTTAGAATGTACGTTTGGAGCGCAGCATTGTATCGTAGTCAGACATGGACTGTGGGAAAACTGGAACAGAAGAGAATCGAAGCATTTGAGATGTGGTGCTGCAGACGAATGTTGAAAATTAGGTGGACTGATAAGGTAGGGAATGAGGAGGTTCTGCGCAGAATCGGAGAGAAAAGGAATGTGTGGAAAACACTGATAAGGAGAAGGGACAGGATGATAGGACATCTGCTAAGACATGAGGGAATGACTTCCATGGTACTAGAGGGAGCTGTAGAGGGCAAAAACTGTAGAGGAAGACAGAGATTGGAATACGTCAAGCAAATAATTGAGGACGTAGGTTGCAAGTGCTACTCTGAGATGAAGAGGTTACCACAGGAAAGGAATTCGTGGCGGGCCGCATCGAACTATTCAGTGTGTGTGTGTGTGTGTGTGTGTGTGTGTGTGTGTGTGTGTGTGTGTGTGTTCCCACGAGAGAGAGAAACGTGCTGGTGCGGTACGACACAGACAGCCGCCACCGCTCGTTGGACGGTATTTAAGTCCAGGTAGTACACGTGTCCCGCATGCTCGGGCGACTGCATTCATTCTGGCCGTTCCCTGCGTTACTGAGAGGCATTCTGTCGCCAGAGGGTGTGCGGCGTAAGAAAAACACCTGAGTGAATCAGCTTCCTTTCGCATTTCAATCTGTTCGTTTCCACAAACTGATAAACGCGTGAAACATTAAGTTTATTGTGTTTTAAAGAAACGTTCTGTGTCTTGAAAAATCAGTGATATTATATACCTAGGCCCTGACGCATGAAAGATGTGACTCTAAGTATATCGTAATATCTTGTTATTTTCCCGCCTCGGCGTAGGAAAAGTAGAGATCGACGTGATGACAAAGGTATTTATTGCCCTCTGCACGTTCAGCTGTCTCCCACTTTACGGACACGCCAAAGAGGGAAAATTAGTTTTACCCGGTGCGCGTTATTACCAAGACGCTATAACGGTTTATCCCGCCATCAGACCTCCATCAATAACCCGTAAGCCACTTGTGTGTGGTGCGCGGTTCTTCTGGTACGCGTGAATGGCGTATGGCACGAATGATTGTCGGTAAGCCTCTGTACTGGCTCTGATTTCTCTACCTTTCTCTCCGTGGTCATTTCGCGGGATGTATGTCGGAGGAAGAGATGTATTGTCCGACTCTTCCCGAAGAGCGTGTTCTCGAAATTTCACTAGTAAATCTCTCCGTGATGCGCACCGACTCTCTTGTAACGTCTGCCAGCCGCGTTTGTTCGGTATTTCCGCAACGCTGTGGCGCCGTCTACACGAGCTCGTGACGAAACGCGCCGCTCTCCGTTGGATCTTCTCTATCTCCATCTCCCCTGTCAGGAGATCTCAGACAGATGAACAGTACACAAGAATTAGGCGAACAACCGCCTTATAAGCCACTTCTTTCGTGGATGAGCTACATTTACTTTACATTCTACCGAAGAATCTGAGTCTGCTATTTGCTTTTCCTACTATTTGTTTTATGTGGTAATGCCACCGCTCTGGGTAGTTACTCCTAGATATTGTACTGCAGATTCTTTTTCCAGCAATTTTTCAGCAGTAGTGTACCTGTACAGTAGTGAATTTCTTTTCCTAAGTACGCGCAATAGGTCAACATTCGTTACGCTCAGAATCGACTGCCAGAGCTTGCACCATTCACCAATTCTGTGCGGGTCGCTCTACAGATCGATACGTCTCTTGGCGTTGCTGCTTTCTCATAGACAACCGCATCATCTGCGTACAGTCTGGAAGAGCTACCAACGCCTTCTACCAGATCATTTTACACACAATGTAAGCAGTAACTGTCCTTTCACACTTTCTTCGGGAACTCCGGAAATTTGCTTTACGTGTGTCGATTTTCTTCCGTTAAGAGCGACGTGTCGAGTTCCACCTGAAGGGAAGTCTTGAATCCAGTCGCAAGTCTGCTCCGATACTCCGTAAGCTCGTATTTTTTCTTTCGCTAAACGGCAGTGCGGGACGGTGTCAGATGCCTGCCTGGAGTCAAGGAAGACGACGGCATCAGCCTGACCGCCGTTGTCCACTGCGCTGTGGGTCTCCTGGAGGAACAGAGCCAGCTGAGATTCGCAGGGTCTCTGAGGAATCCATGCTGGGGCATGAAATATTATACTGATACATGCCCATAATTGCGAGTATCTATTTCACAATCGTTGTTGAAAACGGGAATGACCTCCGCTGTTTTCCAGTCGCTAGGTACCCTGCGTTGCTCCAGCGGTCTACTATAAACTGCTGGCAGAAGGGGAACAAGTTGTTTCGCATAATGAAGCGACCTGTAAGTGACTACATTGCAGTTTGGCGATCTATTCGGGCGATTATTATGATCGTGTACCAAAAAATAACGAGCATACACTGATGGTGCTGCAGAAAGAGTAAGTAAAAGTATTAAAGCTAAAGGGCACCATATACTTAATGTTTTTTTTCGCTCCAGGGCAAAGATCTACGGCGTTATCAGAACTTGTAAACGGGGTTAATACAGGAATTACTGAAATGGTCATGGGGCGTACAGTATTGAGAACGAGAAAATATACGTGAACCTTCGGCTTTCGCTAAGTTGCAGTGAACAATGCGTCAATTTTGTGACAAGCGCCAGTGACTTTTAACGTTTGCAGCTGCCAAACTGTCACCTCTATTTTTTTTAAAAATAAAATCTTATAGTTTTTTCGGCGCCAATCGGAGACTTCGTAGCGTAACGATACAACATGCGTGGGACTTTCTGAAGCGTTGGCAAGATAACGGCGCAGAAAATCACAATCAACTGTTAGGTGCATTTTTTATTTTTTTTAAAATTTCTTTTATAATTAAGAGGAAAAAGTTTAGAAGAAGGGTACAACCCACTGGATGTAGGGAAACAGAGTGGAATGTGGCGCATGCGCGGTTGTCACGCGTTGGTGGTGGCTGTGGGCGGAAGGGGAAGGGGAGGGGCAGCGGGAGGCGGCGGGTGTGAGGGGGAGGGTGTGAGGCCAGGGCTTAACGTCCCGTCGACGACGGCGTCGCTAGGGATTGGTTTGCTGGCGCCACCGTAGCCCGTGGGAGTACGATCACAGGGGAGTTAGGTAGGGCACTCGACGTAATTGGCTGCTTGGACAGGGGACCGGCGGTCCGGCACCTGGCTGTGTGTAATTAGCGAGCACCGTAAATAACAACAGCAGCAGCAGCCAGCTGGGGTGGGGGGAGGAGGGGGGGCGCTTAACGCGCCTGTATTCGCTCGCCGGTTAATCGCGGCCTCTCCTCACATCAGCGACAGCCCAGCCAGCAGCGAGTGACGTGGACGAGCACACCCCGTACTTTACTACCTTGCTGTACCGTAGCTGTACTGCACTGTACTGTACTCCATACAGCCGCCCAGCGTCCAGCCTTTGAGGCCACCTTGTTCTGCTATAGCCCAAAGCTTGTTTGTGATACTGTCTACAAATTTACAAAATTTTTTAAGACTTCCAACTCTTACAGTACACAAACAGAAATAAGAACACTTCAGGATAAGAACACTATAGAAACAATGCCTTCAACGTCAACAGGAAGGACACCAGAAGCCATCTGGATAGTATTGTGGATTTTATGAGCAGAACACCGAACCCTAGGTAAGTTACGACCTAAACGTCTTTAGATATACCACCAAAATTACAGTTCGTATTATCTGCACAAAGAGCGAATCTTTTTTTTTCTTTCAAGTTGTTAATTTTTAAGCACTCGCTAAAAATTTAGCCACCATTTCTCAAGTTTGAAGGCAAAGATTTCAGATAAATATTTTAACTTTATTCCCCTCAGTAGGTTTAAACCTACGCGAATATTTTTACGTCCTTACAGTTCGCTACATACGTCATTGCCGGCCGGTGTGGCCGTGCGGTTCTAAGCGCTTCAGTTTGGAACCGCGTGACCGCTACGGTCGCAGGTTCGAATCCTGCCTCGGGCATGGATGTGTGTGATGTCCTTAGGTTAGTTAGGTTTAAGTAGTTCTAAGGGACTGATGAACTACCTCAGAAGTTAAGTCCCATAGTGCTCAGAGCCATTTGAACATACGTCATTATTGAAATAAAATTAGCTCTCTGCAAGTGAGATTTTGGTTCAGAAACGGCAAAAAGTGTTAAAACATCTAATGTAGCTGCCTCGGTTTCGCTGCGGCCACAAGTAAATTTTGGTTGAACAGTATACCGGCTAAGTTCAGCATTGCCGCCCACTGATCTGAAAGACTGGTTGTGGTGGACGGTTTGGCAAGCGAACGCGCGCTTAAAAGCTGCTAACTTCATATCTTATCACCAGAACATACATTTTTTTTAAAAAAAAGTCAGTCAATATGGTGCTACAGGAAGCTATTGCAGGCACAGTTCCTTAACGTTTTCCACTGTTTATATGCTGTGATAGATCAGTTCGCACTCCCCCCCCCCCCTTCCCAAGGCTTATACTGGAAGTAGATGCATATTCCTTTAGTACGTCAGTATTAACAGCCGGCCGCGGTGGCCGAGTAGTTCTAGGCCCTTCAGTCCCGAACTACGCTGCTGCTACGGCCGCAGGTTCGAATCCTGCCTCGGGCATGGATGTGTGTGATGTCCTTAGGTTAGTTAGGTTTAAGTAGTTCTAAGTTCTAAGGGACTGATGACCTCAGATGTTAAGTCCTATAGTGCTCAGAGGCATTTGAACCGTTTTCAGTATACACAACACACTACTTCTTCCGCGGTGACTTATTAATAATGTCAAGGGTTATGTAGTTCATAAATGTTCACTGTATTTTGTTATTTCACTGATGCAGAATACAATACCAACTTCTATCAAAGCCTTCACTCGCACCCTAACATACGCGCTTACCGTATTCGCTATCGTTGGCGGCCTTCACAACGAACACGAACGATTACGATTTGTTAGCAGACAGCGCAGGCCGACAGTGTTTCACTGTCGACAGCAATTCTGCTTTTCCAAGCGAGTCTCCTCACGCTTTCGGGTGTGTGTACATATTGTAGACCCGTAATTCGAACACCGCTTCCCTTTCTCATTTGTTAGTATCTATAAATTTTTCATCAAAATGATGCAAAAAAGGACATGCTGAATCTCTGAGAACTATACTCAACGGCGATTTATGCCGATCGCATTGCCAGAAGACAGACAGACTCAGAAGAAGAAGAAGAAGAAGAAGAAGAAGAAAACGGACTGTCCCCGCTAATACGGGACGTCTGGTCGCCTCAGTCGAACCGAACTGCCGCCCCGGTTACGTAAAACCCAACCTCCCACACAACTACAGCAAAGGTTCATCACGCCTCAAATATTACGCGAAAACTGTGTACGTAGCAATACGTGCAACTCGCAAAAGGGACGGCTCCTGCGCAGTGTATGCAGGGCCTGCCCAGAAATTAAACTCACAGGAGTCGGAGCTCCAGGCTGCCAAGCGGTAAAAAAAAAAAAAAATAAAATAAAAATAAAAAAAAATAGAACTTCTGCCACGGGTAAGGGCGAGGGGTGAGTCATTCATGTTGGCGTAACTCTGAAGCAGGCGTGGATTCACAAAGGTAATCCGACGAGTCTCCAAATGAGATTTTTTTCCTTTTTTTTATTTTCAACTTCTTAGTTACTTACACTGAAAATAAACCGGAATATGCTCGGTATATTGTATTTATTAATATTTTCATAAAAGGCACGAAACGGAAAGGCACAGCAAAGAAATCAATTTCCGAGAAAGGACCGTACTTTGAGCGTCCACGAGCGCTCTGCAGAGACCTTCCGACGAGTGGAGTGTAGTTAAAAACGCACAGCACTTCGTACCCTGTTAGTTTCTTCTGGCCTTCGAGCAGCCCTCAACCAGCTAACGCAATCCTGCTGTGTCTATTTTTTTTATCTTTTGTTACAGAGTTTGATCAAAATGCGTCGAAACTGCTCTTATCTGCCCGAGGAAGGAAAAGAACTCGCATTCTGAGAATGCTGCGTCAAAATACATTCCACTGTACGTCACCAGCTATCCTCAGCAACAGCATTTCGCTTGGTTTGCTGCCAAACAGCGATAAGAGATAAAGTTTTGTGTGTGTAAACGCTTTTCGTACATAAATTTTAAAACAATCACATAATGGTAAAACAGCGGCGTTTGCAACGACGAGAAAATTACTGTTTCACCCGTTTTTACGATGAATATCGCCCCGGCACGTGTGAATCATCAACTTCATTATTAAAAAAAACACACACACACACACACACACACGCTATTAGCTTAGCGCACGTCGCTTCCCCCGCTCTGCAGGGATTTTTTTATCTAATTTTAATGTTGTTCGCAAAGAGTAACACCTTCTACACTATTCACGCTAATTAAGGCCATAAAAGCATTGTCTTCTCCGAATGTAAATGTGACCAAAAAGCGGTTGTGCTAGCTGGAGTCGGAGGTCTTTGTTAATCAAGCGTTTTCAGTTCTTGTGGTGATATTTCCATAAAAACTTTCATCCTTGTAACACAGATTTCATTAGAATACCAGTTTTCATACATTTTTCCTCAAATATGTTTTAATATAACGACATATTCTCTAAAATATTTTCATCCTCTATCAGATCCTCTTGGGGTTGAATTTTCAAAAACACTGGAACATCATTTTTTAAATTTGTAACTGACAAGTTAAAAACCTGTTTCCTCAGATGTATCTTTAAAAATGTTTTAGTATTTCTTTAATAATGATTTATTTTCAATATACACTTTCTCTCATAATTTTACCCCCCCTCCCCTCCCACCCCTTAGTGGTTTAATTTCTTGGACCGAGAAACGAAATAATACCAAGTTTCGTAGTTCTACCTTCAAAACTGCGATAATAACCTTTCGTCGTCTCCTTCATCACCTTACCGTTAGGATTTCGAAGAAGCCGTTTCTAAACGACGCCTACGGTGTGAGATCAACACCCTCTCCAAATTTCCAGCGATTTGGGCCGGGTGGTGATACGTCATGAATCAGTAGGCCTAAACCGCTATTTCACCCCATTCAGCATTGAATTTCCAAAAAAAGCCTCCAACAAGCAATTTTTTTTACTTCTAACCACGAAGCCAGATTCAAAATTTCGTACATTTCACTTTAAAAATGTTTTCCTAATGTCAAATCTTCACAAAACATTTCATCATACCGTACACTGTTTCAGTCCCTTTGGGCTGAATTTTCAAAACTACTGAAACACGTATATCTTATTTGTTGTTGTTTAAAATGATTTAGTAGTTTTTAATAATGATTTATTTAAACAAAAAACTTTCAGCCGCTATTTCACTCCCACAGGGGATGTTGCTTTAAAAATGCTTAGTAATTTTTAATACTGATTTACTCAAACAAAACATCAGCCACTATTGCACCCCCCCACAGGAGTTAAATTTCCAAAAACGCTGACACGCAAGTCCCGTTATTTGTGTCCCAGAAATGAAATACTAATTTTCATAATTCTAGTTTCAAAACTGCCTGAGCAGCGACGTGTTTTCAAAAAACCATTCATCCCCTAATTGTCCGCCCCCGGTAGCTGAGTGGTCAGCGCGACGGACTGTCAATCCTAAGGGCCCGGGTTCGATTCCCGGCTGGGTCGGAGATTTTCTCCTCTCAGGGACTGGGTGTTGTGTTGTCCTACTCATCATCATTTCATCCCCATCGACGCGCAGGTCGCCGAAGTGGCGTCAAATCGAAAGACTTGCACCCGGCGAGCGGTCTACCCGGCGGGGAGCCCTCGTCACACGACATTTTTTTATTTATCCCCTAATTCATTCCTTTGGGGTGGAATTTAAAAAAAATCGCTTCTTATACGACGCCTACAGTATAAAATCAAGACCTCCTGCAAATTGGAAGTTTCTATCCTTAGCAGTTTGGGCTGGGCTACGACGAGTCAGCGAGTCAGGATATTTCCTTTCATATACGGAGACGTCAAGGAGAAACGTTACCAGCCAAATTCTCCAAAAGTCCACTGATTTATACTCTAACACACGTCCCGACAGGCAAAGGCTGCACTATATATGATTTAATTGACATTTTTACACGATGCTCTAAGAAACATTCAGACAGACATATGCTATATATTTTTTTAAACAACCATGTACAGATTTTCTGTTAAAAGAGGTTGCAAGAAAGAAAATGCTGTGCTGTGAGCATACGCGGTTTCGATCCTTTTTCCCTGGCAGTCAGCTTTGACTAGGTATCAGGGCATGTAAACCATTAAACAAATTGTTAGAGGAGCGAACAAATTTTGTTAGAGGAGCTGTGAAAGTGGGACCCATGGGGAAAAAGATACAAGAGAGGAGATTAAGGTGGTACGGACACTTGCAGAGAAAAGGGGAAGAGTATATCGGAAACAAAGATATAAAGATTGAAGGAGCAAGAAGGAGAGGAAGACCGAAGATGAGGTGGAAGGATAAGATTTCCGGGGACCGAAAGGATGGAAGAAGGAAGAGGCAATGGACAGAGAACTATGGAGGAGAAGGATCCAGAAGAGCAACGCCGACCCTAAGTGACGTGGGACAAGGCGACGATAAAGAAGAAAGAAGAAACAAATTGTTTCTTCCACACATGATTTTGAATACACGACTGAGTGGTGGTCTGTTTTCTACTTCGTAGTCAGGTTTAACAGGAAAGAGGAGTGTTGTATTTATTGCTTTCGAGTTGTCATTAGAAAACTACTATGGAATCTCATTTACACGAAACTTTGCTTTCCTACCCGTTCACAGATTGAAACTGTGAGAAATACCTTCACTGAGGCTACTAGCAGCTGGAGAGACGTGTTCTGAATTCCTTACGTTAACCGATTTACCCCACTCATTTTGAGTGATTTTATTTCCCAATAAAGGTTTCGGTCGTAATGACTCAAAGTGACGGTGTGTGTGTGTGTGTGTGTGTGTGTGTGTGTGTGTGTGTGAGAGAGAGAGAGAGAGAGAGAGAGAGAGAGAGAGAGAGAGAGAGAGAGAGAGAGAGAGAGAGGTGGGGGGGGGCAGGGGGGAGGTGTAAGAGTAGGAGATTAGGGGATATATCCAAAATTACGTACGTATTTAGCAAATGCTGAGCAGTGCCGGGTTTGACGGCAGTATACAAAAGCATTAAAGGAGAAGGTTGTGGCCCGTCAGCCGGTACATTGGGTACAGAACTCCAAAGCGAGAAGGGACTTCTTTCTACGAACCGCCCAGTAACGAGAAGTCTGCCTTGTGCATGACCACGTCACTACACTGCAGTGCCTGCCCTCTCTTCCCTCGTAAAGTTTCACAACACAAGCAGCGCACGTTTAATGACTCGCAACGCAGTACACAGACACAACCGAGGGTGTTAATAAAATACGGAGTACAGTTGCTACTGAGAAATATAACGGGGGGAACGCACGTCAACAGAAGTGTCTGAACCGCCCCACGCTGCTTCCTACTGATAGAAGGGAAACTCGCTGTTAGTCAACCTGTGCGGCGGGTGAGAGGTTTTGCGGGGAATGGCCCCACTTCCCCACCACGAGCCGTGCTCGCTCTCCAGTTTACTTACAGACGACTCAACTAATATTGCAAAGACGGAGGTGACGGCTACGGTGGTGTAGCCGTTAATGTGTGTTGAAAACACGTAATCTGCATCCATCCTAACTTCCAGTTTAATAATGCATATATTAAACATACCGAAACTGACAAAATTGGCTACTGTGTGGTATTGTCCCCCATCCCCCCCCCCCCCTCCCACACACACAAAAAAAATCTTGGCTGTCGTGACAGACTGATCTGCAGCGTAGCCCGATGTCTAGGATAGGTTGGAGGCGTCACATTTTTGCGAGTTAGCGAAGACAACCAATGTCAATGCCAAATAAAGGTTGTGGTAACAGATTCACCTGCAGCGTCTTAATTATGCAATTTGCAATATTAACGCATCTTTTGCCATAAAAATTAAAATGCAAGGTAAATTCTGATTTATCAAACTGTGAGCAAGTCTGTGGCGAATAGTTTCATTTACATTATTTACATACATCGTATATAAACTGGGAAAAGTACGAGGGAGAGGGTGTCCACTAAGTAACTTTCACCGTTAA